>NC_065575.1:23932000-24536000 GCF_937616625.2 Mercurialis annua
CAAATGTTACGAAACAAATCCAAACGTTTCCCCTTTTTAGTGATTTAAGCCATACATTTACAAACGTTACGAAACAAATCCAAACGTTTCAGCTTCTTAGCGATTTAAGCTAAACGTTTACAAACGTTAAGAAATAAATCCAAATGTTACGAAACAAAACCAAACGTTTACAAACGTTACGAAACAAATCCAAGCGTTTCACATTTTTAGCAATATAATCCAAACTTTTACAAACGTTGTGAAACAAATTCAAACGTTTCACCTTTTAAGCGATTTAAGCCAAACGTTTACAGACGTTACTAAACAAATACAAACGTTTCACCTCTTTAGCGATATAAGTTAAACGTTTACAAACATTAAGAAACATAGCCAAACGTTTCCCCTTTTTAGCGATTTAAGCCAAACGTTTTAAAACGTTACGAAACAAATCCAAATGTTTCATATTTTTAGCGATTTAAGCCAAACGTTTACAAACGTTACGAAACAAATCCAAACGTTTCGCCTTTTTAGCGATTTAAGCCAAACGTTTACAAACACTACGAAACAAATCCAAACGTTTAGCCTTTTTAGCAATTTAAGCCATACATTTACAAACGTTACGAAACAAATCCAAACGTTTCACCTTTTTAGCGATTTAAGCAAAACATTTACAAACGTTATGAAACAAAACAAAACGTTTCACCTTTTTAGCTATTTAGGCCAAACGTTTACAAACATTACGAAACAAAACAAAATGATTCACCTTTTTAACGATTTAAGCAAAAACTTTTACAAACATTACGAAACAAATCCAAGCGTTTCACTTTTTTAACAATTTTACGCCAAGCATTTACAAATGTTACGAAACAAATCCAAGCGTTTCACCTTTTTAGCAATTTAAGCAAAACGTTTACAAACGATATGAAACAAATCCAAGCGTTTCACCTATTTAGCAATTCAAGCCAAACTTTTACAAACGTTACGAAACAAATCCAAACGTTTCACCTTTCTAGTGATTTATGCCGAACGTTTACAAACGTTACGAAACAAAACTAAACTTTTCACCTTTTTAGCGATTTAAACAAAACGTTTACAAAAAAAACAGAAAAAATCCAAATGTTTCCCCATTTTAGCGATTTAAGCCAAACGTTTAAAACGTTCCGAAACAAATCCAAATGTTTCCCCTTTTTAGTTATTTAAGCCAAATGTTTACGAACGTTACGAAACAAATCCAAACGTTTCCCCTTTTAGCGATTGAAGCTAAACGTTTACAAACGTTCGAAACAAATCCAAATGTTTATCATTTTTAGCGATTTAAGCCAAACGTTTACAAACGTTACTAAACAAAATCAAGTGTTTCACCTTTTTAGCAACTTAAGCCAAACATTTACAAACATTATGAAACCAATCCAAACGTTTCGCCTTTTTAGCAATTTAAGCCAAACATTTACAAACGTAACGAAACAAATCCAAGCGTTTCACCTTTTTAGCAATTTATGCCAAACGTTTACAAACGTTTCGAAACAAATCCAAACATTTCACCTTTTTAGCGATTTAAGCCAAATGTTTACAAACGCTACGAAACAAATCCAAACTTTTCACCTTTTTAGAAATTTAAGCCAAATGTTTAAAAACGTTACAAAACAAATCCAAACGTTTCACCTTTTTAGCGATTCAAGCCAAATGTTTACAAACGTTACGAAACAAATCCAAATGTTTCCCCTTTTTAGCGATTTGAGCCAAATGTTTACAAATGTTAAGAAACAAATCCAAACGTTACGAAACAAAACCAAAGGTTTACAAACGTTATGAAACAAATCCAAGCGTTTCACCTTTTTAGCAATTTAAGCCAAACGTTTACAAACGTTACGGAACAAATCCAAGCGTTTCACCTTTTTAGCAATTTAAGCCAAACTTTTACAAACGTTACAAAACAAATCCAAACGTTTCACCTTTTTAGCGATTTAAGCCAAACGTTTACAAACGTTACGAAACAAGACCAAATGTTTCACCTTTTTAGCGATTTAAGAAAAACGTTTACAAACGTTACGAAATAAATCCAAACATTTCCCCATTTTAGCGATTTAAGCCAAACATTTAAAACGTTACGAAACCAAGCCAAACGTTTCACCTTTTTAGCGATTTAAGCTAAACGTTTACAAACGTTATAAAACAAATCCAAACGTTTAATATTTTTAGCAATTTAAGCCAAAAGTTTACAAACGTTACGAAACAAATCCAAGCGTTTCACCTTTTTAGAAATTTAAGCCAAACGTTTAGAAACGTTATGAAACAAATCCAAGCGTTTCACCTTTTTAGCAATTTAAGCCAAACGTTTACAAACGATACGAAACAAAACCGAACATTTAAAACCTTACGAAACAAATCCAAACGTTTCAAATTTTTAGCGATTTAAGCCAAACGTTTACAAACGTTACGAAACAAAACCAAGCGTTTCACCTTTTTAGCAATTTAAGCCAAAAGTTTAGAAACGTATCGAAAGAAATCCAAGCCTATCACCTTTTTAGCAATTTAAGCCAAACGTTTACAAACGTTTCGAAACAAAACCAATCGTTTCACCTTTTCGATTTAAGCCAAACGTTTATAAACGTTACAAAACAAATCCAAACGTTTCACCTTTTTAGCGATTTATGCCAAACGATTATAAACGTTACGAAACAAATCCGAACGTTTCCCCCTATTAGCGATGTAAGCCAAACGTTTACAAACACTACGAAACAAATCCAAGCTTTTCACCTTTTTAGCCATTTAAGCCGAACGTTTACAAACGTTACGAAACAAATCCAAACGTTTCACCTTTTTAGTAATTTAAATCCAAACGTTTCACCTTTTATGCGATTCAAGCCAAACATTTAGAAACATCACGGAACCCTTTTTAGAAATTTAAACCAAACGTTACAAAACAAATCCAAACGTTTCACCTATTTAGCAATTTAAGCCAAACGCATACAAACGTTACGAAAAAAAACCAAACGTTTAAAACTGTACTAAAAAAATCCAAACGTTTCACATTTTTAGCGATTTAAGCCAAACGTTTACAAACGTTACGAAACAAAACCAAGTGTTTCACCTTTTTAGCAATTTAAGCCAAACGTTTGCAAACGTAACAAAAGAAATCCAAGCATTTCACCTTTTTAACAATTTAAGCCAAACGTTTACAAACGTTACGAAACAAAAGCAAACGTTTCACCTTTTCGATTTAAGCCAAACGTTTACAAAAGTTACAAAACAAATCCAAACGTTTCCCATTTTTAGCGATTTAAGCCAAACGTTTACAAACGTTACGAAACAAATCCAAACGTTTTACCCTATTAGCGATTTAAGCGAAACGTTTACAAACGTTATGAAACAAATTTAAACGTTTTACCCTATAAGCGATTTAAGCCAAACGTTTACAAACGTTACGAAACAAAACCAAACATTTCACCTTTTTAGCGATTTAAGCCAAACATTTACAAATCTTACAAAACAAATCCAAACGTTTCACCTTTTTAGCGATTTAAGCCAATCGTTTACAAACGTTACGAAACAAAATCCAAACGTTTCGCCTTTTTAGCTATTTAAATCAAAACGTTTCTCCTTTTTAGCAATGCAAGCCAAACATTTAAAAATGTTACGAAACAAATCCAAATGTTTCACCTTTTTAGTTATTTAAGCCAAACATTTAACCTTTTTAGCGATTTATGCCAAACGTTTACAAACGTTACGAAACAAATCCAAACGTTTCACCTTTTTGGCGATTTAAGCCAAATGTTTATATATGTTAGAAAGAAATCCAAACTTTCAAAACGTTACGAAACCCTTTTTAGCAATTTAAACCAAACGTTTACAACCGTTAAGAAACAAATCCAAACGTTTCACCTTTTAAGCGATTTATGCCAAACGTTTACAAATGTTACGAAAAAAATTCAAACGTTTCACCTTTTTAGCGATATAAGTCAAACGTTTACAAACGTTAAGAAACAAAACCAAACGTTTCACCTTTTTAGCGATTTAAGCCAAACGTTTACAAAGGTTACGAATCAAATCCAAATGTTTCACCTTATTAGCGATTTAAGCTAAACATTTACAAACGTTACGAAACAAATCCAAACGTTTCCCCTTTTTAGCGATTTAAGCCAAATGTTTATAAGCGATAAAAAATAAATCCAAGCGTTTCACTTTTTTAACAATTTAAGCCAAACGTTTACAAACGTTACGAAACAAATCCAAACGTTTCACCTTTTTAGCGATTTAAGCCAAACGTTTACAAATGTTACGAAACAAATCCAAACGTTTCATATTTTAAGCGATTTAAGCCAAACGTTTACAAACGTTACGAAACAAATCCAAACGTTTCCCCTTTTTAGTGATTTAAGCCAAACATTTACAAACGTTACGAAACAAATCCAAACGTTTCAACTTCTTAGCAATTTATGCAAAACGTTTGCAAACGTTAAGAAACAAATCCAAATGTTACGAAACAAAACCAAACATTTACAAACGTTACGAAACAAATCCAAGCGTTTTACCTTTTTAGCAATATAAGCCAATCTTTTACAAACGTTGTAAAACAAATTCAAACGTTTCACCTTTTAAGCGATTTAAGCCAAACGTTTACAGAAGTTACGAAACAAATACAAACGTTTCACCTCTTTAGCAATATAAGCTAAATGTTTACAAACATTAAGAAACATAGCCAAACGTTTCCCCTTTTTAGCGATTTAAGCCAAACGTTTTAAAACATTACGAAACAAATCCAAATGTTTCATATTTTTAGCAAATTAAGCCAAACGTTTACAAACATTACGAAACAAATCCAAATGTTTCGCCTTTTTAGCGATTTAAGCCAAATGTTTACAAACACTACGAAACAAATCCAAACGTTTCGCCTTTTTAGCAATTTAAGCCAAACGTTTACAAACGTTGCGAAACAAAACCAAACGTTTCACCTTTTTAGCTATTTAAGCCAAACGTTTACAAACATTACGAAAAAAAACCAAATGATTCACCTTTTTAACGATTAAAGCCAAAACTTTTACAAACATTACGAAACAAATCCAAGCGTTTCACCTTTTTAACAATTTTACGCCAAACATTTACAAATGTTACGAAACAAATCCAAGCGTTTCACCTTTTTAGCAATTTAAGCAAAAAGATTACAAAAGTTATGAAACAAATCCAAGCGTTTCACCTGTTTAGCAATTTAAGCCAAACTTTTACAAATATTACGAAACAAATCCAAACGTTTCACCTTTCTAGTGATTTATGCCGAACATTTACAAACGTTACAAAAAAAATCCAAACGTTTCACCTTTCTAGTGATTTATGCCGAACATTTACAAACGTTATGAAACAAATCCGAACGTTTCAGCTTCTTAGCGATTTATGCTAAACGTTTACAAACGTTAAGAAACAAATCCAAATGTTACGAAACAAAACCAAACGTTTACAAACGTTACGAAACAAATCCAAGCTTTTCACCTTTTTAGCAATATAAGCCAAACTTTTACAAACGTTGTGAAACAAATTCAAACGTTTCACCTATTAAGCGATTTAATTCAAACGTTTACAGACGTTACTAAACAAATACAAACGTTTCACCTCTTTAGCGATATAAGCTAAACGTTTACAAACATTAAGAAACATAGCCAAACGTTTCCCCTTTTTAGCGATTTAAGCTAAACGTTTTAAAACGTTACGAAACAAATACAAATGTTTCATATTTTTAGCGATTTAAGCCAAACGTTTACAAACGTTATGAAACAAATCCAAACGTTTCGCCTTTTTAGCGATTTAAGCCAAATGTTTACAAACACTACGAAACAAATCCAAACGTTTCGCCTTTTTAGCAATTTAAGCCAAACATTTACAAACGTTACGAAACAAATCCAAACGTTTCACCTTTTTAGCGATTTAAGCCAAACATTTACAAACGTTACAAAACAAAACAAAACGTTTCACCTTTTTAGCTATTTAAGCCAAACGTTTACAAACATTACGAAACAAAACCAAATGATTCACCTTTTTAACGATTTAAGCCAAAACTTTTACAAACATTACGAAACAAATCCAAGCGTTTCACTTTTTTAACAATTTTACGCCAAACATTTACAAATGTTACGAAACAAATCCAAGCGTTTCACCTTTTTAGCAATTTAAGCAAAACGTTTACAAACGATATGAAACAAATCCAAGCATTTCACCTGTTTAGCAATTTAAGCCAAACTTTTACAAACGTTACGAAACAAATCCAAAAGTTTCACCTTTCTAGTGATTTATGCCGAACGTTTACAAACGTTACGAAATAAAACTAAACTTTTCACCTTTTTAGCGATTTAAACAAAACGTTTACAAAAATAACAGAAAAAATCCATCTGTTTCCCCATTTTAGCGATTTAAGCCAAACGTTTAAAACGGTACGAAACAAATCCAAATGTTTCCCCTTTTTAGTTATTTAAGCCAAATGTTTACGAACGTTACGAAACAAATCCAACTGTTTCCCCTTTTAGCGATTGAAGCTAAACGTTTACAAACGTTCGAAACAAATCCAAATGTTTATCATTTTTAGCGATTTAAGCCAAACGTTTACAAACGTTACTAAACAAAACCAAGCGTTTCACCTTTTTAGCAACTTAAGCAAAACATTTACAAACATTATGAAACCAATCCAAACGTTTCGCCTTTTTAGTAATTAAAGCCAAACGTTTACAAACGTAACGAAACAAATCCAAACATTTCACCTTTTTAGCGATTTAAGCCAAATGTTTACAAACGCTACGAAACAAATCCAAACGTTTCACCTTTTTAGAAATTTAAGCCAAACGTTTAAAAACGTTACGAAACAAATCCAAACGTTTCACCTTTTTGGCGATTCAAGCCAAACGTTTACAAACGTTACGAAACAAATCCAAATGTTTCCCCTTTTTAGCGATTTGAGCCAAATGTTTACAAATGTTAAGAAACAAATCCAAACGTTACGAAAATAAACCAAAGGTTTACAAACGTTATGAAACAAATCCAAGCGTTTCACCTTTTTAGCAATTTAAGCCAAACATTTATAAACGTTACGAAACAAATCCAAGCGTTTCACCTTTTTAGCAATTTAAGCCAAACTTTTACAAACGTTGCAAAACAAATCCAAACGTTTCACCTTTTTAGCGATTTAATCCAAACGTTTACAAACATTACGAAACAAGACCAAATGTTTCACCTTTTTAGCGATTTAAGAAAAACGTTTACAAACGTTACGAAATAAATCCAAACATTTCCCCATTTTAGCGATTTAAGCCAAACATATAAAACGTTACGAAATAAATCCAAACGTTTCACCTTTTTAGCGATTTAAGCTAAACGTTTACAAACGTTATTAAACAAATCCAAACGTTTAATATTTTTAGCAATTTAAGCCGAAAGTTTACAAATGTTACGAAACAAATCCAAGCGTTTCACCTTTTTAGAAATTTAAGCCAAACGTTTACAAACATTATAAAACAAATCCAAGCGTTTCACCTTTTTAGCAATTTAAGCCAAACGTTTACAAACGATACGAAACAAAACCGAACATTTAAAACCATACGAAACAAATCCAAACGTTTCAAATTTTTAGCGATTTAAGCCAAACGTTTACAAACGTTACGAAACAAAACCAAGCGTTTCACCTTTTTAGCAATTTAAGCCAAAAGTTTAGGAACGTATCGAAAAAAATCCAAGCGTATCACCTTTTTAGCAATTTAAGCCAAACGTTTACAAACGTTAACCAATAGTTTCACCTTTTCGATTTAAGCCAAACATTTATAAACGTTACAAAACAAATCTAAATGTTTCACCTTTTTAGCGATTTAAGCCAAACGATTATAAACGTTACGAAACAAATTAGAACGTTTCCCCCTATTAGCGATGTAAGCCAAACGTTTACAAACACTACGAAACAAATCCAAGCGTTTCACCTTTTTAGCAATTTAAGCCAAACGTTTACAAACGTTACGAAACAAATCCAAACGTTTCACCTTTTTAGTAATTTAAATCCAAACGTTTCACCTTTTAAGCGATTCAAGCCAAACATTTAGAAACGTCAAGGAACCCTTTTTAGAAATTTAAACCAAACGTTACAAAATAAATTCAAATGTTTCACCTTTTTAGCGATTTAAGCCAAACGATTATAAACGTTACGAAACAAATCCGAACGTTTCCCCCTATTAGCGATGTAAGCCAAACGTTTACAAACACTACGAAACAAATCCAAGCTTTTCACCTTTTTAGCAATTTAAGCCAAACGTTTACAAACGTTACGAAACAAATCCAAACGTTTCACCTTTTTAGTAATTTAAATCCAAACGTTTCCCCTTTTAAGCGATTCAAGCCAAACATTTAGAAACATCACGGAACCCTTTTTAGAAATTTAAACCAAACGTTACAAAACAAATCCAAACGTTTCACCTATTTAGCAATTTAAGCCAAACGTATACAAACGTTACGAAAAAAAACCAAACGTTAAAAACTTTACTAAAAAAATCCAAACGTTTCACATTTTTAGCGATTTAAGCCAAACGTTTACAAACGTTACGAAACAAAGCCAAGTGTTTCACCTTTTTTAGCAATTTAAGCCAAACGTTTACAAACATAACGAAACAAATCCAAGCGTTTCACCTTTTTAGCAATTTAAGCAAAACGTTTACAAACGTTACGAAACAAAAGCAAACGTTTCACCATTTTTAGCAATTTAAGCCAAACGTTCGTAAATGTTACGAAACAAATCCAAACGTTTTACCTTATTAGCGATTTAAGCGAAACATTTACAAACGTTACGAAACAAATTTAAACGTTTTACCCTATTAGCGATTTAAGACAAACGTTTACAAACGTTACGAAACAAAACCAAACATTTCACCTTTTTAGCGATTTAAGCCAAACATTTACAAATCTTACAAAACAAATCCAAACGTTTCACCTTTTTAGCGATTTAAGCCAATCGTTTACAAATATTACGAAACAAAATCCAAACGTTTCTCCTTTTTAGCCATTTAAATCAAAACGTTTCTCCTTTTTACCAATGCAAGCCAAACGTTTACAAATGTTACGAAACAAATCCAAACGTTTCACCTTTTTAGTTATTTAAGCCAAACATTTAACCTTTTTAGCGATTTAAGCCAAACGTTTACAAACGTTACGAAACAATTCCAAACGTTTTACCTTTTTGGCGATTTAAGCCAAATGTTTATATACGTTAGAAAGAAATCCAAACTTTCAAAACGTTACGAAACCCTTTTTAGCAATTTAAACCAAACGTTTACAACCGTTAAGAAACAAATCCAAACGTTTCACCTTTTAAGCGATTTATGCCAAACGTTTACAAATGTTACGAAAAAAATTCAAACGTTTCACCTTTTTAGCGATATAAGTCAAACGTTTACAAACGTTAAGAAACAAAACCAAACGTTTCACCTTTTTAGCGATTTAAGCCAAACGTTTACAAAGGTTACGAATCAAATACCAATGTTTCACCTTTTTAGCGATTTAAGCCAAACATTTACAAACATTACGAAACAAATCCAAACGTTTGCCCTTTTTAGCGATTTAAGCCAAACGTTTACAAATGTTACGAAACAAATCAAGACGTTTCATATTTTAAGCGATTTAAGCCAAACGTTTACCAACGTTACGAAACAAATCCAAACGTTTCCCCTTTTTAGTGATTTAAGCCAAACATTTACAAATGTTACGACACAAATCCAAACGTTTCAGCTTGTTAGCGATTTAAGCTAACCGTTTAGAAACGTTGAGAAACAAATCCAAATGTTACGAAACAAAACCAAACGTTTACAAATGTTACGAAACAAATCCAAGCGTTTCACCTTTTTAGCAATATAAGCCAATCTTTTACAAACATTGTGAAACAAATTCAAACGTTTCACCTTTTAAGCGATTTAGGCCAAACGTTTACAGACGTTACGAAACAAATACAAACGTTTCACCTCTTTAGCGATATAAGCTAAACGTTTACAAACATTAAGAAATATAGCCAAACGTTTCCCCTTTTTAGCGATTTAAGCCAAACGTTTTAAAACGTTACGAAACAAATCCAAATGTTTCATATTTTTAGCGATTTAAGCCAAACGTTTACAAACGTTACGAAACAAATCCAAACGTTTTGCCTTTTTAGCGATTTAAGCCAAATGTTTACAAACACTACGAAACAAATCCAAACGTTTCGCCTTTTTAGCAATTTAAGCCAAACATTTACAAACGTTACGAAACAAATCCAAATGTTTCCCCTTTTTAGCGATTTAAGCCAAACGTTTACAAACGTTACGAAACAAAACCAAACGTTTCCCCTTTTTATCTATTTAAGCCAAACGTTTACAAACATTACAAAAAAAAACCAAATGATTCACCTTTTTAACGATTAAAGCCAAAACTTTTACAAACATTACGAAACAAATCCAAGCGTTTCACTTTTTTAACAATTTTACGCCAAACATTTACAAATGTTACGAAACAAATCCAAGCGTTTCACCTTTTTAGCAATTTAAGCAAAAAGTTTACAAACGTTATGAAACAAATCCAAGCGTTTCACCTGTTTAGAAATTTAAGCCAAACTTTTACAAACGTTACGAAACAAATCCAAACGTTTCACCTTTCTAGTGATTTATGCCGAACGTTTACAAACGTTAAGAAACAAAACCAAACTTTTCACCTTTTTAGCGATTTAAACGAAACGTTTACAAAAATAACAGAAAAAATCCAAATGTTTCACCATTTTAGCAATTTAAGTCAAACGTTTAAAACGTTACGAATCAAATCCAAATGTTTCCCCTTTTTAGTTATTTAAGCCACATGTTTACGAACGTTACGAAACAAATCCAAACGTTTCCCCTTTTAGCGATTGAAGCTAAACGTTTACAAACGTTCGAAACAAATCCAAATGTTTCACATTTTTAGCGATTTAAGCCAAACGTTTACAAACGTTACTAAACAAAACCAAGCGTTTTACCTTTTTAGCAACTTAAGCCAAACATTTATAAACATTATGAAACCAATCCAAACGTTTCGCCTTTTTAGCAATTTAAGCCAAACGTTTACAAACATAACGAAACAAATCCAAGCGTTTCACCTTTTTAGCAATTTATGCCAAACGTTTACAAACGTTTCGAAACAAATCCAAACATTTCACCTTTTTAGCGATTTAAGCCAAATGTTTACAAACTCTACGAAACAAATCCAAACGTTTCACCTTTTTAGAAATTTAAGCCAAACGTTTAAAAACGTTACGAAACAAATCCAAGCGTTTCACCTTTTTAGCTATTTAACCCAAAAGTTTACAAACGTTACGAAACAAATCCAAGCGTTTCACCTTTTTTGCAATTTAAGCCAAACTTTTACAAACGTTACAAAACAAATCAAAACGTTTCACCTTTTTAGCGATTTAAGCCAAACGTTTACAAACGTTACGAAACAAGACCAAATATTTCACCTTTTTAGCGATTTAAGCAAAACGTTTACAAACGTTACGAAATAAATCCAAACATTTCCCCATTTTAGCGATTTAAGCCAAACGTTTAAAACGTATCGAAACAAATCCAAGCGTATCATCTTTTTAGCAATTTAAGCCAAACATTTACAAACGTTACGAAACAAAACCAATCGTTTCACCTTTTTGATTTAAGCCAAACGTTTATAAACATTACAAAACAAATCCAAACATTTCACCTTTTTAGCGATTTAAGCCAAACGATTATAAACGTTACGAAACAAATCCGAATGTTTCCCCTATTAGCGATGTAAGCTAAACGTTTACAAACGTTATGAAACAAATCCAAACGTTTCACCTTTTTAGTAATTTCAATCCAAACGTTTCACCTTTTTAGTAATATAAGCCAAATGTTTATAAACTTTACAAAACAAATCCAAATGTTTCCCCTTTTTAGTTATTTAAGCCAAATGTTTATGAACGTTACGAAACAAATCCAAACGTTTCCCCTTTTAGCGATTGAAGCTAAACGTTTACAAACGTTCGAAACAAATCCAAATGTTTCCCATTTTTAGCGATTTAAGCCAAACGTTTACAAACGTTACTAAACAAAACCAAGCGTTTCATCTTTTTAGCAACTTAAGCCAAACATTTACAAACATTATGAAACCAATCCAAACGTTTCACCTTTTTAGCAATTTAAGCCAAACGTTTACAAACATAACGAAACAAATCCAAGTGTTTCACCTTTTTAGCAATTTATGCCAAACGTTTACAAAAGTTTCGAAACAAATCCAAACGTTTCACCTTTTTAGCGATTTAAGCCAAATGTTTACAAACGCTACGAAACAAATCCAAACGTTTCACCTTTTTAGAAATTTAAGCCAAATGTTTAAAAATGTTACGAAACAAATCCAAACGTTTCACCTTTTTAGCGATTCAAGCCAAACGTTTACAAACGTTCCGAAATAAATCCAAACATTCCCCCATTTTAGCGATTTAAGCAAAACGTTTAAAACGTTACGAAACAAATCCAAACGTTTCACCTTTTTGGCGATTTAAGCTAAACGTTTCCAAACGTTATTAAACAAATCCAATAGTTTAATATTTTTAGCAATTTAAGCCAAAAGTTTACAAACGTTACGAAACAAATCCAAATGTTTCATATTTTTAGCAATTTAAGCCAAACGTTTACAAACGTTATCAAACAAATCCAAGCGTTTCACCTGTTTAGCAATTTAAGCCAAACTTTTACAAACGTTACAAAACAAATCCAAACGTTTCATCTTTTTAGCGATTTAAGCCAAACGTTTACAAACGTTACGAAACAAGACGAAATATTTCACCTTTTTCGCGATTTAAGCAAAACGTTTACAAACTTTCGAAATAAATCCTAACATTTCCCCATTTTAGCGATTTAAGCCAAACGTTTAAAACGTTACGAAACAAATCTAAACGTTTCACCTTTTTAGCGATTTAAGCTAAACGTTTACAAACGTTATTAAACAAATCCAAACGTTTAATATTTTTAGCAATTTAAGCCAAAAGTTTACAAACGTTACGAAACAAATCCAAACGTTTCATATTTTTAGCAATTTATGCCAAACATTTACAAACGTTATGAAACAAATCCAAGCGTTTTACCTATTTAACAATTTAAGCCAAACTTTTACAAACGTTACGAAACAAATCCAAAGGTTTCAACTTTTTAGTGATTTAAGCCAAACGTTTATAAACGTTACGAAACAAATCCAAACGTATCACCTATTTAGCAATTTAAGCAAAACATTTAAAAACGTTACGAAACAATACCAAACGTTTCACCATTTTAGTGTTTTAAGTCAAACGTTTACAAACGTTAAGAAACAAATCCAAGCGTTTCACCTTTTTAGAAATTTAAGCCAAACGTTTACAAACGTTCGGAACAAAACAAAACGTTTCCCGTTTTTAGCAATTTAAACCAAACGTTAACAAACACTACGAAACAAATCCAAACATTTCACCTTTTTAGTGATTTAAGCCAAACATTTACAAACATTACGAAACAAATCCAAATGTTTCACCTTTTTAGCGATTTAAGCTAAACGTTTACAAACGTTATGAAATAAATCCAAACGTTTAATAATTTTAGCAATTTAAGCCAAAAGTTTACAAACGTTACGAAATAAATCCAAACGTTTCATATTTTTAGCAATTTAAGCCAAACGTTTACAAACGTTACGAAACGAATCCAAACGGTTAACCTTTTTAGTGATTTAAGCCAAACGTTTACAAATATTACGAAACAAATCCAAACGTTTCCCCGACTTAGCGATTTAAGCCAAACGTTTACAAGCGTTACGAAACATAACCAAACGTTTCACATTTTTAGCAATTTAAGTCAAACGTTAACAAACGCTACGAAACAAATCCAAACTTTTCACCTCTTTAGCGATTTAAGCCAGACGTTTACAAACATTACAAAACAAATCCAAACGTTTCACCTTTTTAGCGATTTAAGCCAAACGTTTACAAACTTTACGAAACAAAACCAAACGTTTCACCTTTTTAGCTATTTAAGCCAAACGTTTACAAACATTACGAAACAAAACCAAATGATTCACCTTTTTAACGATTTAAGCAAAAACTTTTACAAACATTACGAAACAAATCCAAGCGTTTCACTTTTTTAACAATTTTACGCCAAACATTTACAAACGTTACGAAACAAATACAAGCGTTTCACTTTTTTAACGATTTTAAGCAAAACGTTTACAAACGTTACGAAATAAATCCAAACATTTCCCCATTTTAGCGATTTAAGCCAAACGTTTAAAACGTTACGAAACAAATCCAAACGTTTAATATTTTTAGCAATTTAAGCCAAAAAATTTACAAACGTTACGAAACAAATCCAAACGTTTCATATTTTTAGCAATTTATGCCAAACAATTACAAACGTTACGAAACAAATCCAAGCGTTTCACCTGTTTGGCAATTTTAGCCAAACTTTTACAAACGTTACGAAACAAATCCAAAGGTTTCACCTTTCTAGTGATTTAAGCCAAACGTTTATAAACGTTACGAAACAAATCCAAGCGTTTCACCTTTTTAGAAATTTAAGCCAAACGTTTACAAACATTATGAAACAAATCCAAGCGTTTTACCTTTTTAGCAATTTAAGCCAAACGTTTACAAACGGTACGAAACAAAACCGAACGTTGAAAACGTTACGAAACAAAACCGAACATTTAAAACCTTACGAAACAAATCCAAACGTTTCAAATTTTTAGCGATTTAAGCCAAACGTTTACAAACATTACGAAACAAAACCAAGCGTTTCACCTTTTTAGCAATTTAAGCCAAAAGTTTAGGAACGTATCGAAACAAATCCAAGCGTATCACCTTTTTAGCAATTTAAGCCAAACATTTACAAACGTTACGAAACAAAACCAATCGTTTCACCTTTTTGATTTAAGCCAAACGTTTATAAACGTTACAAAACAAATCCAAACATTTCACCTTTTTAGCGATTTAAGCCAAACGATTATAAACGTTACGAAACAAATCCGAATGTTTCCCCTATTAGCGATGTAAGCTAAACGTTTACAAACGTTACGAAACAAATCCAAAAGTTTCACCTTTTTAGTAATTTCAATCCAAACGTTTCACCTTTTAAGCGATTCAAGCCAAACATTTAGAAACGTCACGAAACCCTTTTTAGAAATTTAAACCAAACGTTACAAAACAAATCCAATTGTTTCACCTTTTTAGTAATTTAAGCCAAACATTTATAAACGTTACGAAACAAATCCAAATATTTCCCCTTTTTAGTTATTTAAGCCAAATGTTTATGAACGTTACGAAACAAATCCAAACGTTTCCCCTTTTAGCGATTGAAGCTAAACGTTTACAAACGTTCGAAACAAATCCAAATGTTACACATTTTTAGCGATTTAAGCCAAACGTTTACAAACGTTACTAAACAAAACCAAGCGTTTCATCTTTTTAGCAACTTAAGCCAAACATTTACAAACATTATGAAACCAATCCAAACGTTTCGCCTTTTTAGCAATTTAAGCCAAACGTTTACAAACGTAACGAAACAAATCCAAGTGTTTCACCTTTTTAGCAATTTATGCCAAAAGTTTACAAAAGTTTCGAAACAAATCCAAACGTTTCACCTTTTTAGCGATATAAGCCAAATGTTTACAAACGCTACAAAACAAATCCAAGCGTTTCACCTTTTTAGCTATTTAAGCCAAACGTTTACAAACGTTACGAAACAAATCCAAGCGTTTCACCTTTTTAGCAATTTAAGCCAAACTTTTACAAACGTTACAAAACAAATCCAAACGTTTCACCTTTTTAGCGATTTAAGCCAAACGTTTACAAACATTAAGAAACAAGACCAAATGTTTCACCTTTTTAGCGATTTAATCCAAACGTTTACAAACGTTACGAAATAAATCCAAACATTCCCCCATTTTAGCGATTTAAGCAAAACGTTTAAAACGTTACGAAGCAAATCCAAACGTTTCACCTTTTTGGCGATTTAAGCTAAACATTTACAAACGTTATTAAACAAATCCAATAGTTTAATATTTTTAGCAATTTAAGCCAAAAGTTTACAAACGTTACGAAACAAATCCAAATGTTTCATATTTTTAGCAATTTAAGCCAAACGTTTACAAACGTTATCAAACAAATCCAAGCGTTTCACCTGTTTAGCAATTTAAGCCAAACTTTTACAAACGTTACAAAACAAATCCAAATGTTTCACCTTTTTAGCGATTTAAGCCAAACGTTTACAAACGTTACGAAACAAGACGAAATATTTCACCTTTTTAGCGATTTAAGCAAAACGTTTACATACGTTTCGAAATAAATCCTAACATTTCCCCATTTTAGCGATTTAAGCCAAACGTTTAAAACGTTACGAAACAAATCCAAACGTTTCACCTTTTTAGCGATTTAAGCTAAACGTTTACAAACGTTATTAAACAAATCCAAACGTTTAATATTTTTAGCAATTTAAGCCAAAAGTTTACAAACATTACGAAACAAATCCAAACGTTTCATATTTTTAGCAATTTATGCCAAACATTTACAAACGTTATGAAACAAATCCAAGCGTTTTACCTGTTTAACAATTTAAGCCAAACTTTTACAAACGTTACGAAACAAATCCAAAGGTTTCACCTTTTTAGTGATTTAAGCCAAACGTTTATAAACGTTACGAAACAAATCCAAACGTGTCACCTATTTAGCAATTTAAGCAAAACATTTAAAAACGTTACGAAACAATACCAAACGTTTCACCATTTTTGTGTTTTAAGTCAAACGTTTACAAACGTTAAGAAACAAATCCAAGCGTTTCACCTTTTTGGAAATTTAAGCCAAACGTTTACAAACGTACGGAACAAAACAAAACGTTTCCCGTTTTTAGCAATTTAAGCCAAACGTTAACAAACACTACGAAACAAATCCAAACGTTTCACCTTTTTAGTGATTTAAGCCAAACGTTTACAAACATTACGAAACAAATCCAAACGTTTGACCTTTTTAGCGATTTAAGCTAAACGTTTACAAACGTTATGAAATAAATCCAAACGTTTAATAATTTTAGCAATTTAAGCCAAAAGTTTACAAACGTTACGAAATAAATCCAAACGTTTCATATTTTTAGCAATTTAAGCCAAACGTTTACAAACGTTACGAAAAGAATCCAAACGTTTAACCTTTTTAGCAATTTAAGCCAAACGTTTACAAATATTACGAAACAAATCCAAACGTTTAACCTACTTAGCGATTTAAGCCAAACGTTTACAAGCGTTACGAAACATAACCAAACGTTTCACATTTTTAGCAATTTAAGCCAAACGTTAACAAACGCTACGAAACAAATCCAAACGTTTCACCTCTTTAGCGATTTAAGCCAAACGTTTACAAACATTACGAAACAAATCCTAACGTTTCACCTTTTTAGCGATTTAAGCCAAACGTTTACAAACTTTACGAAACAAAACCAAACGTTTCACCTTTTTAGCTATTTAAGCCAAACGTTTACAAACATTACGAAACAAAACCAAATGATTTTCCTTTTTAACGATTTAAGCCAAAACTTTTACAAACATTACGAAACAAATCCAAGCGTTTCACTTTTTTAACAACTTTACGCCAAACATTTACAAACGTTACGAAACAAATCCAAGCGTTTCACTTTTTTAACAATTTTAAGCAAAACGTTTACAAACGTTACGAAATAAATCCAAACATTTCCCCATTTTAGCGATTTAAGCCAAACGTTTAAAACGTTACGAAAGAAATCCAAACGTTTCACCTTTTTCGCGATTTAAGCTAAACGTTTACAAACGTTATTAAACAAATCCAAACGTTTAATATTTTTAGCAATTTAAGCCAAAAGTTTACAAACGTTACGAAACAAATCCAAACATTTCATATTTTTTGCAATTTATGCCAAACATTTACAAACGTTATGAAACAAATCCAAGCGTTTCACCTGTTTAGCAATTTAAGCCAAACTTTTACAAACGTTACGAAACAAATCCAAAGGTTTCACCTTTCTAGTGATTTAAGCCAAACGTTTATAAACGTTACGAAACAAATCCAAGCGTTTCACCTTTTTAGAAATTTAAGCCAAACGTTTACAAACATTATGAAACAAATCCAAGAGTTTTACCTTTTTAGCAATTTAAGCCAAACGTTAACAAACGGTATGAAACAAAACCGAACGTTGAAAACGTTATGAAACAAATCCGAACATTTAAAACCTTACGAAACAAATCCAAACGTTTCAAATTTTTAGCGATTTAAGCCAAACGTTTACAAACATTACGAAACAAAACCAAGCGTTTCACCTTTTTAGCAATTTAAGCCAAAAGTTTAGGAACGTATCGAAACAAATCCAAGCGTATCACCTTTTTAGCAATTTAAGCCAAACATTTACAAATATTACGAAACAAATCCAAGCGTTTCACTTTTGTAACAATTTTACGCCAAACATTTACAAATATTACGAAACAAATCCAAGCGTTTCACCTTTTTAGCATTTTAAGCCAAACGTTTACAAACGTTACGAAACAAATTCAAACGTTTCAACTTTTCAGTGATTTAAGCCAAACGTTTAAAAACGTTACGAAAGAAATCCAAACGTTTAAAACGTTACGAAACCCTTTTTAGCAATTTAAGCGAAACGTTTACAAACGTTACGAAACAAATCCAAAGGTTTCCCCTTTTTAGTGATTTAATCCAAACGTTTACCCTTTTTAGCGATTTAAGCCAAACGTTTACAAACGGTAAGAAACAAATCCAAACGTTTCTCCTTTTTAGCGATTTAAGCCAAATGTTTACAAACTCTAAGAAACAAATCCAATTATTTCACCTTTTTAGTAATTTAAGCCAAACATTTACAAACATTACGAAACAAATCCAAGCGTTTCACCTTTTTAGAAATTTAAGCCAAACGTTTACAAACATTATGAAACAAATCCAAGCATTTCAGCTTTTCAGCAATTTAAGCCAAAAGTTTACAAACGGTACGAAACAAAACCGAACATTTAAAATCTTACGAAACAAATCCAAACGTTTCAAATTTTTAGCGATTAAAGCCAAACGTTTACAAACGTTACGAAACAAAACCAAGCGTTTCACCTTTTTAGCAATTTAAGCCAAAAGTTTAGGAACGTATCGAAACAAATCCAAACGTATCACCTTTTTAGCAATTTAAGCCAAATGTTTACAAAAGTTACAAAACAAAACCAATCGTTTCACCTTTTCGATTTAAGCCAAACGTTTATAAACATTACAAAACAAATCCAAACATTTAACCTTTTTAGCGATTTAAGCCAAACGATTATAAACGTTATGAAACAAATCCGAACGTTTCCCCCTATTAGCGATGTAAGCCAAACGTTTACAAACACTACGAAAAAAATCCAAGCGTTTCACCTTTTTAGCAATTTAACAGAACGTTTACAAACGTTACGAAACAAATCCAAACGTTTCACCTTTTTAGTAATTTAAATCCAAACGTTTCACCTTTTAAGCGATTCAAGCCAAACATTTAGAAACGTCACAGAACCCTTTTTAGAAATTTAAACCAAACGTTTTAAAACTAATCCAAACGTTTCACCTATTTAGCAATTTAAGCCAAACGTTTACAAACGTTACGAAAAAAAAACCAAACGTTTATAACTTTACTAAAAAAATCCAAACGTTTCACATTTTTAGTGATTTAAGCCAAACGTTTACAAACGTTACGAAACAAAACCAAGCGTTTCACCTTTTTAGCAATTTAAGCCAAACGTTTACAAACGTAACGAAACAAATCCAAGCGTTTCACCTTTTTAGCAATTTAAGCCAAACATTTACAAACGTTACGAAATAAAAGAAAACGTTTCGCCTTTTCGATTTAAGCCAAACGTTTACAAAAGTTACAAAATAAATCCAAACATTTCCCATTTTTAGCGATTTAAGCCAAACGTTTACAAACGTTACAAAACAAATCCAAACGTTTTACCCTATTAGTGATTTAAGCGAAACGTTTACAAACGTTACGAAACAAATTTAAACATTTTACCCTATTAGCGATTTAAGCCAAACGTTTACAAACGTTACCAAACAAAACAAAACATTTCACCTTTTTAGCGATTTAAGCCAAACATTTACAAATCTTACAAAACAAATCCAAACGTTTCACCTTTTTGGCGATTTAAGCCAAATGTTTATAAATGTTAGAAAGAAATCCAAACTTTCAAAACGTTACGAAACTCTTTTTAGCAATTTAAACCAAACGTTTACAAACGTTAAGAAACAAATCCAAACGTTTCACCTTTTAAGCGATTTAAGCCAAACGTTTACAAACGTTACGAAACAAATTCAAACGTTTCACCTTTTTAGCGATATAAGTCAAACGTTTACAAACGTTAAGAAAGAAAACCAAACGTTTCACCTTTTTAGCGATTTAAGCCAAACATTAAAAATGGTTACGAATCAAATCCAAACGTTTCACCTTTTTAGCGATTTAAGCCAAACATTTACAAACGTTACGAAACAAATCCAAACGTTTCCCCTTTTTAGCGATTTAAGCCAAACGTTTACAAGCGATGCGATATAAATCCAAGCGTTTCACCTTTTTAACAATTTTAACCAAATGTTTACAAACGTTACGAAACAAATCCAAACGTTTCACCTTTTTAGCGATTTAAGCCAAACGTTTACAAACGTTATGAAACAAATCCAAACGTTTCATATTTTAAGCGATTTAAGCCAAATGTTTACAAACGTTACGAAACAAATCCAAACGTTTCCCCTTTTTAGTGATATAAGCTAAACATTTACAAAGGTGACGAAACAAATCCAAGCGTTTCACCTTTTTAGCGATTTCAGCTAAACGTTTACAAACGCTAAGAAACAAATCCAAATGTTACGAAACAAAACCAAACGTTTACAAACATTACGAAACAAATCCAAGCGTTTCACCTTTTTAGCAATTTAAGCCAAACTTTTACAAACGTTGTGAAACAAATTCAAACGTTTCACCTTTTAAGCGATTTAAGCCAAACGTTTAAAGATGTTATGAAACAAATACAAACGTTTCACCTCTTTAGCGATATAAACTAAACGTTTACAAACATTAAGAAACATAGCCAAACGTTTCCCCTTTTTAGCGATTTAAGTCAAACGTTTTAAAACGTTACGAAACAAATCCAAATGTTTCATATTTTTAGCGATTTAAGCCAAACGTTTACAAACGTTACGAAACAAATCCAAACGTTTCGAAACAAATCCAAACGTTTCGCCTTTTTAGCGATTTAAGCCAAATGTTTACAAACACTACGAAACAAATCCAAACGTTTTGCCTTTTTAGCAATTTAAGCCAAACATTTACAAACGTTACGAAACAAATCCAAACGTTTCCCCTTTTTAGCGATTCAAGCCAAACCTTTACAAACGATACAAAACAAATCCAAACGTTTCTCTTTTTTAGCGACTCAAGCCAAACGTTTACAAAAGTTACGAAACAAATCCAAACGTTTCCCATTTTTAGCGATTTAAGCCAAACGTTTACAAACGTTACGAAACAAATCCAAACGTTTTATCCTATTAGCGATTTAAGCGAAACGTTTACAAAAGTTATGAAACTAATTTAAATGTTTTACCATATTAGCGATTTAAGCCAAACGTTACGAAACAAAACCAAACATTTCACCTTTTTAGCGATTTAAGCCAAACATTTACAAATCTTACAAAAAAATCCAAACGTTTCACCTTTTTAGCGAATTAAGCTAATCGTTTACAAACGTTACGAAACAAAATCCAAACTTTTCGCCTTTTTAGCAATTTAAATATAAATGTTTCTCCTTTTTAGCAATGCAAGCCAAACGTTTACAAATGTTACGAAACAAATCCAAACGTTTCACCTTTTTAACAATTTAAGCCAAACGTTTACAAACGTTACGAAACAAATCCAAACGTTTCACCTTTTTAGTAATTTAAATCCAAACGTTTCACCTTTTAAGCGATTCAAGCCAAACATTTAGAAACATCACAGAACCCTTTTTAGAAATTTAAACCAAACGTTACAAAACAAATCCAGGTTTCACCTATTTAGCAATTTAAGCCAAACGCATACAAACGTTACGAAAAAAAACCAAACGTTTAAAACTTTACTAAAAAAATCCAAACGTTTCACATTTTTAGCGATTTAAGCCAAATGTTTACAAACGTTACGAAACAAAACCAAGTGTTTCACCTTTTTAGCAATTTAAGCCAGACGTTTACAAAAGTAACGAAACAAATCCAAGCGTTTCACCTTTTTAGCAATTTAAGCCAAACATTTACAAACGTTACGAAACAAAAGCAAACGTTTCACCTTTTCGATTTAAGCCAAACGTTTACAAAAGTTACAAAATAAATCCAAACGTTTCCCATTTTTAGCGATTTAAGCCAAACGTTTACAAACTTTACGAAACAAATCCAAACATTTTACCCTATTAGCGATTTAAGCGAAACGTTTACAAACGTTACGAAACAAATTTAAACGTTTTACCCTATTAGCGATTTAAGTCAAACGTTTACAAACGTTACGAAACAAAACCAAACATTTCACCTTTTTAGCGATTTAAGCCAAACATTTACAAACCTTACAAAACAAATCCAAACACCTTTTTAGCGAATTAAGCCAATCGTTTACAAACGTTACGAAACAAAATCAAAACATTTCGTATTTTTAGCCATTTAAATCAAAACGTTTCTCCTTTTTAGCAATGCAAGCCAAACGTTTACAAATGTTACGAAACAAATCCAAACGTTTCACCTTTTTAGTTATGTACGCCAAAAATTTAACATTTTTAGCGATTTAAGCCAAACGTTTATAAACGTTATGAAACAAATCCAAACGTTTCACCTTTTTGGCGATTTAAGCCAAATGTTTAAAAATGTTAGAAAGAAATCCAAACTTTTAAAACGTTAAGAAACTCTTATTAGCAATTTAAACCAAACGTTTACAAACATTAAGAAACAAATCCAAACGCTTCACCTTTTAAGCGATTTAAGCCAAACGTTTACAAACGTTACGAAACAAATTCAAACGTTTCACCTTTTTAGCGATATAAGTCAAACATTTACAAACGTTAAGAAAGAAAACTAAACGTTTCACCTTTTTAGTGATTTAAGCCAAACGTTTACAAAGGTTACGAATCAAATCCAAACGTTTCACCTTTTTAGCGATTTAAGCCAAACATGTACAAACGTTACGAAACAAATCCAAACGTTTCCTTTTTTTAGCGATTTAAGCCAAACGTTTACAAGCGATACGATATAAATCCAAGCGTTTCACCTTTTTAACAATTTAAGCCAAATGTTTACAAACGTTACAATACAAATCCAAACGTTTCACCTTTTTAGCGATTTAAGCCAAACGTTTACAAACGTTACGAAACAAATTCAAACGTTTCATATTTTAAGCAATTTAAGCCAAACGTTTACAAACGTTACGAAACAAATCCAAACGTTTCCCCTTTTTAGTGATATAAGCTAAACATTTACAAACGTTATGTAAAAAATCCAAGCGTTTCACCTTTTTAGCGATTTCAACTAAACGTTTACAAACGTTAAGAAACAAATCCAAATGTTACGAAACAAAACGAAACGTTTACAAACGTTACGATGCAAATCCAAACGTTTCTCCTTTTTAGCGACTCAAGCCAAACGTTTACAAACGTTACGAAACAACTCCAAACGTTTCCCCTTTTTAGCCATTTAAGCCAAACGTTTACAAATGTTACGAAACAAATCCAAACGTTTTACCCTATTAGCTATTTAAGCGAAACGTTTACAAACGTTACGAAACAAATTTAAACGTTTTACCCTATTAGCGATTTAAGCCAAACGTTTGCAAACGTTACGAAACAAAACAAAACATTTCACCTTTTTAGCGATTTAAGCCAAACATTTACAAATCTTACAAAACAAATCCAAACGTTTCACCTTTTTAGTGATTTAAGCCAATCGTTTACAAACATTACGAAACAAAATCCAAACATTTTGTATTTTTAGCCATTTAAATCAAAACGTTTCTGCTTTTTAGCAATGCAAGCCAAACGTTTACGAATGTTACGAAACAAATCCAAACGTTTCACCTTTTTAGTTATTTACGCCAAACATTTAACCTTTTTAGCGATTTAAGCCAAACGTTTACAAACGTTATGAAACAAATCCAAACATTTCACCTTTTTGGCGATTTAAGCCAAATGTTTATAAATGTTAGAAAGAAATCCAAACTTTCAAAACTTTAAGAAACTCTTTTTAGCAATTTAAACCAAACGTTTACAAACGTTAAGAAACAAATCCAAACGTTTCACCGTTTAAGCGATTTAAGCCAAACGTTTACAAACGTTACGAAACAAATTCAAACGTTTCACCTTTTTAGCGATATAAGTCAAACGTTTACAAACATTAAGAAAGAAAACCAAACGTTTCACCTTTTTAGTTATATAAGCCAAACGTTTACAAAGGTTACGAATCAAATCCAAACGTTTCACCTTTTTAGCGATTTAAGCCAAACATTTACAAACGTTACGAAACAAATCCAAACGTTTCCTCTTTTTAGCGATTTAAGCCAAACATTTACAAGTGATACGATATAAATCCAAGCGTTTCACCTTTTTAACAATTTAAGCCAAATGTTTACAAACGTTACGAAACAAATCCAAACGTTTCACCTTTTTAGCGATTTAAGCCAAACGTTTACAAACGTTACGAAACAAATCCAAACGTTTCATATTTTAAGCGATTTAAGCCAAACGTTTACAAACGTTACGAAACAAATACAAACGTTTCCCCTTTTTAGTGATATAAGCTAAACATTTACAAACGTTACGAAAAAAATCCAAGCGTTTCACCTTTTTAGCGATTTCAGCTAAACGTTTACAAACGTTAAGAAACAAATACAAATGTTACGAAACAAAACAAAACGTTTACAAACGCTACGAAACAAATCCAAGCGTTTCACCTTTTTAGCAATTTAAGCCAAACTTTTACAAACGTTGTGAAACAAATTCAAACGTTTCACCTTTTAAGCGATTTAAGCCAAACGTTTACAGACGTTACGAAACAAATACAAACGTTTCACCTCTTTAGCGATATAAGCTAAACGTTTACAAACATTAAGAAACATAGGCAAATGTTTCCCCTTTTTAGCGATTTAAGTCAAACGTTTTAAAACGTTACGAAACAAATCCAAATGTTTCATATTTTTAGCGAATTAAGCTAAACGTTTACAAACGTTTCGAAACAAATCCAAACGTTTCGCCTTTTTAGCGATTTAAGCCAAATGTTTACAAACACTACGAAACAAATCCAAACGTTTCGCCTTTTTAGCAATTTAAGCCAAACATTTACAAACGTTACGAAACAAATCCAAACGTTTCCCCTTTTTAGCGATTCAAGCTAAACATTTACAAACGATACGAAACAAATCCAAACGTTTCTCCTTTTTAGCGACTCAAGCCAAACGTTTACAAACGTTACGAAACAAATCCAAACGTTTCCCATTTTTAGCGATTTAAGCCAAACGTTTACAAATGTTACGAAACAAATCCAAACGTTTTACCCTATTAGCGATTTAAGCGAAACGTTTACAAATGTTACGAAACAAATTTAAACGCTTTACCCTATTAGCGATTTAAGCCAAACGTTTACAAACGTTACGAAACAAAACCAAAAATTTCACCTTTTTAGCGATTTAAGCCAAACATTTACAAATCTTACAAAACAAATCTAAACGTTTCACCTTTTTAGCGATTTAAGCCAATCGTTTACAAACGTTACGAAACAAAATCCAAACTTTTCGCCTTTTTATCCATTTAAATAAAAACGTTTCTCCTTTTTAGCAATGCAAGCCAAACGTTTACAAATGTTACGAAACAAATCCAAACATTTCACCTTTTTAGTTATTTAAGCCAAACATTTAAACTTTTTAGCGATTTAAGCCAAACGTTTACAAACGTACGAAACAAATCCAAACGTTTCACCTTTTTGGCGATTTAAGCCAAATGTTTATAAATGTTAGAAAGAAATCCAAAATTTCAAAACGTTACGAAACCCTTTTTAGCAATTTAAACCAAACGTTTACAAACGTTAAGAAACAAATCCAAACGTTTCACCTTTTAAGCGATTTAAGCCAAACGTTTACAAACGTTAAGAAACAAATCCAAACGTTTCACCTTTTTAGCGATTTAAGCCAATCGTTTACAAACGTTACGAAACAAAATCCAAACATTTTGTATTTTTAGCCATTTAAATCAAAACGTTTCTCCTTTTTAGCAATGCAAGCCAAACGTTTACAAATGTTACGAAACAAATCCAAACGTTTCACCTTTTTAGTTATTTACGCCAAACATTTAACCTTTTTAGCGATTTAAGCCAAACGTTTACAAACGTTATGAAACAAATCCAAACGTTTCACCTTTTTGGCGATTTAAGACAAATGTTTATAAATGTTAGAAAGAAACCAAACTTTCAAAACGTTAAGAAACTCGTTTTAGCAATTTAAACCAAACGTTTACAAACGTTAAGAAACAAATCCAAACGTTTCACCTTTTAAGCGATTTAAGCCAAACGTTTACAAACGTTACGAAACAAATTCAAACGTTTCACCTTTTTAGCGATATAAGTCAAACGTTTACAAACGTTAAGAAAGAAAACCAAACGTTCCACATTTTTAGTGATTTAAGCCAAACGTTTACAAAGGTTACGAATCAAATCCAAACGTTTCACCTTTTTAGCGATTTAAGCCAAACATTTACAAACGTTACGAAACAAATCCAAACGTTTCCTCTTTTTAGCGATTTAAGCCAAACGTTTACAAGCGATACGATATAAATCCAAGCGTTTCACCTTTTTAACAATTTAAGCCAAATGTTTACAAACGTTACGAAACAAATCCAAACGTTTCACCTTTTTAGCGATTTAAGCCAAACGTTTACAAACGTTACGAAACAAATCCAAACGTTTCATATTTTAAGCGATTTAAGCCAAACGTTTACAAACGTTACGAAATAAATCCAAACGTTTTCCCTTTTTAGTGATATAAGCTAAACATTTACAAACGTTATGAAAAAAATCCAAGCGTTTCACCTTTTTAGCGATTTCAGCTAAACGTTTACAAACGTTAAGAAACAAATCCAAATGTTACGAAACAAAACGAAACGTTTACAAACGTTACGATACAAATCCAAACGTTTCTCCTTTTTAGCGACTCAAGCCAAACGTTTACAAACGTTACGAAACAACTCCAAACGTTTCCCCTTTTTAGCCATTTAAGCCAAACGTTTACAAATGTTACGAAACAAATCCAAACGTTTTACCCTATTAGCGATTTAAGCGAAACGTTTACAAACGTTACGAAACAAATTTAAACGTTTTACCCTATTAGCGATTTAAGCCAAACGTTTGCAAACGTTACGAAACAAAACAAAACATTTCACCTTTTTAGCGATTTAAGCCAAACATTTACAAATCTTACAAAACAAATCCAAACGTTTCACCTTTTTAGTGATTTAAGCCAATCGTTTACAAACATTACGAAACAAAATCCAAACATTTTGTATTTTTAGCCATTTAAATCAAAACGTTTCTCCTTTTTAGCAATGCAAGCCAAACGTTTACGAATGTTACGAAACAAATCCAAACGTTTCACCTTTTTAGTTATTTACGCCAAACATTTAACCTTTTTAGCGATTTAAGCCAAACGTTTACAAACGTTATGAAACAAATCCAAACGTTTCACCTTTTTGGCGATTTAAGCCAAATGTTTATAAATGTTAGAAAGAAATCCAAACTTTCAAAACTTTAAGAAACTCTTTTTAGCAATTTAAACCAAACGTTTACAAACGTTAAGAAACAAATCCAAACGTTTCACCGTTTAAGCGATTTAAGCCAAACGTTTACAAACGTTACGAAACAAATTCAAACGTTTCACCTTTTTAGCGATATAAGTCAAACGTTTACAAACATTAAGAAAGAAAACCAAACGTTTCACCTTTTTAGTTATATAAGCCAAACGTTTACAAAGGTTACGAATCAAATCCAAACGTTTCCTCTTTTTAGCGATTTAAGCCAAACATTTACAAACGTTACGAAACAAATCCAAACGTTTCCTCTTTTTAGCGATTTAAGCCAAACATTTACAAGTGATACGATATAAATCCAAGCGTTTCACCTTTTTAACAATTTAAGCCAAATGTTTACAAACGTTACGAAACAAATCCAAACGTTTCACCTTTTTAGCGATTTAAGCCAAACGTTTACAAACGTTACGAAACAAATCCAAACGTTTCATATTTTAAGCGATTTAAGCCAAACGTTTACAAACGTTACGAAACAAATCCAAACGTTTCTCCTTTTTAGTGATATAAGCTAAACATTTACAAACGTTACGAAAAAAATCCAAGCGTTTCACCTTTTTAGCGATTTCAGCTAAACGTTTACAAACGTTAAGAAACAAATACAAATGTTACGAAACAAAACAAAACGTTTACAAACGCTACGAAACAAATCCAAGCGTTTCACCTTTTTAGCAATTTAAGCCAAACTTTTACAAACGTTGTGAAACAAATTCAAACGTTTAACCTTTTAAGCGATTTAAGCCAAACGTTTACAGACGATACGAAACAAATACAAACGTTTCACCTCTTTAGCGATATAAGCTAAACGTTTACAAACATTAAGAAACATAGGCAAATGTTTCCCCTTTTTAGCGATTTAAGTCAAACGTTTTAAAATGTTACGAAACAAATCCAAATGTTTCATATTTTTAGCGAATTAAGCTAAACGTTTACAAACGTTTCGAAACAAATCCAAACGTTTCGCCTTTTTAGCGATTTAAGCCAAATGTTTACAAACACTACGAAACAAATCCAAACGTTTCGCCTTTTTAGCAATTTAAGCCAAACATTTACAAACGTTACGAAACAAATCCAAACGTTTCCCCTTTTTAGCGATTCAAGCTAAACATTTACAAACGATACGAAACAAATCCAAACGTTTCTCCTTTTTAGCGACTCAAGCCAAACGTTTACAAACGTTACGAAACAAATACAAACGTTTCCCATTTTTAGCGATTTAAGCCAAACGTTTACAAATGTTACGAAACAAATCCAAACGTTTTACCCTATTAGCGATTTAAGCGAAACGTTTACAAACGTTACGAAACAAATTTAAACGCTTTACCCTATTAGCGATTTAAGCCAAACGTTTACAAACGTTACGAAACAAAACCAAACATTTCACCTTTTTAGCGATTTAAGCCAAACATTTACAAATCTTACAAAACAAATCTAAACGTTTCACCTTTTTAGCGATTTAAGCCAATCGTTTACAAACATTACGAAACAAAATCCAAACTTTTCGCCTTTTTGTCCATTTAAATAAAAACGTTTCTCCTTTTTAGCAATGCAAGCCAAACGTTTACAAATGTTACGAAACAAATCCAAACATTTCACCTTTTTAGTTATTTAAGCAAAACATTTAAACTTTTTAGCGATTTAAGCCAAACGTTTACAAACGTACGAAACAAATCCAAACGTTTCACCTTTTTGGCGATTTAAGCCAAATGTTTATAAATGTTAGAAAGAAATCCAAAATTTCAAAACGTTACGAAACCCTTTTTAGCAATTTAAACCAAACGTTTACAAACGTTAAGAAACAAATCCAAACGTTTCACCTTTTAAGCGATTTAAGCCAAACGTTTACAAACGTTAAGAAACAAATCCAAACGTTTCACCTTTTTAGCGATTTAAGCCAATCGTTTACAAACGTTACGAAACAAAATCCAAACATTTCGTATTTTTAGCCATTTAAATCAAAACGTTTCTCCTTTTTAGCAATGCAAGCCAAACATTTACAAATGTTACGAAACAAATCCAAACGTTTCACCTTTTTAGTTATTTACGCCAAACATTTAACCTTTTTAGCGATTTAAGCCAAACGTTTACAAACGTTATGAAACAAATCCAAACGTTTCACCTTTTTGGCGATTTAAGACAAATGTTTATAAATGTTAGAAAGAAACCAAACTTTCAAAACGTTAAGAAACTCTTTTTAGCAATTTAAACCAAACGTTTACAAACGTTAAGAAACAAATCCAAACGTTTCACCTTTTAAGCGATTTAAGCCAAACGTTTACAAACGTTACGAAACAAATTCAAACGTTTCACCTTTTTAGCGATATAAGTCAAACGTTTACAAACGTTAAGAAAGAAAACCAAACGTTCCACATTTTTAGTGATTTAAGCCAAACGTTTACAAAGGTTACGAATCAAATCCAAACGTTTCACCTTTTTAGCGATTTAAGCCAAACATTTACAAACGTTACGAAACAAATCCAAACGTTTCCTCTATTTAGCGATTTAAGCCAAACGTTTACAAGCGATACGATATAAATCCAAGCGTTTCACCTTTTTAACAATTTAAGCCAAATGTTTACAAACGTTACGAAACAAATCCAAACGTTTCACCTTTTTAGCAATTTAAGCCAAACGTTTACAAACGTTACGAAACAAATCCAAACGTTTCATATTTTAAGCGATTTAAGCCAAACGTTTACAAACGTTACGAAATAAATCCAAACGTTTTCCCTTTTTAGTGATATAAGCTAAACATTTACAAACGTTACAAAAAAAATCCAAGCGTTTCACCTTTTTAGCGATTTCAGCTAAACGTTTACAAACGTTAAGAAACAAATCCAAATGTTACGAAACAAAATAAAACGTTTACAAACGCTACGAAACAAATCCAAGCGTTTCACCTTTTTAGGAATTTTAGCTAAACTTTTACAAACGTTGTGAAACAAATTTAAACGTTTCACCTTTTAAGCGATTTAAGCCAAACGTTTACAGACGTTACGAAACAAGTACAAACGTTTCACCTCTTTAGCGATATAAGCTAAACGTTTACAAACATTAAGAAACATAGACAAATGTTTCCCCTTTTTAGCGACATAAGTCAAACGTTTTAAAACGTTACGAAACAAATCCAAATGTTTCATATTTTTAGCGATTTAAGTTAAACGTTTACAACCGTTTCGAAACAAATCCAAACGTTTCGCCTTTTTAGCAATTTAAGCCAAACATTTACAAACGTTACGAAACAAAGCCAAACGTTTCCCCTTTTTAGCGATTCAAGCTAAACATTTACAAACGATACGAAACAAATCCAAACGTTTCTCCTTTTTAGCGACTCAAGCCAAACGTTTACAAACGTTACGAAACAAATCCAAACGTTTCCCATTTTTAGCGATTTAAGCCAAACGTTTACAAATGTTACGAAACAAATCCAAACGTTTTACCCTATTAGCGATTTAAGCGAAACGTTTACAAACGATACGAAACAAATTTAAACGCTTTACCCTATTAGCGATTTAAGCCAAACGTTTACAAACGTTATGAAACAAAACCAAACATTTCACCTTTTTAGCAATTTAAGCCAAACATGTACAAATCTTACAAAACAAATCTAAACGTTTCACCTTTTTAGCGATTTAAGCCAATCGTTTACAAACGTTACGAAACAAAATCCAAACTTTTCGCCTTTTTATCCATTTAAATCAAAACGTTTCTCCTTTTTAGCAATGCAAGCCAAACGTTTACAAATGTTACGAAACAAATCCAAACGTTTCACCTTTTTAGTTATTTAAGCCAAACATTTAAACTTTTTAGCGATTTAAGCCAAACGTTTACAAACGTACGAAACAAATCCAAACGTTCACCTTTTTGGCGATTTTAGCCAAATCTTTATAAATGTTAGAAAGAAATCCAAACTTTCAAAACGTTACGAAACCCTTTTTAGCAATTTAAACCAAACGTTTACAAACATTAAGAAACAAATCCAAACGTTTAACCTTTTAAGCGATTTAAGCAAAACGTTTACAAACGTTACGAAACAAATTCAAACGTTTCACCTTTTTAGCGATATAAGTCAAACATTTACAAACGTTAAGAAACAAAACCAAACGTTTCACCTTTTTAGCAATTTAAGCCAAACGTTTACAAAGGTTACGAATCAAATCCAAACGTTTCACTTTTTTAGCGATTTAAGCCAAATATTTACAAACGTTATGAAACAAATCCAAACGTTTCACCTTTTTAGCGAATTAAGCCAAACGTTTACAAGCGATACGAAATAAATCCAAGCGTTTCTCCTTTTTAACAATTTAAGCCAAATGTTTACAAACGTTACGAAACAAATCCAAACGTTTCACCTTTTTAGCGATTTAAGCCAAAGGTTTACAAATGTTACGAAACAAATCCAAACGTTTCATATTTTAAGAGATTTAAGCCAAACGTTTACAAACATTACGAAACAATTCCAAACGTTTTTCTTTTTTAGTGATTTAAGCCAAACATTTACAAACGTTACGAAACAAATCCAAACGTTTCACCTTTTTAGCGATTTAAGCTAAACGTTTACAAACGTTAAGAAACAAATTCAAATGTTACAAAACAAAACCAAACGTTTACAAACGTTACGAAAGAAATCCAAGAGTTTCACCTTTTTAGCAATTTAAGCCAAACTTTTACAAAGTTGTGAACGTTTCACCTTTTAAGCGATTTAAGCCAAAAATTTACAGACGTTACGAAACAAATACAAACGTTTCACCTCTTTAGCGATATAAGCTAAACGTTTACAAACATTAAGAAACATAGGCAAACGTTTCCCCTTTTTAGCGATTTAAGCCAAACGTTTTAAAACGTTACGAAAAAAATCCAAATGTTACATATTTTTAGCGATTTAAGCCAAACGTTTACAAACGTTACGAAACAAATCCAAACGTTTCGCCTTTTTAGCGATTTAAGCCAAATGTTTACGAACACTACGAAACAAATCCAAACGTTTCGCCTTTTTAGCAATTTAAGCCAAACATTTACAAACCTTACGAAACAAATCCAAACGTTCCCCTTTTTAGCGATTCAAGCCAAACATTTACAAACGTTACGAAACAAATCCAAACGTTTCCACTTTTTAGCGATTTAAGCCAAATGTTTACAAGCGATACGAAATAAATCCAAGCGTTTCGCCTTTTTAGCGATTTAAGCCAAAGGTTTACAAACGTTACGAAACAAATCCAAACGTTTCCCCTTTTTAGCCATTTAAGCCAAACGTTTACAAACGTAACGAAACAAATCCAAACTTTCACCTTTTTAGCGATTTAATCCAAACATTTACAAACTTTATGAAACAAATCCAAACGTTTCCCCTTTTTTGCAATTTCAGCAAAACGTTTATAAACATTACGAAACAATTCCAAAGGTTTCACCTTTTTAGAGATTTAAGGAAAATGTTTGCAAACGTTACAAAACAAAACCAAACGTTTAAAAAGTTACGAAACAAATCCAAACGTCTCACATTATTAGCGATTTAAGACAAATGTTTACAAACATTACAAAACAAAACCAAGCGTTTCACCTTTTTACCAATTTAAGCCAAACGTTTACAAACGTTACGAAAAAAATCCAAGCGTTTTCTCTTTTTAGCAATTTAAGCCAAATGTTTATAAACGTTACGAAACAAATCCATATGTTTCCCCTTTTTAGCGATTTAAGTTAAATGTTTACAAACGTTAAAAAACAAATCCAAATGTTTCCCCTTTTTAGTGATTTAAGCCAAACGTTTATAAAGATTATGAAACAAATCCAAATGTTTCACCTTTTTAGCAATTTAAGCCAAACGTTTACAATGTTACAGAACAAATCCAAGCGTTTCGCCTTTTTCGCAAATGAAGCCAAACATTACGAAATTAATCCAAACGTTTCACCTTTTTAGTGATTGAAGCCAAACGTTTACAAACGTTATAAAACAAACCCAAATGTTTCTAAACAAATCCAAACGTTTAAAACGTTACGAAGCAAATACAAACGTTTCACCTTTTTAGCGATTTAAGCCAAACGTTTACAAACGTTACGAAACAAAGCCAAACGTTTACAAACGTTACAAAACAAATCCAAGCGTTTCACCTTTTTAGCAATTTAAGCCAAACGTTTACAACCAATATGAAACAAAACCAAACGTTTCACCTTTTTTGTGTTTTAAGTCAAACGTTTACAAACGTTACGAAACAAATCCAAGCATTTCACGTTTTTAGAAATTTAAGTCAAACGTTTACAAACGTACGGATTAAAACCAAAAGTTTCATATTTTTAGCAATTTAAGCCAAAAGTTAACAAACGCTACGAAACAAATTGAAACATTTCACTTTTTTAGCGATTGAAGCCAAACGTTTACAAACATTACGAAACAAATCCAAATATTTCACCTTTTCAGCGATTTAAGCCAAACGTTTACAAACGTTACAAAACAAAACCAAACGTTTCCCCTTTTTAGCGATTTATGCCAAACGTTTACAAACGTAACGAAACAAAACAAAACGTTTCACCTTTTTAGCGATTTAAGCCAAACTTTTACAAAAGTTACGAAACAAAACAAAACGATTCACCTTTTTATCGATTTAAGTTAAACGTATACAGACGTTACGAAACAAATCCAAGCGTTTCACCTTTTTAACAATTTTACGCCAAACATTTACAAACGTTACAAAACAAATCCAAGCGTTTGACCTTTTTAGCATTTTAAACCAAAAGTTTACAAACGTTACGAAATAAATCCAAACGTTTCACCTTTTTAGCGATTTAAGCCAAACGTTGACAAACGTTACGAAACAAATCCAAACATTTTCCCTTTTTAGCGATTCAAGCCAAACGTTTACAAACGTTACGAAACAAATCCAATCGTTTCCCTTTATTAGCGATCTAAGCCAAACGTTTACAAACGTAACGAAACGAATCCAAGCATTTTATATTTTTGGCAATTTAAGCCAAACTATTACAAAGGTTACGAAACAAATCCAAATGTTTACAAACATTACGAAACAAATTCAAATGTTTCCCCTATTTGGCAATTTAAGCCAAACGTTTGCAATTGTTACGAAACAAATCCAAATCTTTCACCTTTTTAGCGATATAAGCCAAATGTTTGCAAACGTTACGAAACAAAACCAAACGTTTAAAACGTTACAAAACAAATCCAAACGTTTCACATTTTTAGCGATTTAAGCCAAACGTTTACAAACATTACGAAACAAAATCAAGCGTTTCACCTTTTTAGCAATTTAAGCCAAACATTTACAAACATTACAAAACAAATCCAAGCGTTTTACCTTTTTAAAAATTTAAGCCAAACGTTTACAAACGTTACGAAACAAATCCAAAAGTTTCACCTTTTTAGCGATTGAAGCCAAACGATTATAAATGTTACGAAACAAATCCAAACGTTTCCCTTTTTAGCGATTTAAGCCAAACTTTTACAAAGATTATGAATCATATCCAAATATTTCCCCTTTTTAGAAATTTAAACAAAACGTTACGAAACAAATCCAAACGTTTCACCTTTTTAGTGATTGAAGCCAAACATTTACAAACGTCCCGAAACAAATCCAAACATTTCCCCTTATTAGCGATTTAAGCCAAACTTTTACAAAGATTATGAATCATGTCCAAGTGTTTCACCTTTTTAGCAATTTAAGCCAAACGTTACGAAACAAATCCAAACGTTTCACCTTTTTAGTGATTGAAGCCAAACATTTACACACGTTACGAAACAAACCCAAATGTTTTGAAACAAATCCAAACGTTTAAAATGTTACGAAGAAAATCCAAACGTTTCACCTTTTTAGCGATTTAAGCCAAACGTTTACAAACGTTACGAAACAAAGTCAAACGTTACAAAACAAATCCAAGTGTTTCACCCTTTTAGCAATTTAAGCCAAACGTTTACAAACGTTACGAAACAAAACCAACATTTCCCCTTTTTAGCAATTCAAGCCAAACGTTTACAAACATTACGAAACAAATCTAAAAGTTTCACCTTTTTAGCGGTTTAAGGCAAACGTTTACAAACGTTACGAAACAAAACCAAATGTTTCCCCTTTTTAGCGATTTAAGCCAAATGTTTACAAACGTTACGAACCAAAACAAAAAGTTTCACCTTTTTAGCAATTTAAGCGAAACGTTTACAAACGTTACGAAACAAATCCAAACGTTTCGTCTTTTTAGCGATTTAAGCCAAACGTTTACAAACGTTACAAAACAAAATCCAAGCGTTTCACCTATTTAGCAATTTAAGCCAACCGTTTACAAACGTTACGAAACAAATCCAAGAGTTTCACATATTTAGCAATTTAAGTAGTCACGACCCAAATTATTGAGCCGTAACCGGCGCTAGGGAACGGGAGTGGTAGCTCCGGAACCCGTATCAAGCCTCAAATCACTATAAATTTTTCGCAATTAATAAACACATATCACAACACAACAGAAGCAAATATACATAACATATATACACAAACATTTACACTAACTGTTATGTTAACCTCGCGGGCTCTAGTTACCGTACCCTATACGAACTGGCCTCGCGGTATTATATAAAAAAGTTAGTGTAACAAAACATATCACCGGCATCTGGGGCCATGAACCAAACATACTACCTGTAGCCTATCAAAACATATAAACAGGACAACAAGTAATATGTACACTCAAAATGTACTGCTGTCTAGGCTACAACTCTGTCAACGCGGGACCACTACTGCAACATTCACAGAAGTCAGATACTATACATACACAACTGACTTCTGGACTTCAAAATTGGCTCCTAGCTAGGTCCACACACTAAGCACCTGAAAGACATCAAAGGTGAGGGGTCAGTATTTGGGAAAATACTAAGTGAGTTTGCATTTACTAACAGTATTAATATAAAAACATAGCATCGCATCTCAAGAAATCAATAATATAAAACATATAAACTTGTATTTGATCTGTACGAAACTAATATCCTAGCATGCGACATAACTTTCAAATAATCAAATCATACTAATCCATATAGTCCGACCCGGGAGTGCTCACACTCTACCAGTCGATCGCGACCAATCTCTTAATCCCAAAGTGTGAGTCCAACTCACTAGATACGGGGACTCCAGACTACGCCGTAGCCGAGTGCTCACTAGTATCTAATTCATTATCAAACTTCGAAATTCATATTCAAATCATGCCATACATATCAAATAATTTCTCAAATGCAAACACAATAGACCGACTCGATACTGGTGATCACACAGCCTATTGACACCCAATAGGTAGCTAGTTTCTTCGGATAGCATACTAGTTCTCATATATAACTTAATAAAAATATCTAAAATTTAACCAAACGTTATAACATACGATGCGATAAACAGTATAAATATCTATATAAAATAACTTTAATATATATAATACACGAAAGTAAAGTGCAACTCACTGTGACCGTAATCCAATCAATGATGTGGTCTATGAAATGATATGTCCTCGCTATCCCACGTCTACTGACCACTCTGCACGCAAAAACGTCTGATACATAATAATTAGATATTAATCTTATGTTTTTAGACGCGTAGTACTTTAAATTCTAGGGATATATTTTATTCTTAATGTTATTCGTGATCTCGATATTCCTTTATCGTATTCACGATGTATCGAACTCTGGTTCTCGTATTCCAGAAATGTATACTATCTTTAGCGTTTTCCATTATCGTTGCCCATGTAAAACGTCGAGCTAAAACCTCACTTTTTAAATTATTTGGATCCTTAATATCTTTTAGGGTCTATTATTCAAAAATATTAAAATCCCACTCAACTAGGGATAAAAGCCCAATTAGGTCCCTGCGAACCCAGTGTGTGCGTCCGCACACTCAGAAGTGTGCGTTCGCACACTTCGGTGTGCGATCGCACACCGAGTGCAGCCCTCGGAAATTAAATTTTCGGTGCTTTCCGTCCATCCCGACTTGCTAAAAACACCTCCACACACAAAACCCGTTCCTCTGTTTTCATTAAAACGCTATAATAACTTCAAAAATGTCAAATTTTATCCAAACAAAATCCTAACTCAAAGCAACCCTTTACTATTTAAATTTAACTTCCAATATCAAAGAATTACCTTAAAATGGAGCTTGATATTGATAAAGGACGGGATTCTGAAAAGATTGCCGCGAAAATTAATTGAATCGGACTCCGAACGGCGAAACTGCGGCGAAACGACGATATCGATAGTTATATCTCTCACTCTCTGTATTCTACTCTAACTCTCTCTCTGATTCATATTTTCTTTCTTTATATATATTGGCTAAATGCCATTTTGATCCTTGTTCTTTTTGTTTGTTATCATTTATCTTTTAAACTTTTCTTTCGTACGATTTAGTCCATAACTAAATCGATAAACTCTTAAATTATTACTTTTACGTATTATTTATATCCAATAAATAATACGAAACTTGATATTAACATTTTCCCGTCAAAACCTACAAATTTCCATTTTCGACACAAAGTGGCTAAATTACCACTTTGGTCCCTATACCTTATTTTGGACTTTTCTTGATATTTTTTTCCTTTTAATTCCAATTCTAACTTTAGAATTGAGATATAACCTTAATTTCCTCATAATTAATTTCTCAAAACCGACCTACTTGAAGTTTATTTACCTTACTTTTATCAGAAATCTTTCCGATATCGGCTCTTTGACGAGCCCGAACTGGACACGTGGCCCAAATAAATAATTAAATCTTTTGGGGTATTACATTCTCCCCCCCTTATAAAAATTCATCCTCGAATTTTCATGAATCTCGTTTGGATCTGAAAATTGTCCTTATACTTTCCTTGACGTCCATAAGTATTTTTTAGTCGCAGCCTTTTTCTTTTATCTTAAACTCTTAGCTTTCTATGCACAACTATAACTTCATACTTGTTGCTAATTGATTATTTATTTTGTTCATAGTAGCTTCTCACTGTTGCATAGTTGAGAATCTTCTCATTGTCACTTTTGTCCTATTCGTCATCTTTCTAAAATAATATGGCTCAAGACGTATCGTTGATATCGTAATCCCGACGTCTTGTACAACTGGTCGTGATCTTCCTTCTGATCATCATTAGCGTCGATTTATCCTCACTTGAAACTCTCCAAGTCTACTGTTTCATTCTTAATCGTCATCAGGTCATTACTTGTCTCTTTTCACGACATGTCGACTACATCCCTAATGACGTACTTACGTCATTCATACTTTTATGAGTATTTCCTCTTGTAATTATAATCTACGGCTTTTAATCTTTGTTACCATCTATCGTTGTCACCTTTCTTCCTTAACTGGCTATCGTCATTTCTTATTTCTCTTCACCGTTATCTAACACTTCGCTCTTCCTCAGCCAATCTTTTTCCACTTGTACTATGTCTAACACATTAACTGTCTCTTAACATAGCTAAACCTGATACATTGTTTATTATCTACAATTTCTTTTTCCTATGTTTCTTTAAACTATCGTGAATCTCACGTCGTTCTGTTAATTGTGATTTTTCACTCATTTACCATTGTCTTAAACGTTTCACTCCATATTACTTTCGATCAGGAAGCCTGTAGAATTACTTTTATTTACTGATACTACCCGTATTCTTATCTTCGTCACTTCCCTCTAATTGCTACTTTAGAGATCGTCTCAAGTTTCTTATTGACTTGTCTATCAAAATTGTCCTTCCTTTACGTCACTATTCCTTATTCACGTTGACCTCATAAGAACCTCATATGTTTCTTAACATTTAAATTTCTTAAGAATCCTTCTTCCTGACTAATCTTTGCTTGACTTCATCTTTAACTTTCATCCTTAACGGATTCAGTAGATCCTTAATAACTTGTTTACTTCCTTAATCGTGATTCCTTCTTACTGTATAATCAATTTCCTCTTTTATCTTACACTTCAGTTTCTTACTCTCAATTAACTTCACGACTTTAGTTTCGCTCGTTAAGACACTATCTTAGTACTGATTGTAACCGTTCCTTAGCTTATCTTTATTCTGTCCCTCATCTCCCTCTTGAAGTGTTTTCCGAATATTCTTAACGGTTAGATTGTACTAAATTTTGTAATTTCTAAAATTAGGGATTAGTTTTAATTTTTGTCGTCCTATACTCCTTATTCTTCTTTAGCACTTATAACATAGTTCTAATTGTCTTTAAATAACTTGATCTCTTTATACTAATACCGATCTTCGTCTTGTCTTTTATTTGTTATATTCATTGCGTCTTTCCTTCGTTACAATAGCTCTGTTTATTGCTGTTCTCTTCTGATAATATTTCTGCCATAACTCTACAACCTTTCATTTCTCTAATCATCTTATTAAATTTCGAGGGTATACGAGTTTCCCCATTATACTTTCTGTTAACGCAACTTATAACTTTTAATACTGATACTAGTGATTTTGCTTAATACCAGTCAAATGACATCATTTATCTTTTGATCTATTTAACTTCAAATCTTTGCATTTTACAAGATTATCTTCTTCATCGTTCGTACCCCTTCTCTTTCTACTTTTGTATCTTCAAACACTGATATTGATAAGGGTATATATCCTTTAAATATCACTTGATATTCATCATTCATATTATCGTCTGTTTGTTCTTCATACTTTTAATCTCTCTCTTTCCATATGTCCCTCGATTGCTACATTACTTATCTCGACACAAGAATAATCATTATACTCTTCATCCTTGCGTATTCGTTACATTTCTTTCATCTAAATGACTGTCTGCCAGTTCATCCTTTATTCTATCATAAGGATTTTTTAAAAAAATTCTAAATTTACTAAGAACATTTTATTATCCGTCGCAGAGTTTTACATCTGAGTTTACTTATTGAGAAAAAAAATTTCAAAACATTCTTTGGCTGACCAGCACTTTTAAATCACTTTTCATAAATCGTTTGAAATCGTTAATACAATTGTAGCTCAGGGTGATGACACCTCTCATCACCAAAGAGTTGCTCAAATCGCATTTTTCGGCATTATTATAAAATATGATGAATGTTCTAGATTTTGAAAATCATTCTTTTATGCATCCCTATCGTGATTATGCAATATCATATGCAATGTCTGAGCACAATTTTATCCTGAAAAATTACAAAAAATTTCAAAATTTTCATAAAATCATAAGTTTACTCTAGATTGTACACTTTGCGACTATCAACGGCTTTCTTTATGCTTATTGAGTATATTTCAAATTTTTGTATTGCTGTCACTTTCTGTCATTTTACTGACTATTCTTCTGTCACATCACTTCTTTCTCCATACCTCGAATAACTCAATTCAATTCAAAGTTTTCTATTGCTGTAATCACCACATCTACTTCTTCAACACACTGTATCATATCATATATAAACGCAGGTACCGATATTTCACATCGATTTCCTGTTGGTAATCCATCTCTTTCTTCACAACTTCTAGAACGTAATATAGGAATTACGTTTGCGATAATATATATTATGTGGTGTTTATTATATTATTGCTTTTGTAAATTCTGGTTATATATTCTTTTATTGGTCGCGTGTTTATCAACATCACTTCCTATAGGTTCTCACTTTTTTAAGGTATTATCCCATAGGCGCATCCTAATACTAATATTCTATTATGCAATGCAGCAATCATATATACAGAGTAATGCAAACACATAAACACAAATACATAAAGCACATAAATTGCTAATACCTGGAGATGCGTGATGCGGAACGCTAGGTTCCCTAATGACTATGCCGGTATGTCGACCCCTAACTGTTCTTACCGGAGTTAATTCCGCCTCTTTGCACAAAGTAGGGGTTGGTCCTAACTCTAGAGGATGTGTTGACGTAGTCCGGATGGTACTCACGTCTAAATTAGAAGGGTCGTACTAGATCTCCCTCCCACTCACGCTCAGTCTCAATCCTATGGGCTATTATAGTGAGCGTTCCAAAATGTTCACCTACATACTCATATAGCTCACCAAACTCAGGACCTAAGCATCTGACGTATCTATGATTGATGGTCCTATTACCCTCATTCAGATCAGAGACTCCCTTAACCATTCGCAGAAAATCAACAGAATACAATCCTACTGTTAACATTACCCGAGAGAAGGAGCGCGTCTGTCGCCTGACTTGGTCTAGAGCTATTTGTGCCTGGCAATTTGCTATATCTACATCTTCTCTCAAATCGCGGTATCTCTGCATCCTAGACCAGAAATGCTCGCTTCCGTATTGTTCAACATCTGACTCTTCTAACAGTTTTTCTTCTTCATACTCTTCCTCCTGAGGATCTTCTTCTTCTGCCTGTTCTTCTATATCCTCTTCTAGATCCTCCTCCGGTTCCTCCTCATCTTCTTCACTATATTATATTTATGGCGAGTGTATCCTATTTCTATTTCCATAAGAACGGCCAATTTCTGATACAGACATATAGCCATTCTGATAAATTTCTGGCGATCCTCTATTATCTGCGTGGAATCCATTCTGAGGGATCCCAGATGGTTCGCCTATTTCATTGTGAAACCCATTTTGAAATATAGGAGGTGCTTCCTCCCGTTCTTCAGCAGCACGTGACTGAGCTCCGTTCTGCCCAGACATGCTGAAAAGAAACAATTTCAAACATAAGCGACCATCTGAGCCCATTTCCATAAGCAATTCCAATATTAACTTATAAAATGCTGTAAACATTTAGCATTTAATCCAACTGCAAGTTATTCGCAAATAGATAAGCATTTAACATTTCCCAGCGCAAGTAGTAAACACTTAGTTGCCTCAGTCGTCCGTGTATACAGATGCTAATCAGTTAATAGCTTAGTAGCCCTGATTCGCGCGCACTATACTACATATTACTAATACACATAACAAACAAATGCAGACAACTAAGGTCCGACTCTATGCTGCAGTAGTTCCTAGGTTTACTTACTGACAGAGTACTTAAACTCAAATCCAACAGACACTCAAATATAACTGGCAGTGGTAACTAGACTTACTGCTCTCAAACAAGCACTGAAACAAACTTGCAGTGGTAACTGGACCAACTGCTCTGATACCAACATAGTCACGACCCAAATTATTGAGCCGCAACCAGCGCTAGGGAACGGGAGTGGTAACTCTGGAACCCGTAGCAAGCCTCAAATCACTATAAATTTTTCGCAATTAATAAATAAATATCACAACACAACAGAAGCAAATATACATAACATATATACACAAACATTTAAACTAACTGTTCTGTTAACCTCGCGGGCTCTAGTTACCGTACCCTGTACGAACTAACGGTATTATATACAAACGTTAGTGTAACAAAACATATCACCAGCGTCTGGGGCCGTGAACAAAACATACTACCTGTAGCCTATCAAAACATATAAACAGGACAGCAAGTAATATGTACACTTAAAATGTACTACTCTCTAGGCTACGACTCTGTCAACGCGGGACCACTACTGCAACATTCACAGAAGTCAAATACTATACATACACAACTGACTTCTGGACTTCAAAATTAGCTCCTAGCTAGGTCCACACACTAAGCACCTGAAAGACACCAAAGGTGAGGGGTCAGTATTTGGGAAAATACTAAGTGAGTATGCATTTACTAACGGTATTAATATAAAAACATAGCATCGCATCTCAAGAAAACAATAATATAAAACATATAAACATGTATTTGATCCGTGCGAAACTAATATCCTAGCATGTGACTTAACTTTAAAATAATCAAATCATACTAATCCAGATAGTCCGACCCGGGAGTGCTCACACTCTACCCGTCGATTGCGACCTATCTCTGAATCCCAAAGTGTGAGTCCAACTCACTAGATACGGGGACTCCAGACTACACCGTAGCCGAGTGCTCACTCGTATCGAATTCATTATCCAACTTTGAAATTCTTATTCAAATCATGCCATACATATCAAATCGTTTCTCAAATGCAAACACACTAGACCGACTCGATACTTGTGATCACTCAGTCTATTGACACCCAATAGGTAGTTAGTTTCTTCGGATCGCATACTAGTTCTCGTATATAACTTAATAAAAATATCTAACATTTAATCAAACGTTATAACATGCGATGCGATAAACAGTATAAATATCTATATAAAATAACTTTAATATATATAATACACGATAGTAAAGTGCAACTCACTGTGACCGCAATCCAATCAATGACGTGCTCTATGAAATGATATGCCCTCGCTATCCCACGTCTACTGACCTCTCTGCTCGCTAAAACATCTGATACATAATAACTAGCGTTTAATAATTAGATATTAATCTTATGTTTTTATACGTGTAGTACTTTAAATTCTAGGGTTATATTTTATTCTTAATGTTATTCGTGATCTCGATATTCCTTTATCGTATTTACGATGTATCGAACTCTAGTTCTCGTATTCCAGAAACGTATACTATCTTTAGCGTTTTCCATTATCGTTGCCGACGTAAAACGTCAAGTTAAAACCTCACTTTTTAAATTATTAGGATCCTTAATAGCTTTTACGGTCTATTATTCGAAAATATTAAAATCCCGCTCAACTAGGGCTAAAAGTCCATTTAGGTCCCTGCGGACCCACTTTGTGCGTTCGCACACTTGGAAGTGTGCGTTCGCACACTTGGAAGTGCACTTGGAAGTGTGCGTTCGCACACTTGGAAGTGTGCGTTCGCACACTTGGAAGTGTGCGTTCGCACACCACAAGTGTGCGTTCGCACACTTGCTAAAGTGTGCGATCTCACACCGAATGCAGCCCCCGGAAATTCAATTTCCGGGTCTTTCCGTCCATCCCGACCTGCTAAAAACACCTCCACACACAAAACCCATTCCTCTGTTTTCATCAAAACGCTATAATAACTTCAAAAACGTCAAATTCAATCCAAACAGAATCCTAACTCAAAACAGCCATTTACTATCAAAATTTAACATCCAATATCAAAGAATTACCTTAAAACGGAGTTTGAGATAGATGGAGGACGGGATTCTGAAGAGATTGCCGCAAAAATTACTTGAATCGGACTCCGAATGGCGAAACGGCGGCGAAACGGCGATATCGATCGTTATATCTCTCACTCTCTGAATTCTTCTCTAACTCTCTCTCTGATTCATATTTTCTTTCTTTATATATATTGACTTAAATGCCACTTTGATCCTTGTTCTTTTTGTTTGTTATCATTTATCTTTTAAACTTTTCTTTCGTACGATTTAGTCCGTAACTAAATCGATAAACTCTTAAATTATTAGTTTTACGTATTGTTTATCCGATAAATAATAGGAAACTCGATATTAGCATTTTCCCGTCAAAACCTACAAATTTCCATTTTCGACACAAAGTGGCTAAATTACCACTTTGGTCCCTATACCATATTTTGGACTTTTCTTGACATTTTTAATTTCTCAAAACCGACCTACTTGAAGTTTATTTACCTTACTTTTATCAGAAATCTTTCCGATATCGGCCCTCTGACGAGCCCAAACTGGACACGTGGCCCAAACAAATAATTAAATCTTTTGGGGTATTACATAAGCCAAACGTTTACAAACATTACAAAACAAATCCAAAAGCTTCATCTTTTTAGTGATTTAAGCCAAACGTTTAAAAACGTTACGAAACATAACCAAACGTTTCACCTTTTTAGCGATGTAAGCCAAACGTTTACAAACGTTACGAACCAAAACCAAAGGTTTCACCTTTTTAGCGATTTAAACTAAACGTTTACAAACGTTACGGAATAAATCCAAACGTTTTTCCATTTTAGCGATTTAAGCCAAACGTTTACAAACGTTACGAAACAAATCCAAACGTTTTACTTTTTTAGCGATTTAAGCCAAACGTTTAAAAACGTAACGAAACAAATCCAAGTGTTTTACCTTTTTAACAAATTAAGCCAAACTTTTACAAACGTCACGAAACAAAATCCATGTGTTTCGCCTTTTTAGCGATTCAAGCCAAACGTTTACAAACATTACGAACCAAAACCAAAGGTTTCACCTTTTTAGCGATTTTAGCCAAATGTTTACAAATCTAAATGTTTCTCTTTTTTAGCGATTCAAGCCAATCGTTTACAAACGTTATGAAAAAAAATCCAAGTGTTTCACGTATTTAGCAATTTAAGCCAAACGTTTACAAACGTTACGAAATAAATCCAAGCGTTTCACCTCTTTAGCAATTTAAGCCAAATGTTTACAAACATTACGAAATAAATCCAAAAGTTTCACCTTTTTAGCGAATTAAGCCAAACGTTTACAAACGTTACGAAACAAAACCAAATGTTTCCCCTTTTTTAGCGATTTAAGCCAACGTTACGAACCAAAACAAAAGGTTTCACCTTTTTAGCGATTTAAGCTAAATGTTTACAAAAGTTACGAAACAAATCCAAAGATTTCGCCTTTTTAGCGATTCAAGGCAAACGTTTACAAACGTTACGAAACAAATCCAAACGTTTTACTTTTTTAGCGATTTAAGCCAAACGTTTAAAAACGTAACGAAACAAATCCAAATGTTTGACCTTCTTAGCGATTTAAGCCAAACCTTTACAAATGTTACGAAACAAATCCAAGTGTTACACCTTTTTAGCGATTTAAGCCAAACGTCTACAAACGTTACGAAAAAAAAACCAAACGTTTCACCTTTTTAGCGATTTAAGCTAAACGTTTACAAACATTACGAAACAAATCCAAACGTTTTGCCTTTTTAGCGATTCAAGCCAAACGTTTACAAATTTTACGAAAAAAATCCAAATGTTTTGCCTTTTTAGCGATTCAAGCCAAACGTTTAAAAACGTAATGAAACAAATCCAAGTGTTTTACCTTTTTAGCAAACTAAGCCAAACTTTTACAAACGTTACAAAACAAATCCGAACGTTTAAAACGTTACGAAACAAATCCAAACGTTTCACATTTTAAGCGATTTAAGCCAAACGTTTACAAACGTTACGAAACAAAAGCAAGTGTTTCACCTTTTTAGCAATTTAAGCCAAACGTTTACAAACGTAACGAAACAAATCCAAGCGTTTCACCTTTTTAGCAATTTTAGCCAAACGTTTACAAACGTAACAAAACAAAATCCAAGTGTTTCACCTATTTAGCAATTTAAGCCAAGCGTTTACAAACGTAACGAAACAAATCCAAGCATTTCATCTTTTTAGCAATTTAAGCCAAACGATTACAAACGGTACGAAACAAATCCAACCGTTTCACCTTTTTAGCAATGTAAACCAAACGTTTACAAACACTACGAAACAAATCCAATCGTTTCACCATTTTAGCGATTTAAGCCAAACGTTTACAAACGTTACGAAACAAATCCAAACGATTCTCCTTTCTAGCGATTTAAGACAAACGTTTACAAACGTTACGAAACAAATCCAAACGTTTCACCTTTTTTGCAATTTAAGCCAAATGTTTACAAACGTTACAAAACAAATACAAACGATTCACCTTTTTAGCGATTTAAGCCAAATGTTTGCAAACGTTATGAAACAAAACCAATCATTTAAAACGTTACGAAACAAATCCAAACGTTTCACATTTTTAGCGATTTAAGCCAAACGTTAAACGTTTACAAACGTTACGAAACAAATCCAAGCGTTTCATCTTTTTAGCAATTTAATCCAAATGTTTACAAACGTAGCGAAACAAATCCAAGTGTTTCACCTTTTTAGAAATTTAAGCCAAACGTTTAAAAACGTTACCAAACAAATCCAAACGTTTCACCTTTTAAGAGATTTAAGCCAAATGTTTACAATCGGTACGAAGCAAATCCAAACGTTTCCCCTTTTTAGCAATTTAAGCCAAACGTTTACAAACGCTATGAAAAAATCCAAACGTTTCCCGTTTTCAGCAATTTAAGCCAAACGTTTACAAACATTACAAAACAAATCCAAACGTTTCGCCTTTTTAGCGATTTCAGCCAAACGATTACAAACGGTACGAAACAAAACCAAACGTTTCCCCTCTTTAGCAATTCTAGCCAAACGTTTACAAACGCTACCAAACAAATCCAAACGTTTCCTCTTTTTAAAGATTTAAGCCAAACGTTTATAAATGGTACGAAACAAATCGAAACTTTTTCCTTTTTTAACAAATTAAGCCAAACGTTTACAAACGCTACGAAAAAATCCAAACGGTTCCCCTTTTTAGAAATTTAAGTCAAACGTTTACAAACGTTACAAAGAAAATCCAAACGTTTTGCCTTTTTAGCGATTTCAGCCAAAGGATTACAAACGTTACGAAACAAATCCAAACGTTTCATCTTTTTAGCGATTTAAGCCAAACATTTACAAATGGTACGAAACAAAACCAAACGTTTCACCTTTTAAGCGATTTAAGCCAAACGTTAACAAATTGTACGAAACAAAACCAAACGTTTCCCCTTTTTAGAAATTTAAGCCAAACGTTTACAAACGTTACGAAACAAATCCAAACGTTTCACCTTTTTGGCGATTTAAACCAAACGTTTACAAACGCTACGAAACAAATCCAAACGTTTCTCCTTTTTAGCGATTTAAGAAAAACGTTTACAAACGTTACGAAACAAATCCAAACATTTCACCTTTTTTGCAATTTAAGCCAAACGTTTACAAACGTTAAAATACAAACGATTCACCTTTTTAGCGATTTAAGCCAAATGTTTGCAAACGTTATGAAACAAAACCATCTGTTTAACCTTTTTAGCAATTTAAGCCAAACGTTTAAAAACGTTACCAAACAAATCCTAACGTTTTCCCTTTTTAGAGATTTAAGCCAAACGTTTACAAACGGTACGAAACAAATCCAAATGTTTCCCTTTTTAGCAATTTAAGCCAAACGTTTACAAACGGTACGAAACAAATCCAAACGTTTCCCCTTTTTAGCAATTTAAGCCAAACGTTTACAAACGTTATGAAACAAATCCAAACGTTTCGCCTTTTTAGCGATTTCAGCCAAACGTTTACAAACGTTACGAAACAAATCCAAGCGTTTCGTCTTTTTAGCGATTTAAACCAAACGTTTACAAACGTTTAGAAAACAAAACATAACGTTGACCTTTTAAGCAAATTAAGCCAAACGTTTAAAAACGTTAACAAACAAATCCAAACGTTTCACCTTTTTAGCAATTTAAGCCAAACGTCTACAAACGTTACAAAACAAAACCAAACATTTCACCTTTTTAGCGATTTAAGCTAAACGTTTACAAACACTACGAAACAAATCCAAATGTTTCGCCTTTTTAGCGACTTAAGCCAAACGTTTACAAACGCTACGAAACAAATCCAAACGATTCTCCTTTCTAGCGATTTAAGACAAACGTTTACAAACGTTACGAAACAAATCCAAACGTTTCACCTTTTTTGCAATTTAAGCCAAATGTTTACAAACGTTACAAAACAAATACAAACAATTCACCTTTTTAGCGATTTAAGCCAAATGTTTGCAAACGTTATGAAACAAAACCAACCGTTTAAAACGTTACAAAACAAATCCAAACGTTTCACATTTTTAGCGATTTAAGCCAAACGTTTACAAACGTTACGAAACAAATCCAAGCGTTTCATCTTTTTAGCAATTTAATCCAAATGTTTACAAACGTAGCGAAACAAATCCAAGTGTTTCACCTTTTTAGAAATTTAAGCCAAACGTTTAAAAACGTTACCAAACAAATCCAAACGTTTCACCTTTTAAGAGATTTAAGCCAAATGTTTACAATCGGTACGAAAAAATCCAAACATTTCCCCTTTTTAGCAATTTAAGCCAAACGTTTACAAACTTTACAAAACAAATCCAAACGTTTCGCCTTTTTGTGATTTCAGCCAAACGATTACAAACGGTACGAAACAAAACCAAACGTTTCCCCTTTTTAGCAATTCTAGCCAAAAGTTTACAAACGCTACCAAACAAATCGATACGTTTCCCCTTTTTAAAGATTTAAGCCAAACGTTTAAAAATGGTACGAAACAAATCGAAACGTTTTCCCTTTTTAACAAATTAAGCCAAACGTTTACAAACGCTACGAAAAAATCCAAACGTTTCCCCTTTTTAGCAATTTAAGTCAAACGTTTACAAACGTTACAAAGCAAATCCAAACGTTTCGCCTTTTTAGCAATTTCAGCCAAAGGATTACAAACGTTACGAAACAAATCCAAACGTTTCATATTTTTAGCGATTTAAGCCAAACATTTACAAATGGTACGAAACAAAACCAAATGTTTCACCTTTTAAGCGATTTAAGCCAAACGTTAACAAATTGTACGAAACAAAACCAAATGTTTCCCCTTTTTAGCAATTTAAGCCAAACGTTTACAAACGTTACGAAACAAATCCAAACGTTTTCCCTTTTTGGCGATTTAAGCCAAACATTTACAAACGTTACGGAACAAATCCAAACGTTTCACCTTTTTAGCTATTTATGCCAAACGTTTACAAACGCTACGAAACAAATCCAAACGTTTCTCCTTTTTAGCGATTTAAGAAAAACGTTTAGAAACGTTACGAAACAAATGCAAACATTTCACCTTTTTTGAAATTTAAGCCAAACGTTTACAAACGTTACGAAACAAATACAAACGTTTCACCTTTTTAGCGATTTAAGCCAAATGTTTGCAAACGTTATGAAACGAAACCAACCGTTTAAAACGGTACGAAACAAATCCAAAAGTTTCCCATTTTTAGCGATTTAATCCAAACGTTTAACGTTTACAAACGTTACGAAACAAATCCAAGTGTTTCACCTTTTTAGCAATTTAAGCCAAATGTTTACAAACGTAGCGAAACAAATCCAAGTGTTTCACCTTTTTAGCAATTTAAGCCAAACGTTTAAAAACGTTACCAAACAAATCCAAACGTTTCACCTTTTTAGAGATTTAAGCCAAACGTTTACAAACGGTACGAAACAAATCCAAATGTTTCCCTTTTTAGCAATTTAAGCCAAACGTTTACAAACGGTACGAAACAAATCCAAACGTTTCTCCTTTTTAGCAATTTAAGCCAAACGTTTACAAACGTTACGAAACAAATCCAAACGTTTCGCCTTTTTAGCGATTTCAGCCAAAAGTTTACAAACGTTACGAAACAAATCCAAGCGTTTCGTCTTTTTAGCGATTTAAACCAAACGTTTACAAACGTTAAGAAAACAAAACATCACGTTGACCTTTTAAGCAAATTAAGCCAAACGTTTAAAAACGTTAACAAACAAATCCAAACGTTTCACCTTTTTAGCAATTTAAGCCAAACGTTTACAAACGTTACGAAAAGAATCCAAACGTTTCACCTTTTTAGAGATTTAAGCCAAACGTTTACAAACGGTACGAAACAAATCCAAACGTTTCCCTTGTTATCAATTTAGCCCAAACGTTTACAAACGGTACGAAACAAATCCAAACGTTTCCCCTTTTTAGCAATTTAAGCCAAACGTTTACAAACGTTACGAAACAAATCCAAACGTTTCGCCTTTTTAGCGATTTCAGCCAAACGTTTACAAACGTTTCGAAACAAATCCAAGCGTTTCATCTTTTTAGCGATTTAAGGCAAACGTTTACAAACGTTAAGAAAACAAAACATAACGTTGACCTTTTAAGCGATTTAAGCCAAACGTTTACAAACGGGACGAAACAAAACCAAACGTTTCCCCTTTTTAGCAATTTAAGCCAAACGTTTACAAACGTTACGAAAAGAATCCAAACGTTTCACCTTTTTAGAGATTTAAGTCAAACGTTTACAAACGGTACGAAACAAATCCAAATGTTTCCCTTTTTATCAATTTAACCCAAACGTTTACAAACGGTACGAAACAAATCCAAACGTTTCCCCTTTTTAGCAATTTAAGCCAAACGTTTACAAACGTTACGAAACAAATCCAAACGTTTCGCCTTTTTAGCGATTTCAGCCAAACGTTTACAAACGTTACGAAACAAATCCAAGCATTTCATATTTTTAGCGATTTCAGCCAAACGTTAACAAACGTTAAGAAAACGAAACATAACGTTGACCTTTTAAGCGATTTAAGCCAAACGTTTACAAACGGTACGAAACAAAACCAAACGTTTCCCCTTTTTAGCAATTCTAGCCAAACGTTTACAAACGCTACCAAACAAATCCAAACGTTTGACCTTTTTAAAGATTTAAGCCAAACGTTTACAAATGGTACGAAACAAATCGAAACATTTTCCCTTTTTTACAATTTAAGCCAAACGTTTACAAACGCTACGAAAAAATCCAAACGTTTCCCCTTTTTAGCAATTTAAGCCAAACGTTTACAAACGTTACGAAACAAAACAAAACGTTTAAAACGTTACGAAACAAACATTACGAATTAAATCCAAACGTTTACCAACGTTCCGAAACAAAACCAAACGTTTTACCTTTTTAGCGATTTAAACCAAACGTTTACAAACTTTACGAAACAAAATAAAATGTTTCACCTTTTTTGCGATTTAAGCCAAACACTTATAAACGTTACGAAACAAATCCAAGCATTTCACCTTTTTAGCAATTTAAGCCAAATCTTTACAAAATTTACAAAACAAATCCAAATGTTTCACCTTTTTAGCGATTTAAGCCAAACGTTTACAAACGTTACGAAACAAAACCAATCGTTTAAAACGTTATGAAACAAATCCAAACGATTACAAACATTACGAAACAAAACCAAACGTTTCCCTATTTTAGCGATTTAATTCAAACGTTTATTAACGTTACGCAACAAAACCAAACGTTTATAAACGTTACGAAGGAAATCCAAACGTTGCACATTTTTAGTGATTTAAACCAAACATTTACAAAAGTTACGAAACAAATCCAAACGTTTAAAATGTTACGAAACAAATCCAATTTATTCACTTTTTTAGCTATCTAAGCCGAACGTCTACAAAGGTTATGAAACAAAACCAAACATTTCACCTTTTTAGCGATTTAAGCCAAATGTTTACAAACGTTACGAAACAAATCCAAACGTTTACCCCTTTTAGCGATTTAAGCCAAACATTTACAAAGATTATGAAACAAATCCAAATATTTCACCTTTTTAGCAATTTAAGCCAAACGTTTACAAACGTTACGATACAAATCCAAAAGTTTCACCTTTTTAGTGATTGAAGCTAAACGTTTACAAACGTTACGAAACAAATCCAAATGTTTCGAATCAAATCCAAACGTTTAAAACGTTACGAAGCAAATCCAATTGTTTCACCTTTTTAGGATTTTAGCCTGATGTTTACAAACGTTCCGAAATAAAGCCAAACGTTTATAAACGTTACAAAACAAATCCAAGCGTTTTACATTTTTAGCAATTTAAACCAAATGTTTGCAAACGTTACGAAACAAAACCAAACGTTTCACCTTTTTAGCGATTTAACCCAAGCGTTTACAAATGTCACAAAACAAATCCAAGCGTTTCCCCTTTTTTAGTAATTTAAGCCAAACGTTTACAAACGTTACAGAACAAAACCAAGCGTTTCACATTTTTTGCGATTTAAGCCAAACGTTTACAAACGCTACGAAACAAATCCAAACGTTTCACCTTTTTAGCGATTGAAGCCAAACGTTTACGAACGCTACGAAACAACTCCAAGCGTTTCACCTTTTTAGCGATTGAAGCCAAAAGTTTACAAACGTTACGAAACAAAACTAAACGTTTCACCTTTTTAGCGATTTAAGCCAAACGTTTACAAACGTTACGAAACAAAACCAAACGTTTAAAATATTACAAAACAAACGTTACGAATAAAATCTAAACGTTTGCAAACATTCAGAAACAAAACCAAATGTTTCACCTTTTTAGCGATTTACGGCAAACGTTTAAAAACCTTATGAAACAAAACCAAACGTTTACAAACGTTACGAAACAATACCAAACGTTTCACCTTTTTAGCGATTTCAGCCAAACATTTAAAAACGTTACGAAACAAATCCAAACATTTCACCTTTTTAGCGATTTAAGCAAAACGTTTCCAAACGTTACGAAACAAATCCAAACATTTTACCTTTTTAGCGATTTCAGCCAAACGTTTACAAACGTTACAAAATAAAACCAAACGTTTAAAACGTTACGAAACAAATCCAAACGATTACAAACATTACGAAACACAAACAAGCGTTTCCCTATTTTAGCGATTTAAGCCAAAGGTTTATAAACTTTACGAAACAAAACCAAATGTTCATAAACGTTACGAAACAAATCCAAACGTTCCACTTTTTTAGTGATTTAAACCAAACGTTTACAAACGCTACGAAACAAAATCAAACGTTTCACCTTATTAGTGATTGAAGCTAAACGTTAACAAACATTACAAAACAAATCCAAACGTTTCGAAACAAATCCAAACGTTTAAAATGTTACGAAAGAAATCCAACCGTTTCACCTTTTTAGCGATTTAAGCCGAACGTTTACAAAGGTTACGAAACAAAACCAAACGTTTCACCTTTTTAGTGATTTAAGCCAAACGTTTACAAACGTTACGAAACAAATCCAAATGTTTTACCATTTTAGCGATTTAAGCCAAACTTTTACAAATATTATGAAACAAATCCAAATATTTCACCTTTTTAGCAATTTAAGCCAAACAATTAAAAACGTTACGATACAAATCCAAGCGTTTCACTGTTTTACCAATTTAAGCCAAACGTTTACAAACGTTACGAAACAAATCCAAAAGTTTCATCTTTTTCGTGATTGAAGCCAAACATTTTCAAACGTTACGAAACAAATCCAAATGTTTCGAAAGAAATCCAAACGTTTAAAACGTTACGAAGCAAATCCAAACGTTTCACCTTTTTAGCGATTTAAACCAAACGTTTACAAACATTACGAAACAAAGGCAAATGTTTACAAACGTTACAAACCAAGTCCAAGCGTTGCACCTTTTTAGCAATTTAAGACAAATGTTCACAAATGTTAAGAAACAAAGCCAAACGTTTACAAACGTTACAAAACAAATCCAAGCGTTTCACCTTTTTAGCAATTTAAGCCAAACGTTTACAAACGTTACGGAACAAAATCAAACGTTTACCCTTTTTAGCGATTTAAGCCAAATGTTTGCAAACGTTACGAAAAAAAATCCAACCTTTTCACCTTTTTAGCAATTTAAGCCAAACGTTTACAAACGTTACGGAACAAAACCAAACATTTCACATTTTTAGCGATTTAAGCCAAACGTTTACAAACGCTACGAAACAAATCCAAACGATTCACCTTTTTAGCGATTGAAGCCAAACGTTTCCAAACATTATGAATCAAATCCAAGCGTTTAACCTTTTTAGTGATTTAAGCTAAACGTTTACCAACGTTACTAAACAAAACCAAACGTTTCACCTTTTTAGCAATTTAAGCCAAACATTTAAAGACGTTACAAAAAAAAACCAAACGTTTAAAAAGATACAAAACAAACGTTAAGAATGAAATCCAAACGCTTAGAAACGTTCTGAAACAAAACCAAACGTTTCACTTGTTTAGCGATTTAAGCCAAACGTTTACAAACGTTACGAAACAAAACCACACGTTTCACCTTTTTTGCAATTTAAGCAAAACATTTACAAACGTTCCGAAACAAATCCAAACAGTTCTCCTTTTTAGCTATTTCAGCTAAACGTTTCCAAACGTTATGAAACAAATCCAAACGTTTCACCTTTTAGCGATTTAAGCCAAACGTTTACAAAAGTTACGAAACAAAACCAAACGTTTACAACGTTACGAAACAAATCCAAACGATTACAAACGTTACGAAAAAAACCAAACGTTTTCCTATTTTAGCGATTTAAGCCAAACGTCTATAAACGTTACGAAACAAAACCAAATGTTTATAAACGATACGAAACAAATCCAAACGTTTCACATTTTTACCGATTTAAACCAAACGTTTACAAACATTACGAAACAAATCCAAACGTTTTGAAACAAATCCAAACGTTTAAAACGTTACGAAACCAATCCAACTGTTTCACCTTTTTAGCTATTTAAGCCAAACGTTTACAAAGGTTACGAAACAAAACCAAACGTTTCACCTTTTTAGCGAATAAGCCAAACGTTTACAAACGTTACAAAACAAATCCAAATGTTTCCCCTTTTTAGCGATTTAAGCCAAACATTTACAAAAATTATGAAACAAATCCAAATGTTTCACCATTTTAACAATTTAAGCCAAACGTTTGCAAGCGTTACGATACAAATCCAATTCATTTTTTTAGCAATTTAAGCCAAACGTTTACAAACGTTACGAATCAATTCTAAAAGTTTCACCTTTTTAGTGATTTAAGCCAAACGTTACGAAACAAATCCAAATGTTTCAAAACAAATCCAAATGTTTCAAAACAAATCCAAATGTTTCAAAACAAATCCAAATGTTTCAAAACAAATCCAAACGTTTAAAACGTTACGAAGCAAATCAAAACGTTTCGCCTTTTTAGCGATTTAAGCCAAACGTTTACAAACGTTACGAAATAAACCCAAACGTTTACAAACATTACAAAAAAAATCCAAGCGTTTCACCTTTTTAGAAATTTAAGCCAAGCATTTACAAACGTTACGAAACAAAACCAAACATTTCACTTTTTTAGCGATTTAAGCCAAACGTTTACAACCTTTACGAAACAAATCCAAGCGTTTTACCTTTTTAGCAATTTTAGCCAAACGTTACAAACGTTACGGAACAAAACCAAATGTTTCACATTTTTAGCGATTTAAGCCAAACGTTTACAAACGCTACGAAACAAATCCAAACATTTCACCTTTTTAGCGATGGAAGCCAAACGTTTACAAACGTTTCGAAAGAAATCCAAGAGTTTTACGTTGTTAGCGATTTAAGCCAAACGTTTACAAACGTTACGAAACAAATCCAAACGTTTCACCTTTTTAGCGATTTAATCCAAACGTTTACAAACGTTACGAAACAAAACCAAACGTTTAAAACGTTACGAAACAAACGTTACGAATTAAATCCAAACCTTTACCAACGATGCGAAACGAAACCAAACGTTTCACCTTTTTAGCGATTTAAACCAAATGTTTACAAACGTTACGAAACAAAACAAAACGTTTCACCTTTTTTGCGATTTAAGCCAAACACTTACAAACGTACGAAACAAATCCAAACATTTCACCTTTTTAGCAATTTAAGTCAAATGTATAAAATTTATGAAACAAATCCAAACGTTTCACCTTTTTAACGATTTAAGCCAAACATTTACAAACGTTACGAAACAAAACCAATCGTTTAAAACGTTACGAAACAAATCCAAATGATTACAAACATTACGAAACAAAACCAAACGTTTCCCTATTTTAGCGATTTAAGCCAAACGTTTATAAACGTAACGAAACAAAACCAAACGTTTATAAACGTGACGAAACAAATCCATACGTTTCACATTTTTAGTGATTTAAACCAAACATTTACAAATGTTACGAAACAAATCCAAACGTTCGAAACAAATCCAACTTATTCACCTTTTTAAGCCGAACGTTTACAAAGGTTAGGAAACAAAACCAAACGTTTCACCTTTTTAGCGATTTAAGCCAAATGTTTACAAACGTTACGAAACAAATCCAAACGTTTCCCCTTTTAGCGATTTAGGCCAAACGTTTACAAAGATTATGAAACAAATCCAAATGTTTCACCTTTTTAGCAATTTAAGCCAAACTTTTACAAACGTTACGATACAAATCCAAGTGTTTCACCTTTTTAGCAATTTAAGCCAAACGCTTACAAACTTTATGAAACAAATCCAAAAATTTCACCTTTTTAGTGATTGAAGCCAAATGTTTACAAATGTTACGAAACAAATTAAAATGTTTCGAAACAAACCCAAAGCGTTTAAAACGTTACGAAGAAAATCCAAATGTTTCACCTTTTTAGGATTTAAGCCAAACGTTTACAAACGTTACGAAATAAAGCCAAACGTTTACAAATGTTACAAAACAAATCCAAGCGTTTTACCTTTTTAGCAATTTAAACCAAATGTTTACAAACGTTACGAAACAAAACCAAACGTTTCACCTTTTTAGCGGTTTAACCCAAGCGTTTACAAACGTTACGAAACAAATCCAAGTGTTTGCCCTTTTTTTAGTAATTTAAGCCAAACGTTTACAAACGTTACAGAACAAAACCAAACGTTTCACATTTTTTGCAATTTAAGTCAAAAATTTACAAACGCTACGAAATAAATCCAAACGTTTCCCCTTTTTAGCGATTGAAGCCAAACGTTTACGAACGCTACGAAACAACTGCAAGCGTTTCACCTTTTTAGCGATTGAAGCCAAATGTTTACAAACGTTACGAAACAACACTAAACGTTTCACCTTTTTAGCGATTTAAGTCAAACGTTTATAAATGTTACAAAACAAAACCAAACATTTAAAACGTTACAAAACAAACGTTACGAATAAAATATAAACGTTTGCAAACATTCCGAAACAAAACCAAACGTTTCACCTTTTTAGCGATTTAAGCCAAACATTTAAAAACGTTACGAAACAAAACCAAACGTTTACAAACGTTACAAAACAAAACCAAACGTTTCCCCTTTTTAGCGATTTCAGCCAAACATTTAAAAACGTTACGAAACAAATCCAAACATTTTACCTTTTTAGCAATTTCAGGCAAACGTTTACAAACGTTACAAAATAAAACCAAACGTTTAAAACGTTACGAAACAAATCCATACGATTACAAACGTTACGAAACACAAACAAACGTTACGAAACACAAACAAACGTTTCCCTATTTTAGAGATTTAAGCCAAAGGTTTATCAACTTTACGAAACAAAATCAAATGCTTATAAACGTTATGAAACAAATCCAAACGTTTCACATTTTTAGTGATTTAAACCAAACGTTTACAAACGTTACTAAACAAATCAAAACGTTTCACCTTTTTAGTGATTGAAGCCAAACGTTAACAAACATTACGAGACAAATCCAAATGTTTCGAAACAAATCCAAACGTTTATAATGTTACGAAAGAAATCCAACCGTTTCACCTTTTTAGCGATTTAAGACGAACGTTTACAAAAGTTACGAAACAAAACCAAATGTTTCACCTTTTTAGTGATTTGAGCAAAACGTTTACAAACTTTACGAAACAAATCCAAATGTTTTACCATTTTAGCGATTTAAGCCAAACGTTTACAAATATTATGAAACAAATCCAAATATTTCACCTTTTTAGCAATTTAAGCCAAACAATGAAAACATTACGATTCAAATCCAAGCGTTTCACTGTTTTAGAAATTTAAGCGAAGCGTTTACAAACGTTACGAAACAAATCCAAAAGTTTCATATTTTTAGTGATTGAAGCCAAACGTTTTCAAACGTTACGAAACAAATCCAAATGTTTCGAAAGAAATCCAAACGTTTAAAATGTTACGAAGAAAATCCAAATGTTTCACCTTTTTAGCGATTTAAACCAAACGTTTACAAACATTACGAAACAAAGCCAAACGTTTAGAAACGTTACAATACAACTCCAAGCGTTTCACCTTTTTATCAATTTAAGCCAAATGTTCAAAAATGTTATGAAACAAAGCCAAACGTTTACAAACGTTACAAAAAAAATCCAAGCGTTTCACCTTTTTAGCAATTGTACAAACGTTACGAAATAATACCAAACGTTTCCCCCTTTTAGCAATTTAAGCCAAACGTTTGCAAACCTTACGAAAAAAAATCCAAGCTTTTCACCTTTTTAGCAATTTAAGCCAAACGTTTACATACGTTATGGAACAAAACCAAACGTTTCACATTTTTATCAATTTAAGCCAAACGTTTACAAACGCTACGAAACAAATCCAAACGATTCACCTTTTTAGCGATTGAAGCCAAACGTTTACAAACGTTACGATACAAATCCAAGCGTTTAACCTTTTTAGTGATTTAAGCCAAACGTTTACAAACGTTACAAAACAAAACCAAACGTTTCCCCTTTTTAGCAATTTAAGCCAAACGTTTAAAGATGTTACGAAAAAAAACCAAACGTTTAAAAAGTTACGAAACAAATGTTACGAATGAAATCCAAATTTTTACAAACGTTACGAACTAAAACCACACGTTTCACCTTTTTAGCAATTTAAGCCAAACATTTACAAACGTTACGAAACAAATCCTAACAGTTAACTTTTTAGCGATTTAAGCCAAACGCTTACAAAAGTTACGAAACAAAACCAAACGTTTAAAACGTTACGAAACAAATCCAAACGATTACAAACGTTTCGAAACAAAACCAAACGTTTCCCTATTTTAGCGATTTAAGCCAAACGTTTATAAATGTTACGAAACAAAACCAAACGTTTATAAACGTTACGAAACAAATCAAAACGTTTCACATTTTTAGTGATTTAAACCAAACGTTTATATACGTTATAAAACAAATCCAAACGTTTCCCCTTTTTAGTGATTGAAGCCAAACGTTAACAAATGTTAAGAAACAAATCCAAACGTTTCAAAACAAATCCAAATGTTTAAAATGTTACGAAACAAATCCAACTGTTTCACCCTTTTAGCGATTTAAGCTGAACTTTTATAAAGGTTAAGACACAAAACCAAATGTTTCACCTTTTTAGCGATTTAAGCCAAACGTTTAGAAACGTTACGAAACAAATCCAAACGTTTTGGCTTTAGCGATATAAACCAAACGTTTACAAAGATTATGAAACAAATCCAAATGTTTCACCTTTTTAGCAATTTAAGCCAAACGTTTAATAACGTTACGATACAAATCCAAGAGTTTCACATTTATAGCAATTGAAGTCATACGTTTACAAACGTTACGAAACAAATCCAAAATTTTCACCTTTTTAGTGATTAAAGCCAAAAGTTTACAAACGTTACGAAACAAATCCAAATGTTTCGAATCAAATCCAAACGTTTAAAAAGTTACGAAGCAAATCCAAACGTTTCACCTTTTTAGCGATTTAAACCAAACGTTTACAAACATTACGAAACAAAGCCAAACGTTTACAAACGTTACAAAACAAGTCCAAACGTTTCACCATTTTAGCAATTTAAGCCAAACGTTTATAAACGTTACAAAACAAAGCGAAACTTTTACAAACGTTACAAAACAAATCCAAACGTTTCTCTTTTTTAGCAATTTAAGCCTAACGTTTACAAACGCTAAGAAACAAAATCAAATGTTTGACCTTTTTAGCGATTTAAGCCAAACGTTTGCAAACGTTACGAAACAAATCCAAGTGCTTCACCTTTTTAGCAATTTAAGACAAACATTTTCAAACGTTTCGGAATAAAACCAAACGTGTCACATGTTTAGCGATTTAAGCCAATCGTTTACAAACGCTACGAAAAAAATCCAAAGGATTCGTCTTTTTAGCGATTGAAGCCAAAGGTTTACAAACGCTACGAAACAAATCCAAGCGTTTAACCTTTTTAGCAATTTAAGCCAAACGTTTACAAACGTTACGAAACAAAACCAAACGTTTCACCTTTTTAGCGATTTAAGCCAAACGTTTACAACCGTTACGAAAAAAAACTAAACGTTTAAAACGTTTGGCTTAAACAAACGTTACGAATTAAATCGAAACGTTTACAAACGTTCAGAAACAAAACCAAACGTTTCACCTTTTTAGTGATTTAAGCCAAACATTTACAAACGTTACGAAACAAAACAACACGTTTCACCTTATTAGCAATTTAAGCTAAACATTTACAAACGTTTCGAAACAAATCCAAACAGTTCACCTTTTTAGCGATTTAAGCCAAACGTTTCCAAACGTTACGAAACAAATCCAAACGTTTCACCCTTTTAGCGATTTAAGCCAAACGTTTACAAAAGTAACGAAATAAAACCAAACGTTTAAAACGTTACAAATCAAATCCAAATGATTACAAACGTTAGGAAACAAAATCAAATGTTTCCCTATTTTAGCGATTTAAGCCAAACGTTTATAAACGTTACGAAGAAAAATCAAACGTTTATAAACGTTACGAAACAAATCCAAATGTTTCACATTTTTAGTGATTTAAACCAAACGTTTATAAACATTACGAAACAAATCCAACCGTTTCAAAACAAATCCGAATGTTTAAAATGTTACGAAACAAATCCAACCGTTTCACCCTTTTAGCAATTTAAGCCGAACGTTTACAAAGGTTACAAAACAAACCCAAACGGTTCTCCTTTTTAGCGATATAAGCCAAACATTTAGAAACGTTACGAAAAAAATCCAGATGTTTTGCCTTTTTAGCGATATAAGCCAAACGTTTACAAAGATTATGAAACAAATCCAAATGTTTCACCTCTTTAGCAATTTAAGCCAAACTTTTATAAACATTACGATACAAATCCAAGAGCTACACCTTTTTAGCAATTGAAGCCAAACGTATACAAACGTTACGAAACAAATCCAAAAGTTTCACCTTTTTAGTGATAGAAGCCAAAAGTTTACAAACGTTACGAAACAAATCCAAATGTTTGTAAATAAATCTAAACGTTTAAAACGTTACGAAATAAAGCCAAACGCTTTCAAACGTTACAAAACAAGTCCAAGCGTTTCACCATTTTAGCAATTTAAGCCAAACGTTTACAAACGTTACAAAACAAAGCCAAACTTTTACAAACGTTACAAAACAAATCCAAGCGTTTCACCTTTTTAGCAATTTAAGCCAAACGTTTACAAACGTTAAGAAACAAAATCGAACGTTTCACCTTTTTTAGCTCTTTAAGCCAAACATTTGCAAACGTTAAGAAACAAATCCAAGTGTTTCACCTTTTTAGCAATTTAAGCCAACCGTTTTCAAACGTTACGGAACAAAACCAAATGTTTCACTTTTTTAGCAATTTAAGCCAATCATTTACAAACGCTACGAATAAAATCCAAAGGATTCACCTTTTTACCTATTGAAGCCAAACGTTTACAAACGTTACGAAACAAATCCAAGCGTTTAACCTTTTTAGAAATTTAAGCCAAACGTTTACAAACGTTACGAAACAAAACCAAACATTTCACCTTTTTAGCGATTTAAGCCAAACGTTTACATACGTTATGAAACAAAACTAAACGTTTAAAACGTTACGAAACAAATGTTACGAATTAAATCCAAACGTTTACAAACGTTCCGAAACAAAACCAAACGTTTCACCTTTTTACTGATTTAAGCCAAACTTTTACAAACGTTACAAAACAAAACCATATGTTTCACCCTTATTAGAAATTTAAGCCAAACATTTACAAACGTTACGAAACAAATCCAAACAGTTCCACCTTTTTAGCGGTTTAAGCCAAACGTTTCCAAACGTTTCGAAACAAATCCAAACGTTTCACCCTTTTAGCGATTTAAGCCAAACGTTTATAAAAGTTATGAAACAAAACCAAACGTTTAAAACATTACAAATCAAATCCAAACGATTACAAAGGTTACAAAACAAAACCAAACGTTTCCATATTTAGCGATTTAAGCCAAAAGTTTATAAACGTTACGAAACAAAACCAAACATTTATAAACGTTAGAAAACAAATCCAATCCAAATGTTTCACCGTTTTAGTGATTTAAGACGAAAGTTTACAAAGGCTACGAAACAAAAAACGTTTCACCTTTTTAGCGATTTAAACCAAACGTTTACAAACGTTACAAAGCAAATCCAAACGTTTCACCTTTTTAGCGATTTAAGCCGAACGTTTACAAAGATTATAAAACAAATCCAAATATTTCACCTTTTTAGCAATCTAAGCCAAACGTTTAAAAAGGTTACGATACAAATCCAAGCGCTTCACCTTTTTAGCAAATTAATCCAAACGTTTACAAACGCTACGAAACAAATCGAAATGATTCACCTTTTTAGCGATTGAAGTCAAACGTTTACAAACGTTATGAAACAAATCCAAGCGTTTAACCTTTTTAGCGGTTTAAGCCAAACCATTACAAACGTTACGAAATAAAACCAAACATTTTACCTTTTTAGCGATTTAAGCCAAACGTTTACAAAAGTTAAGAAACAAAATTAAACGTTTAAAACATTACGAAACAAACGTTACGAATTAAATCCAAACGTTTACAATTGTTCCGAAACAAAACCAAACGTTTCACCTTTTTAGTGATTTAAGCCAAACGTTTACAAACGTTACGAAAACAAACCACATGTTTCACCTTTTTAGAAATCCAAGCAAAAAATTTACAATCGTTACGAAACAAATCCAAACAGTTCATCTTTTTAGTGATTTAAGCCAAACGTTTCCAAACGTTACGAAATAAGTCCAAACGTTTCACCCTTTTAGCGATTTAAGCCAACCGTTTACAAAAGTTACGAAACAAAACCAAACGTTTAAAACATTACGAAACAAATCCAAACGATTAGAAACATTACGAAACAAAACCAAACGTTTCCTTATATTAGTGATTCAAGCCGAACCTTTATAAACGTTACGAAACAAAACCAAACATTTATAAACGTTACGAAACAAAACCAAACATTTATAAATGTTACGAAACAAATCCAAAAGTTTTACCTTTTTAGTGATTGAAGCCAAATGTTAACAATCGATACGAAACAAATCCAAATGTTTCGAAACAAATCGAAACGTTTAATATGTTACGAAACAAATGCAATAGTTTCACCTTTTTAGTGATTTAAGCCGAACGTTTACAAAGGTTACGAAATAAAAACCAAACGTTTCACCTTTTTAGCGATTTAAGCCAAACGTTTACAAACGTTACGGAACAAATCCAAACATTTCACCTTTTTAGCGATTTAAGCCAAACGTTTACAAAGTTTATGAAACAAATAAAAATATTTCACCTTTTTAGCAATTTAAGCCAAACGTTTAAAAACGTTACGATACAAATCCAAGTGTCTCACCTTTTTAGCAATATAAGCCAAACGTTTACAAACGTTACGAAACAAATCCAAAAGTTTCACCTTTTTAGTGATTGAAGCCAAACGTTTACAAACGTTGCGGAGCAAATCCAAATATTTTGAAACAAATCCAAACGTTTAAAACGTTACAAAGCAAATCCAAACGTTTCACCTTTTTAGCTATTTAAACCAAACGTTTACAAACATAACGAAACAAAGCCAAACGGTTACAAACGGTACGAAACAAATCCAAAGGTTTCACCTTTTTAGCAATTTAAGCCAAACATTTACAAACGTTACGAAACAAAACCAAACGTTTCCCCTTTTTAGCGATTTAAGCCAAACGTTTACAAACGTTACGAAAGAAATCCAAATGTTTCACATTTTTAGCGATTTAAGCCAAACATTTACAAACGCTACGAAACAAGTCCAAACGTTTCCCCTTTTTAGCGATTGAAGCCAAACATTTATAAACGTTACGAAACAAATCAACGCGTTTAACCTTTGTAGCGATTTAAGCCAAACGTTTATAAACGTTCCGAAACAAAACCAAACGTTTCACCTTTTTAGCGATTGAAGCCAAACGTTTACAAACGTTACGAAACAAAACTACATGTTTCACCTTTTTAGCAATTTAAGCTAAACATTTACAAACATTAGGAAACAAATCCAAACAATTAACCTTTTTATCGATTCAAGCCAAACGTTTCCAAACGTTTCACCTTTTTAGCGATTTAAGCCAAACGTTTTTCCTTTTTAGCGATATAAGCCAAACGTTTACAAAGATTATGAAACAAATCCAAATGTTTCACCTTTTTAGCAATTTAAGCCAAACGTTAAAAAATGTTACAATACAAATCCAAGAATTTCACCTTTTTAGCAATTCAAGCCAAATGTTTACAAACGTTACGAAATTAATCCAAAAGTTTGACCTTTTTAGTGATTGAAGCCAAACGTTTACAAACGTTACGAAACAAATCCAAATATTTCGAAACAAATCCAAATGTTTCGAAACAAATCCAAACGTTTAAAACGTTACGAAGCAAATCCAAACGTTTCACCTTTTTAGCGATTTAAACCAAACGTTTACAAACATTACAAAACAAAGCCAAACGTTTACAAACGTTTCAAACAAGTCCAACAGTTTTCACCATTTTAGCAATTTAAGCCAAACGTTTACAAACGGTACAAAACAAAGCCATACTTTTGCAAACGTTACAAAACAAATCCAAGCGTTTCACCTTTTTAGCAATTTAAGCCAAACGTTTACAAACGTTAAGAAACAAAATCAAACGTTTCACCTTTTTAGCGATTTAAGCCAAACGTTTGCAAACGTTACGAAACAAATCCAAGTGTTTCACCTTTTTAGCAATTTAAGCCAAACGTTTTCAAACATTACGGAACAAAACCAAACGTTTTACATTTTTAGCGATTTAATCCAATCGTTTACAAACGCTATGAAACAAATCCAAACGATTCCCCTTTTGAGCGATTGAAGCCAAACGTTTACAAACGTTTAGAAACAAATCCAAGCGTTTAACCTTTTTAGCGATTTAAGCCAAACGTTTACAAACATTACGAAAGAACACCAAACGTTTCACGTTTTTAGCGATTTAAGCCAAATATTTACAAACGTTACGAAACAAAACTAAACTATTATAACGTTACGAAACAAACGTTACAAATTAAATCCAAACGTTTACAAACATTCTGAAACAAAACCAAACGTTTCAACTTTTTAATGATTTAAGCCAAACGTTTACAAACGTTACGAAACAAAACCACACGTTTCACCTTTTTAGCAATTTAAGCCAAACATTTACAAACGTTACAGAACAAAACCAAACGTTTAACATTTTTTGCGATTTAAGCCAAACGTTTACAAACGCTACGAAACAAATCCAAACGTTCCACCTTTTTAGCGATTGAAGCCAAACGTTTACAAACGCTACGAAACAAATCCAAGCGTTTCACCTTTTTAGCGATTGAAGCCAAACGTTTACAAACTTTACAGAACAAAACCAAACGTTTCACGTTTTTTGCGATTTAAGCCAAACGTTTACGAACGCTACGAAACAAATCCAAACGTTTCACCTTTTTAGCGATTGAAGCAAAACGTTTATGAACGCTACGAAAAATATCCAAGCGTTTCACCTTTTTAGCGATTTAAGCCAAACGTTTATAAACGTTACGAAACAAAACCAAACGTTTAAAACATTATGAAACAAACGTTACGAATAAAATCTAAACGGTTACAAACATTCCGAAACAAAACCAAAAGTTTCGCCTTTTTAGCGATTTAATCAGAACGTTTACAAACATTACGAAACAATACCAAACGTTTCACCTTTTTAGCGATTTCAGCCAAACATTTAAAAACGTTACGAAACAAATCCAAACATTTCAGCTTTTTAGCGATTTAACCAAAACGTTTGCAAACGTTATGAAACAAATCCAAACGTTTCACCTTTTTAGAGATTTAAACCAAACGTTTACAAACGTTATGAAACAAAACAAAATGTTTAAAACGTTACGAAACAAATCCAAAGGATTACAAACGTTACGAAACAAAAACAAACGTTTCCCTATTTTAGCAATTTAAGCCAAAGGTTTATAAGCTTTACGAAACAAAACCAAATGTTTAGAAACGTTACGAAAAAAATCCAAACGTTTCACATTTTTAGTGATTTAAACCAAATGTTTACAAACGTTACGAAGCAAATCCAAATGCTTCACCTTTTTAGTGATTGAAGCCAAACGTTAACAATCATTACGAAACAAATACAAATGTTTCGAAACAAATCCAAACGTTTAAAATGTTACGAAACAAATCCAATTGTTTCACCTTTTTAGCGATTTAAGCTGAACGTTTACAAAGGTTACGAAACAAAACAAAATGTTTCACCTTTTCAGCAATTTAAGCCAAACGTTTGCAAACGTTACTAAACAAATCCAAATGTTTCACCTTTTGAGCGATTTAAGCCAAACGTTTACAAAGATTATGAAACAAATCCAAATATTTCACCTTTTTAGCAATTTAAGCCAAACAATTAAAAACGTTACGATACAAATCCAAGCTTTCACCTTTTTAGCAATTTAAGCCAAACGTTTACAAACGTTACGAAACAAATCCAAAAGTTTCACATTTTTAGTGATTGAAGCCAAACGTTTTCAAACGTTACGAAACAAATCCAAATTTTTCGAAAGAAATCCAAACGTTTAAAACGTTACGAAGCAAATTCAAATATTTCACCTTTTTAGCGATTTAAAACAAACGTTTACAAACATTACGAAACAAAGCCAAACGTTTACAAACGTTACAAAACAAGTCCAAGCGTTTCACCTTTTTAGGAATTTAAGTCAAACGTTCACAAACGTTATGAAACAAAGCCAAACGTTTACAAACGTTACAAAATAAATCCAAGCGTTTCACCTTTTAAGAAATTTAAGCCAAATGTTTACAAACGTTACGAAATAAAACCAAACGTTTCCCCTTTTTCGCGATTTAAGCCAAACGTTTACAAACGTTACGAAACAAATCCAAGCGTTTCAGCTTTTTAAAAATTTAAGCCAAACGTTTACAAACGTTACGGAACAAAACCAAACGTTTCACATTTTTAGCGATTTAAGCCAAACGTTTACAAACGCTACGAAACAAATCCAAGCGTTTCACCTTTTTAACAATTTAAGCCAAAAGTTTACAAACGTTACGGAACAAAACCAAACGTTTCACATTTTTAGGGATTTAAGCCAAACGTTTACAAACGCTACGAAACAAATCCAAACGATTAACCTTTTTAGCGATTGAAACCAAACGTTTACAAATGTTACGAAACAAATCCAAGCGTTTAACCTTTTTAGCGATTTAAGCCAAACGTTTACAAACGTTACATAACGAATTCAAACGTTTCACCTTTTTAGCAATTTAAGTCAAACGTTTAAAGACATTATGAAAAAAACTAAATGTTTCACCTTTTTAATGATATAAACCAAACGTTTATAAACGTTTCGAAACAAATCCAAACTTTTCACCTTTTTAGTGATTGAAGTCAAACATTAACAAACGTTACGAAACAAATCCAAACGTTTCACATTTTTAGTGATTTAAACCAAACGTTTACAAACTTTACGAAATAAATCCAAACGTTTAACCTTTTTAGTGATTGAAGCCAAACGTTAGCAAACGTTACGAAACAAATCCAAAGGTTTCGAAACAAATCGAAACGTTTAATATGTTACGAAACAAATCCAACAGTTTCACCTTTTTCGCGATTTAAGCCGAACGTTTACAAAGGTTACGAAACCAAACCAAACGTTTCCCCTTTTTAGCGATTTAAGCCAAACGTTTACAAACGTTACAAAACAAATCAAAATATTTCACCTTTTTAGCAATTTAAGCCAAACGTTTAAAATCGTTATGATACTGTCACGACCCATTTTCATGAATCGCGACCGGCGCTAGGGTATGGGTAATGTAGTACCGAAACCCGTAGCTAGCCTATCATTTAACACATAAATACATAAACCTGCAGAAAACCAATGCTCGGGGGCAACCGAGACTTCAGCCTAAATCTAGCAGATATAATATTCAACAGATAATATAACATGCTTATCCAATTCCGAGTCTAAAAATAGGCATAACATAAATAATCCAAAATAACTACATAACATGCCAGAGCAATATAACTAGTCAGACCAATCCGACAACAACTGTAATAATAGTAAAGACGTCTAGTCAACTACTGCGGTCTAAGAATAAAATAGTATGACAGTTTATCAAAATAAATGGAACCTCCGAGGAAAAGTAAATGCGGAGATCACCAGACTCTCTCAGATCATAACCCTGGGAAAAATTGGGAAAACAACGGGGTCAGATATACTGAGATGAGTTCATACCACTATTTACATTTATTAAGTGGAAAACCTTTAAAACGTTTAAAACATTTAATAACGATATTACAGATAATAGTTGGAACCCTAATCCACAATTCTAAATAATAATCATAATCCAATAGGTCTGGTCCCGAGAGCTGAGCTACACCGAGTTACCACTGACCACACTTATACCAGAGTCCCGAGAGCTGAGCTACACCGAGTTACTCTACCTGGTCCCGAGAGCTATGCTCACACCGAGTTACCACATTTCCATATATACCTTACCCAGATCAATACCGGTGCGCACGCAGTCCTAATGATGCCCATTAGGTAGCATGTTCCAACTAAGAGCCATAATATAAAAACAGTTCGAAATATACGTACAGTATATATATTTAATATTAAAATAACAATTTACTTAATAAAGCGGTAAATAGTAAATATAAACTCACTGCTTGCTAATCCACGTGAAATACCGGCAAGCACTAATCCTGGTTTGCCTCTGAAGCACGAACAGTAGACGAGTCTAGACAAATAAAATAATTATTAAAAACAGACCCTAACTCTAGAGAGTACTAGACACCACATAAGACTAGCACAATTAACACGTAGTAAATAAACAATCCAAAGTAACACAAATATATCCAAAAGGTAATAAAGCCCAATTAATATAAGTCTATTGAGTTCCCGCTTAAAATCCAATATATAAATATTATTTAAAAAAACTTTAAATAATAAATAATTTCCAAATAGTGGGTTAGCCGAATTATCACTAACTGCCAAGCTAACTTCACTTGTCGGATGACCCAAGTCTAATCCGACTCAAAACGTTTATCAATTATAAACCCGAGTTTATATACATAAAACAATAGCAAAATAAAATCCATTTTAAAAAGCGGAACTCAATAACTTCAATTCTAAGTAACCCAAGTTGCAACCCCAAAAACTTAGTCATTTTAAGTTAATAAAAGTTTTAGGGACTAAATTGCACTTTAGCCGATTAGGGACTAAATTGTACTTTAGCCAAATTGATATCCGAAATCAAATTAATTGCTTTTGTTTATAATTAAAACCAACTATAAAGTTATCAACCAAAAATCCACTTAATTAAGTTATAAAATAAGTTCAGGGGCTAAATTGTAATTTAACCAAATTTTGACAAAACGACAATCGAAGGCAAATATAATTACCCGAGTAATTATATTAGCTTAATTTATCATTAAATATCGCTAACAACATATTAATTGTAAATCGAAACGAATTCTAATTCATTAAGTAAAGTTAAACTTAAGGGATTAATTTGTTTTGATAAAAATGTAACATGATTGAAATGGCACATTAGCCATCCCTAACCATTTGAATTAGATATCATCCCCGCCTAAGCTTATGAACACAGCAACTCCATTTTCTTTTATTCACTGATTTTATAACTTATATTACAATTCATACTTAGCTAATTAAACAACTCAGAGGCATGATCTTAAGCCAACAACAACCCTTAAATCAATACTAAACAAAGTCGTAAACCCCATCACAGTAACATGAAAAACAGATTTGGGATTTACGAAAAAAAACGATCGGAATTTGATGGAACAACTTAACCCGTAAGCTATAACTATTTAACACTAATCATACCAAGGTTTATCAACATGAATGAAGCAAAAACAAAGCCAATAGAGGAAGAAAGCATACGGCAGAAACCAGAAAACTAAAACAGAAAATATAAAGCTTTAAAACGGAAACCGTACGGCGATTGAAACGAGATCGATTACGTACCGTTTAGCAAAACCGAGATAGAGAAACGTAGGGAATTGAGTCTAGAACGTCTGAGATCAAACGGTTTTGATTTCGACCTAGAAACGAATGAGAACGACTCAATTAACTGAAAGTCGTTCACGAGCAAAATCTGGAAATCAGAAGAACCAGAAAACTTACCGAACAGCGATCTTTGGAAGATGATAACAGCTTCGATATACAGCGAAATAACAAGAGGAAAACGGCTAGGGTTTCAGTGATGAGTGGTGAAGATTTTCTGTTTAGAAGTCGAGCTGGCATAACGAGAGGAAGTAGGTCGAAAACAGGTTGGAAGTGGGCTGGGCGAAGGGGTCCAAAAGAACAAGCTGTTCTCGAACGGGAATGGCCCTTTTTGGCCTGATCCCGTTCGAGAAAGGGCCTGGTCTCGAACGAGACCAGGCCTGCTAATGGATTCTCGTTCGAGAATCCTTGGATTCTCGAACGAGAACCAAAACTAAATTCTCAGGTCTCGATTGAGACCTGAGTTAACCAGAAGTGGTTCAACCACTACGGTTGAACCACAAACCAAGAAGAAATCTTTTTTTTTTAAAACCGAACCAAAACGAATCGAACCACGAAAATCTACGAAACTTCAAATACCCCTCAAAACACATCCGGAACCACGTCGGAAATTAACAAAATAAATTTAAAATTTTACGGGATATTACAGATACAAATCAAAGTGTTTCACCTTTTTATCAATTTAAGCCAAACGTTTACAAACATTGCGAAAAAAATCCAAAAGTTTCACCTTTTTAGTGATTGAAGCCAAACGTTTACAAACGTTACGAAACAAATCCAAATATATCGAAACAAATCCAAACGTTTTAAACGTTAGGAAGCAAATCCAAATGTTTCACCTTTTTAGCGATTTAAACCAAACGTTTACAAACATTAAGAAACAAAGCCAAACGTTTACAAACGTTACAAAACAAATCCAAAGGTTTCACCTTTTTTTGCAATTTTTGCCAAACGTTTACAGATGTTACGAAACAAAACAAAACGTTTCCCCTTTTTAGCGATTTAAGCCCAACGTTTACAAACGTTACGAAACAAATCCAAGTGTTTCGCCTTTTTAGCAATTTAAGCCAAACGTTTACAAACGGTTCGGAAAAAAACCAAATGTTTCACATTTTTAGTGATTTAAGCCAAACGTTTACAAACGCTACGAAACGAGTCCAAACGTTTCACCTTTTTAGCGATAAAAGCCAAACGTTTACAAACGTTACGAAACAAATCCAAGTGTATAACCTTTGTAGAAATTTAAGCCAAACGTTTACAAACTTTTCGAAATAAAACCAAACGTTTCCCCTTTTTAGCTATTTAAGCCAAACGTTTACAAATGTTATGAAACAAAAGTAAACGTTTAAAACGTTACGAAACAAACATTACGAATTAAATCAAAATGTTTACAAACGTTCCGAAACAAAACCAAACGTTTCACCTTTTTAGCGATTTATGCCGAACGTTTACAAAGGTTACGAAACAAATCCAAACAGTTAACCTTTTTAGCGATTCAAGCCAAACGTTTACAAACGTTACGAAACAAATCCAAACGTTTCGCCTTTTTAGCGATTTAAGCCAAACGTTTACAAAAGATGCGAAACAAAACCAAACGTTTAAAATGTTACGAAACACTCGAAACGATTACGAACGTTACAAAACAAAACCATACGTTTCACATTTTAAGCAATTTAAGCCAAACGTTTACAAATGTTACGAAACAAAACTAAACGTTTCACCTTTTTAGCGATTTAAAACAAACATTTACAAACATTACGAAAAAAATCCAAACGTTTCGCCTTTTTAACGATTTAAACCAAACGTTTACAAAGGTTATGCAACAAATCCAAATATTTTACCTTTTTAGCAATTTAAGCCAATCGTTTAAAAACGTTACGATACAAATCCAAGCGTTTCACCTTTTTAGCAATTTAAGCCAAACGTTTAAAAACGTTACAAAATAAATCCAAAAGTTTAACCTTCTTAGTGATTGAAGCCAAACGTTTACAAACATTACGAAACAAATCCAAATGTTTCGAAACAAATCCAAATGTTTAAAACGTTATGAAGCAAATATAAACGTTTCACCTTTTTACCGATTTAAACCAACGTTTACAAACATTACGAAACAAAGCCACACGTTTACAAACGTTATAAAACAAGTCCAGGCGTTTCACCTTTTTAGCAATTTAAGTCAAATGTTCACAAACGTTATGAAACAAAGCCAAACGTTTCCAAACGTTACAAAACAAATCCAAGCGTTTCACCTTTTTAGCAATTTAAGCCAAACGTTTACAAACGTTACGAAATAAAACCAAACGTTTCCCCTTTTTAGCGATTTAAGCCAAATGTTTGCAAACTTTACGAAACAAATCCAAGCGTTTCACCTTTTTAACAATTTAAGCCAAACGTTTACAAACGTTACAGAACAAAACCAAATGTTTCCCATTTTTAGCGATTTAAGCCAAACGTTTACAAACGGTACGAAACAAATCCAAACGATTCACCTTTTAAACGATTAAAGCCAAACGTTTACAAACATTACGAAATAAAACCAAACGTTTCCCCTTTTTAGCGATTTAAGCCAAACGTTATGAAACAAATCCAAGCGTTTCACCTTTTTAGCAATTTAAACCAAACGTTTACAAACTTACGGAACAAAACCAAATGTTTCACATTTTTAGCGTTTTAAGCCAAACGTTTACAAACGCTACGAAACAAGTCCAAACATTTCCCCTTTTTAGCGATTGAAGCCAAACGTTTACAAACGTTACGAAACAATTCCAAGCGTTTAACCTTTGTAGCGATTTAAGCCAAACGTTTACGAACGACACGAAACAAAACCAAACGTTTCACCTTTTTAGCTATTTAAGCCAAACGTTTACAAGCGTTACGAAACAAAAGTAAACGTTTAAAACGTTACGAAACAAACATTGCAAATTAAATCCAAACATTCCGAAACAAAACCAAATGTTTCACCTTTTTAGCGATTTAAGCCAAACATTTACAAACGTTATGAAACTAAATTACATGTTTCACCTTTTTAGCAATTTAAGCCAAACATTTACAAACGTTACGCAACAAATCCAAACAGTTAACCTTTTTAGCGATTCAAGCCAAACGTTGCCAAAACCAAACGTTTCCCTATTTTAGCGATTTAAGCCAAACGTTTATAAACGTTACGAAACAAAACCAAACATTTATAAATGTTACGAAACAAATCCAAACGTTTCACATTATTAGAGATTAAACTAAACGTTAACAAACGTTTCAAAACAAATCCAAATGTTTCCAAATGTTACAAAACAAATCCAAACGTTTCGAAACAAATCCAAATGTTTAAAACTTTACGAAACAAATACAACCGGTTAACCTTTTTAGCGATTTAAACTGAACGTTTACAAAGGTTACGAAACAAAACCAAACGTTTCCCCTTTTTTGCGATTTAAGCCAGACGTTTATAAACGTTATGAAACAAAACCAAACGTTTAAAACGTTACGAAACAATTCTAAAAACTTCACCTTTTTAGCAATTTAAGCCAAACGTTTATAAACGTTCCGAAACAAATCCAAGCGTTTCATCATTTTAGCAATTTAACCCAAACGTTTACAAACATTACGAAACAAATCCAAACGTTTCACCTTTTCAGCAATTTAAGCCAAACGTTACGAAACAAATCTAAGCGTTTCACGTTTTTAGCTATTTAAGCCAAACGTTTATAAAGATTAAGAAACCAATCCAAACGTTTCACCTTATTAGCGATTTAAGCCAAACGTTTATAAATATTACCAAACAAAACCAAATATTTAAAACATTGCGAAACAAATCCAAGCGTTTCAAATTGTTAGCAAATTAAGCCAAACATTTCACCTATTTAGCGATGTAAGCCAAACGTTTACAAACGTTACAAAACAAATCCAAACATTTCATCTTTTTAGCAATTTAATCCAAACGTTTACAAACGTTACGATTTAAGACAAACATTTACAAACGTTACGAAAAAAATCCAAACGTTTCACCTTTTTAGGGATTGAAGTCAAACGTTTACAAATGTTATGAAACAAATTCAAACGTTTTACATTTTTAGCGATTTAAGCCTAACGTTTAGCAATTTAAGTAAAACGTTTACAAACATTACTAAACAAATCCAAACATTTCACCTTTTTAGGGATTTAAGCCAAATGTTTACAAACGTTACAAAACAAATCCAAACGTTTCACCTTTTTAGCGATTTAAGCCAAACGCTACAAACGTTACGAAACAAATCCAAACGTTTCACCTTTTTAGCAATTAAAGCAGAACGTTTACAAACGTTACGAAAAAAACCAAGCATTTCACCTTTTTAGAATTTAAGCCAAACATTTACAAACGTTGCGAAACAAAACCAAACGTTTCCCCATTTTAGCGATTTAAGCCAAACGTTTACAAACTTTACGAAGCAAATCCAAACGTTTCTCCTGTTTAGCGATTTAAGCCAAACATTTACAAACGCTACAAAACAAAACCAAACATTTCACCTTTTTAGCAATTTAAGCCAAACGATTAAAAGGTTACAGAAGAAATCCATACGTTTTACAATTTTTCGCGATTTAAGACCAATGTTTAAAAACGTTACGTAACAAATCCAAACGTTTCCCTTTTTTAGCAATTTAAGCCAAACCTTTACAGACGTAATAAAACCAATCCAAGCCAAACGTTTCATCTTTTTAGCTATCTAAGCCAAACGTTTAAAAACGTTATTAATCAAATCCAAATGTTTCACCTTTTTAGCGATTTAAGCCAAACGTTTGCAAACATTACGAAAAAAATCCAAGCGTTTCACCTTTTTAGCGATTGAAGCCAAACGTTTACAAACGTTATGAAACAAAACCAAACGTTTAAAACGTTATGAAACAAATCCAAACGTTTCACATTTTTAGCGATTTAAGCCAAACGTTTACAAACGTTACGGAATTAAACAAAACGTTTCCCATTTTTATCAATTTAAGTCAAACGATTACAAACAAATCCAAACGATTCACCTTTTTAATGATTTAAGTCAAACATTTACAAACATTTCGAAACAAAACAAAACGTTTCCCCATTTTAGCGATATAAGCCAAACGTTTAAAATTTTACGCAAAAAACCAAACGTTTCACCTTTTTAGCGATTTAAGCCAAACGTTTACAAACGTTACAAAACAAATCCAAACTTTTCACCTTTTTAGTGATTTAAGCCAAATGATTACAAACGTTACATAACAATACAAAACGTTTCCCTATTTTGGAGATTTCAGCCAAACGTTTAAAAGGTACGAAACAAATCCAAATGTTTCACCTTTTTAGCAATTTAAGCCTAACGTTTACAAACTCTACGAAAGAAATCCAAACGTTTCACCTTTTTAGCGATTTAAGCCAAACGTTTACAAACGTAAAGAAATAAAACCAAACGCTTTACCTTTTTAGCGATTTAAGCCAAACGTTTACAAACTTTACGAAACAAAACCAAACGTTTCCCCATTTTAGCGATTTAAGCCAAACGTTTAAAACGTTACGAAACAAATCCAAGGGTTTCACCTTTATAGCAATTTAAGCCAAACGTTTAAAACATTACGAAACAAATCAAATGTTTCACATTTTTAGCGAATTAAGCCAAACGTTTACAAACGTTACGGAACATAACCAAATGTTTACCCTTTTTAGCGATTTAAGTGAAACGTTTACAAATGTTACGAATTAAATCCAAGTGTTTTACCTTTTTAGCAATATAAGCCAAAAAGGTGAAACTCTTGGATTTGTTTCGCAACGTTTGTAAACGTTTAGCGATTTGTTTGTAAATCGCTAAAAAGGTGAAACGTTTGGATTTGTTTCGTAACATTTGTAAATATTTCACCTTTTTAGCGATTTAAGCCAAACGTTTTAAAATGTTATTAAACAAATCCAAACGTTTCCCCATTTTAGCGATTTAAGCCAAACGTTTACAAACGTTACGAAACAAATCCAAATGTTTCGGCTTTTTAGCAATTTAAGCCAAATGTTTACAAACGTTACAAAACAAATCCAAACGTTTTACCGTTTTAGAGATATAAGTAAAACGTTTACAAACGTTACGAGACAAATCCAAACGTTTCACATTTTTAGCGATTGAAGCCAAACGTTTACAAACGTTATTAAACAAAACCAAACGTTTCACCTTTTTAGCGATTTATGCCAAACGTTACAAATGTTAAGAAACAAAACTAAACGTTTAAAAATGTTATGAAACAAATCCAAACGTTTCACCTTTTTAGCGATTTAAGCTAAACGTTTACAAACGTTACGTAACAAAACCAAACATTTTACATTTTTAGCAATTTAAGCCATTCGTTTACAAACGTTACGAAACAAATCCAAATGTCTACAAATTTTAGGAAACAAAACAAAACGAGTTACCTATTTAGCGATTTAAGCCAAACGTTTACAAATTTTACGAAACAAAACCAAATGTTTTACTTTTTTAGCGATTTAATCCAAATGTATAGAAACATTACAAAACAAATACAAATGTTTCACCTTTTTAGCGATTTATGCCAAACATTTATAACGTTTCGAAACAAAACCAAACGTTTAAAACGTTACGAAACAAATCCAAACGTTTCATATTTTAACAATTTAAGCCAAACAAAAGTTACGATTTAAGACAAACGTTTACAAAAGTTACGAAACAAATCCAAACGTTTCACCTTTTTAAGGATTGGAGCCAAACGTTTACAAGCGTTACGAAACAAATTCAAACGTTTAACCTTTTTAGCGATTTAAAACAAACGTTTGCACACGTTATGAAACAAATCCAAACATTTTGCCTTTTTAGCTATTTATGCCAAACATTTACAAACGTTACAAAACAAATCCAAACGTTTTTCCATTCTAGCAATTTAAACCAAACGTTTACAAACGCTACGAACCAAATCTAAACGTTTCACCTTTTTAGCGATTTAAGCGGAACGTTTACAAAGGTTACGAAACAAAACCAGACGTTTCACCTTTTTAGCGATTTAAGCCAAACGGTTAAAAACATTACGAAATAAAACCAAACGTTTAAAACGTTACGAAACAAATCCAAGCGTTTCACCTTTTCAGCGAATTATGCCTAACTTTTACAAACATTACGAAACAAAACCAAACGTTTGACCTTTTCAGCAATTTAAGCCAAACATTTACAAATATTACGAAACAAAACCAAACGTTTAAAACGTTACGAAACAAATCCAAACGTTTCAAATTTTTAGCGATATAAACCAAATGTTCACAAACGTTATGGAACAAAACCAAAAGTTTCACATTATTAGCGATTTAAGCCAAACGTTTAGCAATTTAAGCCAAACGTTTACAAACGTTACTCAACAAATCCAAACATTTCACCTTTTTAGCAATTTAAGCCAAACGTTTACAAAAGTTACAAAACAAATCAAAACGTTTCACCTTTTTAGCGATTTAAGCCAAACGTTTACAAACGTTACGAAACAAAACCAAACGTTTCACCTTTTTAGCGATTTAAACCAAAAGTATATAAACGTTTCAAAACAAAACCAAACGTTTAAAACGTTATGAAACAAATCCAAACGTTTCCCATTTTAGCAATTTAAGCCAAATATGTACAAACGTTACGATTTAAGACAAACATTGACAAACGTTACGAAAAAAATCCAAACGTTTCACCTTTTTAGGGATTGAAGCCAAACGTTTACAAATGTTATGAAACGAATTCAAACGTTTAACCTTTTTAGCGATTTAAGCCTAACGTTTACAAATGTAAGGAAACAAATCTAAACGTTTTGCCTTTTTAGCTATTTAAGCCAAATGTTTACAAACGTTACGAAACAAACCAAACGTTTCCCCTTTTTAGCAATTTAAACCAAACGTTTACAAACGCTACAAAACAAATCCAAATGTGTCACCGTTTTAGTGATTTAAGCCGAACGTTTACAAAGGTTACGAAACAATACCAGAAGTTTCACCTTTTTAGGGATTTAAGCTAAACGTTTAAAAACGTTACAAAATAAAACCAAACGTTTAAAACGTTACGAAACAAATCCAAATGTTTCACCTTTTTAGCGATTTATGCCAAATGTTTACAAACGTTACGAAACAAAACCAAACGTTTCCTCTTTTTAGAAATTTAAGCCAAACGTTTAAAATGTTACGAAACAAATCCAAACGTTTCAAATTTTTAGCTATTTAAACCAATCGTTTACAAACGTCGGAACAAAACAAAACGTTTCACCATTTTAGCGATTTAAGCCAAACATTTACAAACATTACGAAACAAAACCAAACGTTTAAAAACGTTACGAAACAAATCCAAACGTTTCACCTTTTTTGCAATTTAAGCAAACGTTTACAAACGTTACGGAACAAAACCAAACATTTCACATTTTTAGCAATTTAAACTAAACGAACAAACGTTCCTAAACAAATCCAAATGTCTATAAAGGTTATGAAACAAAACAAAACGTGTTACCTTTTTAGCGATTTAAGCCAAACGTTTACAAACTAAACAAAACAAAACCAAACATTTCACCTTTTTAGCGATTTAAGCCAAACGTTTACAAAGGTTAAAACAAATCCAGACCTTTTACCTTTTTAGCGATTTAAGCCAAACGTTTACAAACGTTACGAAACAAAACCAAATGTTCCATCTTTTTAGCGATTTAAGCCAAACGTTTCGAAACAAAACCAAACGTTTAAAACGTACGAAACAAATTCAAACGTTTCCCATTTTAGCAATTTAATCCAAACGTTTACAAACTTTACGATTTAAGACAAACATTTCAAAAACGTTACGAAACAAATCCAAACGTTTCACCTTTTTAGGGATTAAAGCCAAACGTTTACAAATGTTATGAAACAAATTCAAACGTTTCACATTTTTAGCGATTTAAGCCTAACGTTTAGCAATATAAGCCAAACGTTTACAAACATTACTAAGCAAATCCAAACATTTCAGTTTTTTAGGAATTTAAGCCAAACGTTTACAAACGTTACAAAATAAATCCAAACGTTTCACCTTTTTAGCGAATTAAGCCAAACGCTACAAACGTTACGAAACAAATCCAAACGTTTCACCTTTTTCGCGATTAAAGAAGAACGTTTACAAACGTTACGAAACAAAACCAAGCGTTTCACATTTTTAGCGATTTAAGCCAAACGTTTACAAACGTTACAGAATAAAACCAAACGTTTACAAACGTAAAGAAATAAAACCAAATGTTTTACCTTTTAGCGATTTAAGCAAAACGTTTACAAACGTTACGAAACAAAACCAAACGTTTCCCCATTTTAGCGATATAAGCCAAACGTTTAAAACGTTATGAAACAAATCCAAGGGTTTCACCTTTATAGCAATTTAAGCCAAACGTTTAAAACGTTATGAAATAAATCCAAACATGTCATATTTTTAGTGATTTAAGCCAAACATTTACAAACGTTACGGAATAAAACCAAACGTTTCCCATTTTTATCAATTTAAGCCAAACGATTACAAACAATCCAAACGATTCACCTTTTTAGCGATTTAAGCCAAACGTTTACAAAAGTTACAAAACAAATCAAAACGTTTCACCTTTTTAGCGATTTAAGCCAAACGTTTACAAACGTTACGAAACAAAACCAAACGTTTCACCTTTTTAGCGATTTAAACCAAACGTATATAAACGTTTCAAAACAAAACCAAACGTTTAAAACGTTATGAAACAAATCCAAACGTTTCCCATTTTAGCAATTTAAGCCAAATATGTACAAACGTTACGATTTAAGACAAACATTGACAAACGTTACGAAAAAAATCCAAACGTTTCACCTTTTTAGGGATTGAAGCCAAACGTTTACAAATGTTATGAAACGAATTCAAACGTTTAACCTTTTTAGCGATTTAAGCCTAACGTTTACAAATGTAAGGAAACAAATCTAAACGTTTTGCCTTTTTAACTATTTAAGCCAAATGTTTACAAACGTTACGAAACAAACCAAACGTTTCCCCTTTTTAGCAATTTAAACCAAACGTTTACAAACGCTACAAAACAAATCCAAATGTGTCACCATTTTAGTGATTTAAGCCGAACGTTTACAAAGGTTACGAAACAATACCAGAAGTTTCACCTTTTTAGGGATTTAAGCTAAACGTTTAAAAACGTTACAAAATAAAACCAAACGTTTAAAACGTTACGAAACAAATCCAAACGTTTCACCTTTTTAGCGATTTATGCCAAATGTTTACAAACGTTACGAAACAAAACTAAACGTTTCCTCTTTTTAGAAATTTAAGCCAAACGTTTAAAATGTTACGAAACAAATCCAAACGTTTCAAATTTTTAGCTATTTAAACCAATCGTTTACAAACGTCGGAACAAAACAAAACGTTTCACCATTTTAGCGATTTAAGCAAACATTTACAAACATTACGAAACAAAACCAAACGTTTAAAAACGTTACGAAACAAATCCAAACGTTTCACCTTTTTTGCAATTTAAGCAAACGTTTACAAACGTTACGGAACAAAACCAAACATTTCACATTTTTAGCAATTTAAACTAAACGAACAAACGTTCCTAAACAAATCCAAATGTCTATAAAGGTTATGAAACAAAACAAAACGTGTTACCTTTTTAGCGATTTAAGCCAAACGTTTACAAACTAAACAAAACAAAACCAAACATTTCACCTTTTTAGCGATTTAAGCCGAACGTTTACAAAGGTTAAAACAAATCCAGACCTTTTACCTTTTTAGCGATTTAAGCCAAACGTTTACAAACGTTACGAAACAAAACCAAATGTTCCATCTTTTTAGCGATTTAAGCCAAACGTTTCGAAACAAAACCAAACGTTTAAAACGTACGAAACAAATTCAAACGTTTCCCATTTTAGCAATTTAATCCAAACGTTTACAAACTTTACGATTTAAGACAAACATTTCAAAAACGTTACGAAACAAATCCAAACGTTTCACCTTTTTAGGGATTGAAGCCAAACGTTTACAAATGTTATGAAACAAATTCAAACGTTTCACATTTTTAGCGATTTAAGCCTAACGTTTAGCAATATAAGCCAAACGTTTACAAACATTACTAAGCAAATCCAAACATTTCAGTTTTTTAGGAATTTAAGCCAAACGTTTACAAACGTTACAAAATAAATCCAAACGTTTCACCTTTTTAGCGAATTAAGCCAAACGCTACAAACGTTACGAAACAAATCCAAACGTTTCACCTTTTTCGCGATTAAAGAAGAACGTTTACAAACGTTACGAAACAAAACCAAGCGTTTCACATTTTTAGCGATTAAAGCCAAACGTTTACAAACGTTACAGAATAAAACCAAACGTTTACAAACGTAAAGAAATAAAACCAAATGTTTTACCTTTTAGCGATTTAAGCAAAACGTTTACAAACGTTACGAAACAAAACCAAACGTTTCCCCATTTTAGCGATTTAAGCCAAACGTTTAAAACGTTATGAAACAAATCCAAGGGTTTCACCTTTATAGCAATTTAAGCCAAACGTTTAAAACGTTATGAAATAAATCCAAACATGTCATATTTTTAGTGATTTAAGCCAAACATTTACAAACGTTACGGAATAAAACCAAACGTTTCCCATTTTTATCAATTTAAGCCAAACGATTACAAACAATCCAAACGATTCACCTTTTTAGCGATTTAAGCCAAACGTTTACAAAAGTTACAAAACAAATCAAAACGTTTCACCTTTTTAGCGATTTAAGCCAAACGTTTACAAACGTTACGAAACAAAACCAAACGTTTCACCTTTTTAGCGATTTAAACCAAACGTATATAAACGTTTCAAAACAAAACCAAACGTTTAAAACGTTATGAAACAAATCCAAACGTTTCCCATTTTAGCAATTTAAGCCAAATATGTACAAACGTTACGATTTAAGACAAACATTGACAAACGTTACGAAAAAAATCCAAACGTTTCACCTTTTTAGGGATTGAAGCCAAACGTTTACAAATGTTATGAAACAAATTCAAACGTTTAACCTTTTTAGCGATTTAAGCCTAACGTTTACAAATGTAAGGAAACAAATCTAAACGTTTTGCCTTTTTAGCTATTTAAGCCAAATGTTTACAAACGTTACGAAACAAATCCAAACGTTTCCCCTTTTTAGCAATTTAAACCAAACGTTTACAAACGCTACAAAACAAATCCAAATGTGTCACCGTTTTAGTGATTTAAGCCGAACGTTTACAAAGGTTACGAAACAATACCAGAAGTTTCACCTTTTTAGGGATTTAAGCTAAACGTTTAAAAACGTTACAAAATAAAACCAAACGTTTAAACCGTTACGAAACAAATCCAAACGTTTCACCTTTTTAGCGATTTATGCCAAATGTTTACAAACGTTACGAAACAAAACCAAACGTTTCCTCTTTTTAGAAATTTAAGCCAAACGTTTAAAATGTTACGAAACAAATCCAAACGTTTCAAATTTTTAGCTATTTAAACCAATCGTTTACAAACGTCGGAACAAAACAAAACGTTTCACCATTTTAGCGATTTAAGCCAAACATTTACAAACATTACGAAACAAAACCAAACGTTTAAAAACTTTACGAAACAAATCCAAACGTTTCACCTTTTTTGCAATTTAAGCAAACGTTTACAAACGTTACGGAACAAAACCAAACATTTCACATTTTTAGCAATTTAAACCAAACGAACAAACGTTCCTAAACAAATCCAAATGTCTATAAAGGTTATGAAACAAAACAAAACGTGTTACCTTTTTAGCGATTTAAGCCAAACGTTTACAAACTAAACAAAACAAAACCAAACATTTCACCTTTTTAGCGATTTAAGCCAAACGTTTACAAAGGTTAAAACAAATCCAGACCTTTTACCTTTTTAGCGATTTAAGCCAAACGTTTACAAACGTTACGAAACAAAACCAAATGTTCCATCTTTTTAGCGATTTAAGCCAAACGTTTCGAAACAAAACCAAACGTTTAAAACGTACGAAACAAATTCAAACGTTTCCCATTTTAGCAATTTAATCCAAACGTTTACAAACTTTACGATTTAAGACAAACATTTCAAAAACGTTACGAAACAAATCCAAACGTTTCACCTTTTTAGGGATTGAAGCCAAACGTTTACAAATGTTATGAAACAAATTCAAACGTTTCACATTTTTAGCGATTTAAGCCTAACGTTTAGCAATATAAGCCACACGTTTACAAACATTACTAAGCAAATCCAAACATTTCAGTTTTTTAGGAATTTAAGCCAAACGTTTACAAACGTTACAAAATAAATCCAAACGTTTCACCTTTTTAGCGAATTAAGCCAAACGCTACAAACGTTACGAAACAAATCCAAACGTTTCACCTTTTTCGCGATTAAAGAAGAACGTTTACAAACGTTACGAAACAAAACCAAGCGTTTCACATTTTTAGCGATTTAAGCCAAACGTTTACAAACGTTACAGAATAAAACCAAACGTTTACAAACGTAAAGAAATAAAACCAAATGTTTTACCTTTTAGCGATTTAAGCAAAACGTTTACAAACGTTACGAAACAAAACCAAACGTTTCCCCATTTTAGCGATTTAAGCCAAACGTTTAAAACGTTATGAAACAAATCCAAGGGTTTCACCTTTATAGCAATTTAAGCCAAACGTTTAAAACGTTATGAAATAAATCCAAACATGTCATATTTTTAGTGATTTAAGCCAAACATTTACAAACGTTACGGAATAAAACCAAACGTTTCCCATTTTTATCAATTTAAGCCAAACGATTACAAACAATCCAAACGATTCACCTTTTTAGCGATTTAAGCCAAACATTTACAAACGTTACGAAACAAAACCAAACGTGTCCCCATTTTAGCGATTTAAGCCAAACGGTTAAAACGTTATGAAAAAAACCAAACGTTTCACCTTTTTAGCGGTTTAAGCCAAACGTTTACAAATGTTACAAAACAAATCCAAACGTTTCACCTTTTTAGTGATTTAAGGCAAATGATTACAAACGTTACGTAGCAAAACAAAACGTTTCCCCATTTTAGAGATTTAAGCCAAACGTTTAAAAGTTACGAAATAATTCCAAACGTTTCTCCTTTTTAGTAATTTAAGCCTAACGTTTACAAACGCAACGAAACAAATCCGAACGTTTCACCTTTTTAGAGATTTAAGCCAAACGTTTACAAATGTAAAGAAATAAAACCAAATGTTTTACCTTTTTACCGATTTAAGCGATACGTTTAAAAACGCTACGTAACAAAACCAAACGTTTCCCCATTTTAGCGATTCAAACCAAACGCTACGAAACAAATCCAAGTGTTCCACCTCTATAGCAATTTAAGCTAAACGTTTAAAACATTATGAAACAAATCAAATGTTTCACATTTTTAGCGAATTAAGCCAAACGCTTACAAACGTTACGGAACAGAACTAAATGTTTACCCTTTTTAGCGATTTAAGCCAAACGTTTACAAATATTACGAAACAAATCCAAGTGTTTTACCTTTTTAGCAATTTAAGCCAAAAAGGTGAAACTCTTGGATTTGCTTCGTAACGTTTGTAAACGTTTGGCGATTTGTTTGTAAATTGCTAAAAAGGTGAAACGTTTGGATTTGTTTCGTAACATTTGTAAATATTTCACCTTTTTAGCGATTTAAGCCAAACATTTTACAATGTTACGAAACAAAACCAAACGTTTCCCCATTTTAGCGATTTAAGCCAAACGTTTAAAACGTTACGAAAAAAACCAAACGTTTCACCTTTTTAGCGATTTAAGCCAAACGTTTACAAATGTTACAAAACAAATCCAAACGTTTCACCTTTTTAGTGATTTATGCCAAATGATTACAAACGTTACGTAGCAAAACAAAACGTTTCCCCATTTTAGAGATTTAAGCCAAACGTTTGAAAGTTACGAAATAAATCCAAACATTTCTCCTTTTTAGCAATTTAAGCCTAACGTTTACAAACGCAACGAAACAAATCCGAACGTTTCACCTTTTTAGAGATTTAAGCCAAACGTTTACAAATATAAAGAAATAAAAGCAAACGTTTTACCTTTTTACAGATTTAAGCGATACGTTTAAAATAGCTACGTAACAAAACCAAACGTTTCCCCATTTTAGCGATTCAAACCAAACGCTACGAAACAAATCCAAGTGTTCCACCTTTATAGCAATTTAAGCTAAACGTTTAAAACATTATGAAACAAATCAAATGTTTCACATTTTTAGCGAATTAAGCCAAACGTTTACAAACGTTACAGAACAGAACCAAATGTTTACCCTTTTTAGCGATTTAAGCCAAACGTTTACAAATGTTACGAAACAAATCCAAGTGTTTTACCTTTTTAGCAATTTAAGCCAAAAAGGTGAAATTCTTGGATTTGCTTCGTAACGTTTGTAAACGTTTAGCGATTTGTTTGTAAATTGCTAAAAAGGTGAAACGTTTGGATTTGTTTCGTAACATTTGTAAATATTTCACCTTTTTAGCGATTTAAGCCAAACATTTTACAATGTTACGAAACAAAACCAAACGTTTCCCCATTTTAGCGATTTAAGCCAATCGTTTAAAATGTTACGAAAAAAACCAAACGTTTCACCTTTTTAGCAATTTAAGCCAAACGTTTACAAATGTTACAAAACAAATCCAAACGATTCACCTTTTTAGTGATTTAAGCCAAATGATTACAAACGTTACGTAGCAAAACAAAACGTTTCCCCATTTTAGAGATTTAAGCCAAACGTTTAAAAGTTACGAAATAAATCCAAACATTTCTCCTTTTTAGCAATTTAAGCCTAACGTTTACAAACGCAACGAAACAAATCCGAACGTTTCACCTTTTTAGAGATTTAAGCCAAACGTTTACAAATGTAAAGAAATAAAACCAAACGTTTTACCTTTTTACCGATTTAAGCGATACGTTTAAAAACGCTACGTAACAAAACCAAACGTTTCCCCATTTTAGCGATTCAAACCAAACGCTACGAAACAAATCCAAGTGTTCCACCTTTATAGCAATTTAAGCTAAACGTTTAAAACATTATGAAACAAATCAAATGTTTCACATTTTTAGCGAATTAAGCTAAACGTTTACAAACTATACGGAACAGAACCAAATGTTTACCCTTTATAGCGATTTAAGCCAAACGTTTGCAAATGTTACGAAACAAATCCAAGTGTTTTACCTTTTTAGCAATTTAAGCCAAAAAGGTGAAACTCTTGGATTTGCTTCGTAACGTTTGTAAACGTTTAGCGATTTGTTTGTAAATTGCTAAAAAGGTGAAACGTTTGGATTTTTTCGTAACATTTGTAAATATTTCACCTTGCGATTTAAGCCAAACATTTTACAATGTTACGAAACAAATCCAAACGTTTCCCCATTTTAGCGATTTAAGCCAAACGTTTACAAACGTTACGAAACAAATCCAAACGTTTCGCCTTTTTAGCAATTTAAGCCAAATGTTTACAAACGTTACAAAACAAATCTAAATGTTTCACCATTTTTGCGATATAAGTAAAATGATTACAAATGATACGAAACAAATCCAAACGTTTCACCTGTTTAACGATAGAAGCCAAATGTTTACAAACGTTACAAAACAAAACCAAATGTTTCACCTTTTTAGCTATTTATGCCAAACGTTTACAAACGTTATGAAACAAAACTAAACGTTTAAAAACGTTATGAAAAAATCCAAACGTTTCACCTTTTTAGCGATTTAAGCGAAACGTTTACAAACGTTACGTAACAAAACCAAACATTTTACATTTTTAGCAATTTAAGCCAAACGTTTACACACGTTACGAAACAAATCCAAATGTCTACAAATGTTAGGAAACAAAACCTAACGTGTTACCTATTTAGCGATTTAAGCCAAACGTTTGATATTTTTACGAAACATAACCAAATGTTTCACTTTTTTTAACGATTTAAGCCAAATGTTTACAAACGTTACAAAACAAATACAAACGTTTCACCTTTTTAGCGATTTAAGTAAAATGTTTATAACGTTTCGAAACAAAACCAAACGCTTAAAACGTTACGAAACAAATCCAAACGTTTCAAATTTTTAGCGATATAAACCAAATGTTTACAAACGTTATGGAACAAAACCAAAAGTTTCACATTATTAGCGATTTAAGCCAAACGTTTCGCAATTTAAGCCAAACGTTTACAAACGTTACTCAACAAATCCAAACATTTCACCTTTTTAGCAATTTAAGCCAAACGTTTACAAAAGTTACAAAACAAATCAAAACGTTTCCCCTTTTTAGCAATTTAAGCCAAACGTTTACAAACGTTACGAAACAAAACCAAACGTTTCACCTTTTTAGCGATTTAAACCAAACGTTTATAAACGTTTCAAAACAAAACCAAACATTTAAAACGTTACGAAACAAATCCAAACGTTTCCAATTTTAGCAATTTAAGCCAAATATTTACAAACGTTACGATTTAAGACAAACATTGACAAACGTTACGAAAAAAATCCAAACGTTTCACCTTTTTAGGGATTGAAGCCAAACGTTTACAAATGTTATGAAACGAATCCAAACGTTTAACCTTATTAGCAATTTAAGCCAAACGTTTACAAATGTTAGGAAACAAATCCAAACGTTTTGCCTTTTTAACTATTTACAAAACCAAAAGTTTCACATTATTAGCGATTTAAGCCAAACGTTTCGCAATTTAAGCCAAACGTTTACAAACGTTACTCAACAAATCCAAACATTTCACCTTTTTAGCAATATAAGCCAAACGTTTACAAAAGTTACAAAACAAATCAAAACGTTTCACCTTTTTAGCGATTTAAGCCAAACGTTTACAAACGTTACGAAACAAAACCAAACATTTCACCTTTTTAGCGATTTAAACAAAACGTTTATAAACGTTTCAAAACAAAACCAAACATTTAAAACGTTACGAAACAAATCCAAACGTTTCCCATTTTAGCAATTTAAGCCAAATATTTACAAACGTTACGATTTAAGACAAACATTGACAAACGTTACGAAAAAAATCCAAACGTTTCACCTTTTTAGGGATTGAAGCCAAACGTTTACAAATGTTATAAAACGAATCCAAACGTTTAACCTTTTTAGCGATTTAAGCCTAACGTTTACAAATGTAAGGAAACAAATCTAAACGTTTTGCCTTTTTAGCTATTTAAGCCAAATGTTTACAAACGTTACGAAACAAATCCAAACGTTTCCCCTTTTTAGCAATTTAAACCAAACGTTTACAAACGCTACAAAACAAATCCAAATGTGTCACCGTTTTAGTGATTTAAGCCGAACGTTTACAAAGGTTACGAAACAATACCAGAAGTTTCACCTTTTTAGGGATTTAAGCTAAACGTTTAAAAACGTTACAAAATAAAACCAAACGTTTAAACCGTTACGAAACAAATCCAAACGTTTCACCTTTTTAGCGATTTATGCCAAATGTTTACAAACGTTACGAAACAAAACCAAACGTTTCCTCTTTTTAGAAATTTAAGCCAAACGTTTAAAATGTTACGAAACAAATCCAAACGTTTCAAATTTTTAGCTATTTAAACCAATCGTTTACAAACGTCGGAACAAAACAAAACGTTTGTCCTTTTTAGCGATTTAAGCCAAACATTTACAAACATTACGAAACAAAACCAAACGTTTAAAAACGTTACGAAACAAATCCAAACGTTTCACATTTTTTGCAATTTAAGCAAACGTTTACAAACGTTACGAAACAAAACCAAACATTTCACATTTTTAGCAATTTAAACCAAACGAACAAACGTTCCTAAACAAATCCAAATGTCTATAAAGGTTATGAAACAAAACAAAACGTGTTACCTTTTTAGCGATTTAAGCCAAACGTTTACAAACTAAACTAAACAAAACCAAACATTTCACCTTTTTAGCGATTTAAGCCAAACGTTTACAAAGGTTAAAACAAATTCAGACCTTTTACCTTTTTAGCGATTTAAGCCAAACGTTTACAAACGTTACGAAACGAAACCAAATGTTTCATCTTTTTAGCGATTTAAGCCAAACGTTTTGAAACAAAACCAAACGTTTAAAACGTACGAAACAAATTCAAACGTTTCCCATTTTAGCAATTTAATCCAAACGTTTACAAACTTTACGATTTAAGACAAATATTTAAAAAACGTTACGAAACAAATCCAAACGTTTCACCTTTTTAGCGATTGAAGCCAAACGTTTACAAATGTTATGAAACAAATTCAAACGTTTCACATTTTTAGCGATTTAAGCCTAACGTTTAGCAATATAAGCCAAACGTTTACAAACATTACTAAGCAAATCCAAACATTTCACTTTTTCAGGAATTTAAGCCAAACGTTTACAAACGTTACAAAACAAATCCAAACGTTTCACCTTTTTAGCGAATTAAGCCACACGCTACAAACGTTACGAAATAAATCCAAACGTTTCACCTTTTTCGCGATTAAAGAAGAACGTTTACAAACGTTACGAAACAAAACCAAGCGTTTCACATTTTTAGCGATTTAAGACAAACGTTTACAAACGTTACAGAACAAAACCAAACGTTTACAAACGTAAAGAAATAAAACCAAATGTTTTACCTTTTAGCGATTTAAGCCAAACATTTACAAACGTTACAAAACAAAACCAAACGTTTCCCCATTTTAGCGATTTAAGCCAAACGTTTAAAACGTTATGAAACAAATCCAAGGATTTCACCTTTATAGCAATTTAAGCCAAACGTTTAAAACGTTATGAAATAAATCCAAACGTGTCATATTTTTAGCGATTTAAGACAAACGTTTACAAACAATACGGAATAAAACCAAACGTTTCCCATTTTTATCAATTTAAGCCAAACGATTACAAACAAATCCAAACGATTCACCTTTTTAGCGATTTAAGCCAAATATTTACAAACGTTACGAAACAAAACCAAACGTTTCCCCATTTTAGCGATTTAAGCCAAACGTTTAAAACGTTACGAAAAAAACCAAACGTTTCACCTTTTTAGCGATTTAAGCCAAACGTTTACAAATGTTACAAAACAAATCCAAACGTTTCACCTTTTTAGTTATTTAAGCCAAATGATTACAAACGTTACGTAGCAAAACAAAACGTTTCCCCATTTTAGAGATTTAAGCCAAACGTTTAAAAGTTACGAAATAAATCCAAACTTTTCGCCTTTTTAGCAATTTAAGCCTAACGTTTACAAACGCAACGAAACAAATCCGAAGGTTTCACCTTTTTAGCGATTTAAGCCAAACGTTTACAAATGTAAAGAAATAAAACCAAACGTTTTACCTTTTTACCGATTTAAGCGATACGTTTAAAAACGTTACGTAACAAAACCAAACGTTTCCCCATTTTAGCGATTCAAACCAAACGCTACGAAACAAATCCAAGTGTTCCACCTTTATAGCAATTTAAGCTAAACGTTTAAAACATTATGAAACAAATCAAATGTTTCACATTTTTAGCGAATTAAGCCAAACGTTTACAAACGTTACGGAACAGAACCAAATGTTTACCCTTTTTAGCGATTTAAGCCAAACGTTTACAAATGTTACGAAACGAATCCAAGTGTTTTACCTTTTTAGCAATTTAAGCCAAAAAGGTGAAACTCTTGGATTTGCTTCGTAACGTTTGTAAACGTTTAGCGATTTGTTTGTAAATCACTAAAAAGGTGAAACGTTTGGATTTGTTTCGTAACATTAGTAAATATTTCACCTTTTTAGCGATTTAAGCCAAACGTTTTTCAATGTTACGAAACAAATCCAAACGTTTCCCCATTTTAGCTATTTAAGCCAAACGTTTACAAACGTTACGAAACAAATCCAAACGTTTCGCCTTTTTAGCAATTTAAGCCAAATGTTTACAAACGTTACCAAACAAATCTAAACGTTTCACCTTTTTAGCGATATAAGTAAAATGTTTACAAACGATACGAAACAAATCCAAACGTTTCACCTTTTTAACGATTGAGGCCAAATGTTTACAAACGTTACGAAACAAAACCAAACGTTTCACCTTTTTAGCGATTTATACCAAACGTTTACAAACGATATGAAACAAAACTAAACGTTTAAAAACGTTATGAAAAAAATCCAAACGTTTCACCTTTTTAGCGATTTAAGCGAAACGTTTACAAACGTTACGTAACAAAACCAAACATTTTATATTTTTAGCAATTTAAGCCAAACGTTTACAAACGTTACGAAACAAATCCAAATGTCTACAAATGTTAGGAAACACGTGTTACCTATTTAGCGATTTAAGCCAAACGTTTGAAATTTTTACGAAACATAACCAAATGTTTCACTTTTTTTAGCAATTTAAGCCAAATGTTTACAAACGTTACAAAACAAATACAAACGTTTCACCTTTTTAACGATTTAAGTCAAACGTTTATAACGTTTCGAAACAAAATCAAACGTTTAAAACGTTACGAAACAAATCCAAACGTACGTTTCCAATTTTAGCGATTTAAGCCAAACATTTACAAACGTTACGAAACAAAACCATGCGTTTCACCTTTTTAGCAATTTAAGCCAAACGTTTAAAAACTTCACGAAACATATCAAAAGGTTTCACCTTTTTAGCGATTTAAGTCAAACGTTTACAAACGTTACGAAACAAATCCAAGCATTTCACCTTTTTAGCGATTTAAGCCAAACGTTTACAAACGTTTTGAAACACATCCAAGCGTTTTACCTTTTTAGGGATTTAACCTAAACGTTTACAAACGTTTCGAAACAAATCCATATGTTTCACATTTTTAACAATACAAGCCAAATGTTTACAAACGTTACGAAACAAATCCAAGCGTTTCACCTTTTAAGCAATTTAAGCCAAACATTTACAAACGTTACGAAACAAATCAAAACGTTTCGAAACAAATCCAAACGTTTACAAACGCTACGAAACAAATCCAAACGTTTCATCTTTTTAGCAATTTAAGCCAAACGTTTATAAACGTTACGAAACAAATCCAAATGTTTCACTTTTTTAGCAATTTAAGCCAAACGTTTACAAACATTATGAAACAAATCCAAACGTTTCACCTTTTTAGCAATTTAAGCCAAACGTTTACAAACGTTACGAAACAAAAACAATTGTTTCATCTTTTTAGAAATTTAAGCCAAACGTTTACAAACGTTACGAAACAAATACAAACGTTTCAAATTAAGCCAAATTTTTCAAACATTATGAAACAAATCCAAACGTTTCATCTTTTTAGCGATTTTAGCAAAATATTTATAAACGTTACGGTTTAAATCGCTAAAAACTTGAAACATTTGGATTTGTTTCGTAATGTTTTAAACGTTTGGTTTTGTTTCATAACCTTACAAAACCTAGCGAATTAAGCCAAACATTTACAAACGTTACGAAACAAATCCAAACGTTTCCCCTTTTTCGCGATTTATGCCAAACGTTTACAAACGTTACGAAATAAATCCAAACGTTTTCCCATTATAGCGATTTAAGCCAAATGTTTAAAACGTTACGAAATAAATCCAAACGTTTCACCTTTTTAGCGATTTAACCAAACGTTTACAAACGTTACGAAACAAATCCAAACGTTTCACCTTTTTGGCGATTTAAACTAAACGTTTACAAACGTTACGAAACAAATCCAAGTGTTTCTCCTTTTTGGCGATTTAAACCAAACGTTCACAAACGTTACGAAACAAATCCATGCGTTTCACCATTTTAGCAATTTAATCCGAACGTTTACAAACGTTACGAAACAAAACCAAGCGTTTCACATTTTTAGCGATTTAAGACAAACGTTTACAAACGTTACAGAACAAAACCAAACGTTTACAAACGTAAAGAAATAAAACCAAATGTTTTACCTTTTAGCGATTTAAGCCAAACATTTACAAACGTTACAAAACAAAACCAAACGTTTCCCCATTTTAGCGATTTAAGCCAAACGTTTAAAACGTTATGAAACAAATCCAAGGATTTCACCTTTATAGCAATTTAAGCCAAACGTTTAAAACGTTATGAAATAAATCCAAACGTGTCATATTTTTAGCGATTTAAGACAAACGTTTACAAACAATACGGAATAAAACCAAACGTTTCCCATTTTTATCAATTTAAGCCAAACGATTACAAACAAATCCAAACGATTCACCTTTTTAGCGATTTAAGCCAAATATTTACAAACGTTACGAAACAAAACCAAACGTTTCCCCATTTTAGCGATTTAAGCCAAACGTTTAAAACGTTACGAAAAAAACCAAACGTTTCACCTTTTTAGCGATTTAAGCCAAACGTTTACAAATGTTACAAAACAAATCCAAACGTTTCACCTTTTTAGTTATTTAAGCCAAATGATTACAAACGTTACGTAGCAAAACAAAACGTTTCCCCATTTTAGAGATTTAAGCCAAACGTTTAAAAGTTACGAAATAAATCCAAACTTTTCGCCTTTTTAGCAATTTAAGCCTAACGTTTACAAACGCAACGAAACAAATCCGAAGGTTTCACCTTTTTAGCGATTTAAGCCAAACGTTTACAAATGTAAAGAAATAAAACCAAACGTTTTACCTTTTTACCGATTTAAGCGATACGTTTAAAAACGTTACGTAACAAAACCAAACGTTTCCCCATTTTAGCGATTCAAACCAAACGCTACGAAACAAATCCAAGTGTTCCACCTTTATAGCAATTTAAGCTAAACGTTTAAAACATTATGAAACAAATCAAATGTTTCACATTTTTAGCGAATTAAGCCAAACGTTTACAAACGTTACGGAACAGAACCAAATGTTTACCCTTTTTAGCGATTTAAGCCAAACGTTTACAAATGTTACGAAACGAATCCAAGTGTTTTACCTTTTTAGCAATTTAAGCCAAAAAGGTGAAACTCTTGGATTTGCTTCGTAACGTTTGTAAACGTTTAGCGATTTGTTTGTAAATCACTAAAAAGGTGAAACGTTTGGATTTGTTTCGTAACATTAGTAAATATTTCACCTTTTTAGCGATTTAAGCCAAACGTTTTTCAATGTTACGAAACAAATCCAAACGTTTCCCCATTTTAGCTATTTAAGCCAAACGTTTACAAACGTTACGAAACAAATCCAAACGTTTCGCCTTTTTAGCAATTTAAGCCAAATGTTTACAAACGTTACCAAACAAATCTAAACGTTTCACCGTTTTAGCGATATAAGTAAAATGTTTACAAACGATACGAAACAAATCCAAACGTTTCACCTTTTTAACGATTGAGGCCAAATGTTTACAAACGTTACGAAACAAAACCAAACGTTTCACCTTTTTAGCGATTTATACCAAACGTTTACAAACGATATGAAACAAAACTAAACGTTTAAAAACGTTATGAAAAAAATCCAAACGTTTCACCTTTTTAGCGATTTAAGCGAAACGTTTACAAACGTTACGTAACAAAACCAAACATTTTATATTTTTAGCAATTTAAGCCAAACGTTTACAAACGTTACGAAACAAATCCAAATGTCTACAAATGTTAGGAAACACGTGTTACCTATTTAGCGATTTAAGCCAAAAGTTTGAAATTTTTACGAAACATAACCAAATATTTCACTTTTTTTAGCAATTTAAGCCAAATGTTTACAAACGTTACAAAACAAATACAAACGTTTCACCTTTTTAACGATTTAAGTCAAACGTTTATAACGTTTCGAAACAAAATCAAACGTTTAAAACGTTACGAAACAAATCCAAACGTACGTTTCCAATTTTAGCGATTTAAGCCAAACATTTACAAACGTTACGAAACAAAACCATGCGTTTCACCTTTTTAGCAATTTAAGCCAAACGTTTAAAAACTTCACGAAACATATCAAAAGGTTTCACCTTTTTAGCGATTTAAGTCAAACGTTTACAAACGTTACGAAACAAATCCAAGCATTTCACCTTTTTAGCGATTTAAGCCAAACGTTTACAAACGTTTTGAAACACATCCAAGCGTTTTACCTTTTTAGGGATTTAACCTAAACGTTTACAAACGTTTCGAAACAAATCCATATGTTTCACATTTTTAACAATACAAGCCAAATGTTTACAAACGTTACGAAACAAATCCAAGCGTTTCACCTTTTAAGCAATTTAAGCCAAACATTTACAAACGTTACGAAACAAATCAAAACGTTTCGAAACAAATCCAAACGTTTACAAACGCTACGAAACAAATCCAAACGTTTCATCTTTTTAGCAATTTAAGCCAAACGTTTATAAACATTACGAAACAAATCCAAATGTTTCACTTTTTTAGCAATTTAAGCCAAACGTTTACAAACATTATGAAACAAATCCAAACGTTTCACCTTTTTAGCAATTTAAGCCAAACGTTTACAAACGTTACGAAACAAAAACAATTGTTTCATCTTTTTAGAAATTTAAGCCAAACGTTTACAAACGTTACGAAACAAATAGAAACGTTTCAAATTAAGCCAAATTTTTCAAACATTATGAAACAAATCCAAACGTTTCATCTTTTTAGCGATTTTAGCAAAATATTTATAAACGTTACGGTTTAAATCGCTAAAAACTTGAAACATTTGGATTTGTTTCGTAATGTTTTAAACGTTTGGTTTTGTTTCATAACCTTACAAAACCTAGCGAATTAAGCCAAACATTTACAAACGTTACGAAACAAATCCAAACGTTTCCCCTTTTTCGCGATTTATGCCAAACGTTTACAAACGTTACGAAATAAATCCAAACGTTTTCCCATTATAGCGATTTAAGACAAATGTTTAAAACGTTACGAAATAAATCCAAACGTTTCACCTTTTAAGCGATTTAACCAAACGTTTACAAACGTTACGAAACAAATCCAAACGTTTCACCTTTTTGGCGATTTAAACTAAACGTTTACAAATGTTACGAAACAAATCCAAGTGTTTCTCCTTTTTGGCGATTTAAACCAAACGTTCACAAACGTTACGAAACAAATCCAAGCGTTTCACCTTTTTAGCAATTTAATCCGAACGTTTACAAACGTTACGAAACAAAATCAAATGTTTCACATTTTTATCGGTTTAAGCAAAACGTTTACAAACGATACGAAACAAAACAAAGCGTTTAACCTTTTTAGCAATTCAAGCCAAACGTTTACAAACATTACGAAACAAATCCAAACGTTTCCCCTTTTTAGCGATTTAAGCCAAACGTTCACAAACATTACGAAACAAATTGAAACGTTTCACTTTTTAGTGATTTAAGCCAAACGTTTACAAACGTTATGAAACAAATCCAAGCGTTTCACATTCTTAGAGATTTAAGCCAAACGTTACGAAACAAATCCAAGAGTTTCACCTTTTTAGCTATTGAAGCCAAGCGTTAAGAAACAAATCCAAACGTGTCCCCTTTTAATCGATTTAAGCCAAACGTTTACAAACATTACGAAACAAATTTAATGTGTTCCAGTTTTAGCGATTTAGGCCAAACGTTGAAAACTTTACGAAACAAATCCTAATGTTTCACCTTTTTAGCGATTTGAGCCGAACATTTGCAAACGTTACGAAACAAATCCAAACGTTTCACCTTTTTTGCGATTTAAGCCAAACGTTTACAAACGTTACGAAACAAATCCGAACGTTTCCCCATTTTAGCGATTTAAGCCAAACGTTTAAAACGTAACAAAATAAATCCGAACGTTTCACCTTTTTAGCGATTTAAGCCAAACGTTTAAAACGTTACGAAAAAAATCCGAACGTTTCACCTTTTTAGAGATTTAAGCCAAATGTTTACAAACGTTACGAAAGAAATCCAAACGTTTCACCTTTTTGGTGATTTAAACCAAACTTTTACAAACGTTACGAAACAAATCCAAGCGTTACACCTTTTTGGCAATTTAATCCGAACGTTTATAAACGTTACGAAACAAAATCAAACGTTTCACATTTTTATCGATTTAAGCCAAAAGTTTACAAACGATACGAAACAAATCCAAGCGTTTCACATTTTTATCGATTTAAGCCAAACGTTTACAAACTTTACGAAACTAATCCAAACATTTCCCCATTTTAACGATTAAAGCCAAACATTTAAAAGTAACGAAACAAATCCAAACGTTTCCCCTTTTCAGCTATATAAGCCAAACGTTTACAAACGTTACGAAACAAATCCAAGCGTTTCACCTTTTTAGTAGTTTAAGCCACACGTTTACAAACGTTACGAACAAATCCAAGCGTTTCACCTTTTTAGCAATTTAATCCGAACGTTTACAAACGTTACGAAACAAAATCAAAAGTTTCACATTTTTATCGGTTTAAGCCAAACGTTTACAAACGATACGAAACAAATCAAAGCGTTTCACCTTTTTAGCAATTTAAGCCAAACGTTTACAAATATTACGAAACAAAGCCAAACGTTTCCCCTTTTTAGCGATTTAAGACAAACATCTACAAACGTTACGTAACAAATCCAAACGTTTCCCCTTTTTAGCGATTTAAACCGAACGTTCACAAACGTTACAAAACAAATTCAAACGTTTCACTTTTTAGCGATTTAAGCCAAACGTTTACAAACGTTATGAAAAAAATCCAAGCGTTTCACCTTTTTAGCGATTTAAGCCAAACGTTGCGAAACAAATCCAAGAGTTTCACCTTTTTAGCTATTGAAGCCAAACGTTTACAAACGTTACGAAACAAATCCAAATGTTTCCCCTTTTAACCGATTTAAGCAAAACGTTTACAAACATTACGAAACAAATTTAAATGTTTTCCAATTTTAGCGATTTAAGCCAAACGTTGAAAACTTTACGAAACAAATCCTAATGTTTCACCTTTTTAGCGATTTAAGCCAAACATTTGCAAACGTTAGGAAACAAATCCAAACGTTTCACCTTTTTTGCGATTTAAGCCAAACGTTTACAAACGTTACGAAACAAATCCAAACGTTTCCCCATTTTAGCGATTTAAGCCAAACGTTTAAAATGTTACGAAATAAATACAAACGTTTAACCTTTTTAGCGATTTAAGCCAAACGTTTAAAACGTTACGAAAAAAATCTGAACCTTTCACCTTTTTAGCGATTTAAGCCAAACGTTTACAAACGTTACGAAACAATTCCAAACGTTTCACCTTTTTGGCGATAAACCAAACGTTTACAAACGTTACGAAACAAATCCAAGCGTTTCACCTTTTTAGCAATTTAATCCGAACGGTTACAAACGTTACGAAACAAAATCAAACGTTTCACATTTTTATCGATTTAAGCCAAAAGTTTACAAACGATACGAAACAAATCCAAGCGTTTCACATTTTTATCGATTTAAGCCAAACGTTTACAAACGTTACGAAACAAATCCAAACATTTCCCCATTTTAACGATTAAAGCCAAACATTTAAAAGTAACGAAACAAATCCAAATGTTTCTCCTTTTTAGCTATATAAGGCAAACGTTTACAAACGATACGAAATAAATCCAAGTGTTTCACCTTTTCAGTAGTTTAAGCCAAACGTTTACAAACGTTACGAACAAATCCAAGCGTTTCACCTTTTTAGCGATATAAGCCGAACATTTACAAACGTTACGAAACAAAATCAAACGTTTGCCCATTTTAGCGATTTAAGCCAAACATTTAAAACGTTACGAAACAAATCCTAACATTTCACCTTTTTAGCGATTTAAGCCGAACGTTTACAAAAGTTACGAAACAAAATCAAATGTTTCCTAATTTTAGCTATTTAAGCCGAACGTTTACAAACGTTACGAAACAAATCCAAACGTTTCATCTTTTTAGAAATTGAAGCCAAACATTTACAAACATTACGAAACAAATACAAACGTTTCACCTTTTTAGCTATTTAAGCCAAACGTTACGAAACAAATCGAAGCCTTTCACCTTTTTAGCAATTTAAGCCAAACGTTTACAGATATTACCAAACAAATCGAAGCGTTTCACCTTTTTAGCAATTTAAGCAAAACATTTACAAACGTTACGAAATCAATTCAAACGTTTCCCCATTTTAGCGATTTAAGCCAAACGTTTAAAATGTTACGAAACAATTCCTAACGTTTCACCTTTTTTGCGATTTAAGCCGAACGTTTACAAATGTTACAAAACAAATACAAATGTTTCCCCATTTTAGACATTTAAGGCGAACGTTTACAAACGTTACGTAAAAAAACTAAACATTTACCCATTTTAGCGATTTAAGCTGAACGTTTACAAACGTTACGAAACAAAACCAAACGTTTCACCTTTTTAGCAATTTAAGGCAAACGTTTATAAACGTTATGAAACAAATCCAAACGTTTCACCTTTTTAGCAATTTAAGCCAAACGTTTACAAACGTTACGAATAAAATCCTAACGTTTCATGTTTTTAACAATTTAAGCCAAACGTTTACAAACGTTACAAATAAAACCCACACGTTTCACATTTTTAGTGATTTAAGCCAAACGTTTACAACCGCTACGAAACAAATCCAAACGTTTCCCCTTTTTATCAATTTAAGCCAATCCTTTGTAACGTTACGAAACAAATCCAAATATTTCACATATTTAGCGATTTAAGCCAAACGTTTACAAATGTTACGAAATAAATCCAAGCGTTTCACCTTTTTAGTGATTTAAGCCAAATGTTTACAAATGTTAAGAAACAAATCCAAACGTTTCATATTTTTAGCAATTTAAGCCAAACGTTTACAAACGTTACAAAACAAATCCAAATTTTCCCCATTTTAGAGATATAAGCCAAACGTTTACAAACGTTACGAAACAAATCCAAATGTTTCACCTTTTTAGAGATTCCAGCCAAACGTTTTTAAATGTTACGAAACAAATCCAAACGTTTCCCCTTTTAACCGATTTAAGCCAAACGATTACAAACGTTACGAAACAAATCCAAACATTTCAGCTTTTTAGCAATTTAAGCCAAACGTTTACAAACTTTTCGAAACAAATCCAAGCGTTTCACCATTTTAGCAATTTAAGCCAAATGTTTGCAAACCTTACGAAATAAATCCAAATGTTTCACATTTTTAGCAATTTAAGCCAAACGTTTACAAACGTTACGAAACAAATCCAAATGTTTCACCTTTTTAGCTATTTAAGCCAAACGTTTACATACTTTACAAAACAAATTCAAACATTTTCCCATTTTAGCAATTTAAGCCAAACGTTTAAAACATTACGAAACAAATCCTAATGTTTCACCTTTTTAGCAATTTAAGCCAAACGTATACAAACTTTACGAAATAAAACCAAACGTTCCCCATTTTAGCTCTTTAAGCCAAACATTTACAAACATTATGAAACAAAACCAAGCGTTTCACCTTTTTAGAAATTTAAGCCAAATGTTAACAAACTTTACGAAACAACTAAAAAGGTTTCACCTTTTTAGCGATTTAAGCCAAACGTTTACAAACATTACGAAACAAATCCAAGCATTTCACCTTTTTAGCAATTTAAGCCAAACGCTTACAAACGTTACGAAACAAATCCAAGTGTTTTACTTTTTAGGGATTTAACCTAAACGTTTACAAACGTTTCGAAACAAATCCAAATGTTTCATATTTTTAGCAATATAAGCCAAACGTTTACAAACGTTACGAAACAAATCCAAGCGTTTCACCATTTTAGCAATTTAAGCCAAACATTTACAAACGTTACAAAACAAATCCAAACGTTTACAAACGCTACGAAACAAATCCAAACGTTTCATCTTTTTAGCAATTTAAGCCAAACGTTTATAAACGTTATGAAACAAATCCAAATGTTTCACTTTGTTAGCAATTTAAGCCAAACGTTTACAAGCATTACGAAACAAATCCAAACGTTTCACCTTTTTAGCAATTTTAGCCAAACGTTTACAAAGGTTACGAAATAAAAACAATTGTTTCACCTTTTTAGCAATTTAAGCCAAACGTTTACAAACATTACGAAACAAATACAAACGTTTCAATTTAAGACAAATGTTTACAAATGTTATGAAACAAATCCAAACGTTTTACCTTTTTAGAGATTTTAGCAAAACTTTTATAAACGTTACGGCTTAAATCGCTAAAAACTTGAAACATTTGGATTTGTTTAGTAACGTTTTAAACGTCTGGTTTTGTTTCATAACCTTACAAAACCAAACGTTTCACCTTTTTAGCGATTTAAGCCAAATATTTACAAACGTTACGAAACAAATCCAAACGTTTCACCTTTTTCGCGATTTATGCTAAACGTTTACAAACATTACGAAACAAATCCAAACGTTTCCCCATTATAGCGATTTAAGCCAAACGTTTAAAACGTTACGAAATAAATCCAAACGTTTCACCTTTTTAGCAATTTAAGCCAAACGTTTACAAACGTTACGAAACAAATCCAAACGTTTCACCTTTTTGGCTATTTAATCCAAATGTTTACAAACGTTACGAAACAAATCCAAGCGTTTCACCTTTTTAGCAATTTAAACCAAATGTTTACAAACATTACGAAACAAAACCAAGCTTTCACCTTTTTAGAAATTTAATCCGAACGTTTACAAACGTTACAAAACAAAATCAAAAGTTTCACATTTTTATCGGTTTAAGCCAAACGTTTAGAAACGATACGAAACAAATCAAAGCGTTTCACCTTTTTAGCAATTTAAGCCAAACGTGTACAAACATTACGAAACAAATCCAAACGTTTCCCCTTTTTTAGCGATTTAAGCCAAACGTTTACAAATGTTACGTAACAAATCCAAACGTTTCCCCTTTTTAGCGATTTAAGACAAACGTTCACAAACGTTACGAAACAAATCCAAACGTTTAACTTTTTAGCGATTTAAGCCAAACGTTTACAAACTTTATGAAACAAATCCAAGCGTTTCACCTTTTTAGCGGTTTAAGCAAAACGTTACGAAACAAATCCAAGCGTTTCACCTTTTTAGCTATTAAAGCCAAACGTTTACAAACGTTACGAAACAAATCCAAACATTTCCCCTTAAAACCGATTTAAGCCAAACGTTTACAACCATTACGAAACAAATTTAAATGTTTTCCATTTCTAGCGATTTAAGCCAAACGTTGAAAACTTTACGAAATAAATCCTTATGGTTCACCTTTTTAGCGATTTAAGCCGAACATTTACAAACGTTATGAAACAAATCCAAACGTTTCATCTTTTTTGCGATTTAAGCCAAACGTTTACAAATTTTACGAAACAAATCCAAACGTTTCCCCATTTTAGCGATTTAAGCCAAACGTTTAAAACGTTACGAAATAAATCCAAACGTTTCACCTTTTTAGCGATTTAAGCCAAACATTTAAAACGTTACGAAAAAAATCCAAATCTTTCCCCTTTTTAGCGATTTAAGCCAAACGTTTACAAACGTTACGAAATAAATCCAAACGTTTCACCTTTTTGGCGATTTAAACCAAACGTTTACAAACGTTACGAAACAAATCCAAGCGTTTCACCTTTTTAGCAATTTAATCTGAACGTTTACAAATGTTACGAAACAAAATCAAACGTTTCACATATTTATCGATTTAAGCCAAAAGTTTACAAACGATACGAAACAAATCCAAGCGTTTCACATTTTTAGCAATTTAAGCCAAACATTTACAAACATTAAGAAACAAATCCAAACTTTCCCCATTTTAGCGATTTAAGCCAAACGTTTGCAAACGTTACGAAACAAATCCAAATGTTTCGCCTTTTTAGAGATTCCATCCAAACGTTCACAAACGTTACGAAACAAATCCAAACGTTTCCCCTTTTTAGCAAATTAAGCCAAACGTTTACAAACATTACGAAACAAATCCAAACATTTCAGCTTTTTAGCAATTTAAGCCAAACTTTTACAAACTTTTCGAAACAAATCCAAGAGTTACACTATTTTAGCAATTTAAGCCAAACGTTTACAAACGTTACGAAACAAATCCAAATGTTTCACATTTTTAGCAATTTAAGCCAAACGTTTACAAACGTTATGAAACAAATCCAAATATTTCATCTTTTTAGCGATTTAAGCCAAATGTTTACAAACTTTACGAAAAAAATTCAAACATTTCCCCATTTTAGCAATTTAAGCCAAACGTTTAAAACGTTTACAAAACAAATCCTAATGTTTCACCTTTTTAGCGATTTAACCCAAATGTTTACAAAGTTTACGAAATAAATCCAAACGTTCCCCATTTTAGCGATTTAAGCCAAACATTTACAAACGTTACGAAACAAAACCAAGCGTTTCACCTTTTTAGCAATTTAAGCCAAACGTTTACAAACTTTACGAAACATATCAAAATGCTTTACCTTTTTAGTGATTTAAGCCAAACGTTTACAAACGTTACAAAACAAATCCAAGCGTTTCACCTTTTTAACGATTTAAGCCAAACGTTTACAAAAGTTACGAAACAAATCCAAGCGTTTTACCTTTTTAGGGATTTAACCTAAACGTTTACAAACGTTTCGAAACAAATCCATATGTTTCACATTTTTAGCAATATAAGCCAAACATTTAAAAACGTTACGAAACAAATCCAAGTGTTTCACCTTTTTATCAATTTAAGCCAAACATTTACAAACGCTACGAAACAAATCCAAACGTTTCATCTTTTTAGCAATTTAAGCCAAACGTTTATAAACGTTACCAAACAAATCCAAATGTTTCACTTTTTTAGCAATTTAAGCCAAACGTTTACAAACATTACGAAACAAATCCAAACGTTTCACCTTTTTAGGAATTTAAGCCAAACGTTTAAAAGTTACGAAATAAATCCAAACTTTTCGCCTTTTTAGCAATTTAAGCCTAACGTTTACAAACGCAACGAAACAAATCCGAAGGTTTCACCTTTTTAGCGATTTAAGCCAAACGTTTACAAATGTAAAGAAATAAAACCAAACGTTTTACCTTTTTACCGATTTAAGCGATACGTTTAAAAACGTTACGTAACAAAACCAAACGTTTCCCCATTTTAGCGATTCAAACCAAACGCTACGAAACAAATCCAAGTGTTCCACCTTTATAGCAATTTAAGCTAAACGTTTAAAACATTATGAAACAAATCAAATGTTTCACATTTTTAGCGAATTAAGCCAAACGTTTACAAACGTTACGGAACAGAACCAAATGTTTACCCTTTTTAGCGATTTAAGCCAAACGTTTACAAATGTTACGAAACGAATCCAAGTGTTTTACCTTTTTAGCAATTTAAGCCAAAAAGGTGAAACTCTTGGATTTGCTTCGTAACGTTTGTAAACGTTTAGCGATTTGTTTGTAAATCACTAAAAAGGTGAAACGTTTGGATTTGTTTCGTAACATTAGTAAATATTTCACCTTTTTAGCGATTTAAGCCAAACGTTTTTCAATGTTACGAAAAAAATCCAAACGTTTCCCCATTTTAGCTATTTAAGCCAAACGTTTACAAACGTTACGAAACAAATCCAAACGTTTCGCCTTTTTAGCAATTTAAGCCAAATGTTTACAAACGTTACCAAACAAATCTAAACGTTTCACCGTTTTAGCGATATAAGTAAAATGTTTACAAACGATACGAAACAAATCCAAACGTTTCACCTTTTTAACGATTGAGGCCAAATGTTTACAAACGTTACGAAACAAAACCAAACGTTTCACCTTTTTAGCGATTTATACCAAACGTTTACAAACGATATGAAACAAAACTAAACGTTTAAAAACGTTATGAAAAAAATCCAAACGTTTCACCTTTTTAGCGATTTAAGCGAAACGTTTACAAACGTTACGTAACAAAACCAAACATTTTATATTTTTAGCAATTTAAGCCAAACGTTTACAAACGTTACGAAACAAATCCAAATGTCTACAAATGTTAGGAAACACGTGTTACCTATTTAGCGATTTAAGCCAAACGTTTGAAATTTTTACGAAACATAACCAAATGTTTCACTTTTTTTAGCAATTTAAGCCAAATGTTTACAAACGTTACAAAACAAATACAAACGTTTCACCTTTTTAACGATTTAAGTCAAACGTTTATAACGTTTCGAAACAAAATCAAACGTTTAAAACGTTACGAAACAAATCCAAACGTACGTTTCCAATTTTAGCGATTTAAGCCAAACATTTACAAACGTTACGAAACAAAACCATGCGTTTCACCTTTTTAGCAATTTAAGCCAAACGTTTAAAAACTTCACGAAACATATCAAAAGGTTTCACCTTTTTAGCGATTTAAGTCAAACGTTTACAAACGTTACGAAACAAATCCAAGCATTTCACCTTTTTAGCGATTTAAGCCAAACGTTTACAAACGTTTTGAAACACATCCAAGCGTTTTACCTTTTTAGGGATTTAACCTAAACGTTTACAAACGTTTCGAAACAAATCCATATGTTTCACATTTTTAACAATACAAGCCAAATGTTTACAAACGTTACGAAACAAATCCAAGCGTTTCACCTTTTAAGCAATTTAAGCCAAACAGTTACAAACGTTACGAAACAAATCAAAACGTTTCGAAACAAATCCAAACGTTTACAAACGCTACGAAACAAATCCAAACGTTTCATCTTTTTAGCAATTTAAGCCAAACGTTTATAAACGTTACGAAACAAATCCAAATGTTTCACTTTTTTAGCAATTTAAGCCAAACGTTTACAAACATTATGAAACAAATCCAAACGTTTCACCTTTTTAGCAATTTAAGCCAAACGTTTACAAACGTTACGAAACAAAAACAATTGTTTCATCTTTTTAGAAATTTAAGCCAAACGTTTACAAACGTTACGAAACAAATACAAACGTTTCAAATTAAGCCAAATTTTTCAAACATTATGAAACAAATCCAAACGTTTCATCTTTTTAGCGATTTTAGCAAAATATTTATAAACGTTACGGTTTAAATCGCTAAAAACTTGAAACATTTGGATTTGTTTCGTAATGTTTTAAACGTTTGGTTTTGTTTCATAACCTTACAAAACCTAGCGAATTAAGCCAAACATTTACAAACGTTACGAAACAAATCCAAACGTTTCCCCTTTTTCGCGATTTATGCCAAACGTTTACAAACGTTACGAAATAAATCCAAACGTTTTCCCATTATAGCGATTTAAGCCAAATGTTTAAAACGTTACGAAATAAATCCAAACGTTTCACCTTTTTAGCGATTTAACCAAACGTTTACAAACGTTACGAAACAAATCCAAACGTTTCACCTTTTTGGCGATTTAAACTAAACGTTTACAAACGTTACGAAACAAATCCAAGTGTTTCTCCTTTTTGGCGATTTAAACCAAACGTTCACAAACGTTACGAAACAAATCCAAGCGTTTCACCTTTTTAGCAATTTAATCCGAACGTTTACAAACGTTACGAAACAAAATCAAATGTTTCACATTTTTATCGGTTTAAGCAAATCGTTTACAAACGATACGAAACAAATCAAAGCGTTTAACCTTTTTAGCAATTCAAGCCAAACGTTTACAAACATTACGAAACAAATCCAAACGTTTCCCCTTTTTAGCGATTTAAGCCAAACGTTCACAAACATTACGAAACAAATTGAAACGTTTCAGTTTTTAGTGATTTAAGCCAAACGTTTACAAACGTTATGAAACAAATCCAAGCGTTCCACATTCTTAGAGATTTAAGCCAAACGTTACGAAACAAATCCAAGAGTTTCACCTTTTTAGCTATTGAAGCCAAGCGTTAAGAAACAAATCCAAACGTGTCCCCTTTTAATCGATTTAAACCAAACGTTTACAAACATTACGAAACAAATTTAATGTGTTCCAGTTTTAGAGATTTAGGCCAAACGTTGAAAACTTTACGAAACAAATCCTAATGTTTCACCTTTTTAGCAATTTGAGCCGAACATTTGCAAACGTTACGAAACAAATCCAAACGTTTCACCTTTTTTGCGATTTAAGCCAAACGTTTACAAACGTTACGAAACAAATCCGAACGTTTCCCCATTTTAGCGATTTAAGCCAAACGTTTAAAACGTAACAAAATAAATCCGAACGTTTCACCTTTTTAGCGATTTAAGCCAAACGTTTAAAACGTTACGAAAAAAATCCGAACGTTTCACCTTTTTAGAGATTTAAGCCAAATGTTTACAAACGTTACGAAAGAAATCCAAACGTTTCACCTTTTTGGTGATTTAAACCAAACTTTTACAAACGTTACGAAACAAATCCAAGCGTTACACCGTTTTGGCAATTTAATCCGAACGTTTATAAACGTTACGAAACAAAATCAAACGTTTCACATTTTTATCGATTTAAGCCAAAAGTTTACAAACGATACGAAACAAATCCAAGCGTTTCACATTTTTATCGATTTAAGCCAAACGTTTACAAACTTTACGAAACTAATCCAAACATTTCCCCATTTTAACGATTAAAGCCAAACAATTAAAAGTAACGAAACAAATCCAAACGTTTCCCCTTTTCAGCTATGTAAGCCAAACGTTTACAAACGTTACGAAACAAATCCAAGCGTTTCACCTTTTTAGTAGTTTAAGCCACACGTTTACAAACGTTACGAACAAATCCAAGCGTTTCACCTTTTTAGCAATTTAATCCGAACGTTTACAAATGTTACGAAACAAAATCAAAAGTTTCACATTTTTATCGGTTTAAGCCAAACGTTTACAAACGATACGAAACAAATCAAAGCGTTTCACCTTTTTAGCAATTTAAGCCAAACGTTTACAAATATTACGAAACAAAGCCAAACGTTTCCCCTTTTTAGCGATTTAAGACAAACATCTACAAACGTTACGTAACAAATCCAAACGTTTCCCCTTTTCAGCGATTTAAACCGAACGTTCACAAACGTTACAAAACAAATTCAAACGTTTCACTTTTTAGCGATTTAAGCCAAACGTTTACAAACGTTATGAAAAAAATCCAAGCATTTCACCTTTTTAGCGATTTAAGCCAAACGTTGCGAAACAAATCCAAGAGTTTCACCTTTTTAGCTATTGAAGCCAAACGTTTACAAACGTTACGAAACAAATCCAAATGTTTCCCCTTTTAACCGATTTAAGCAAAACGTTTACAAACATTACGAAACAAATTTAAATGTTTTCCAATTTTAGCGATTTAAGCCAAACGTTGAAAACTTTACGAAACAAATCCTAATGTTTCACCTTTTTAGCGATTTAAGCCAAACATTTGCAAACGTTAGGAAACAAATCCAAACGTTTCACCTTTTTTGCGATTTAAGCCAAACGTTTACAAACGTTACGAAACAAATCCAAACGTTTCCCCATTTTAGCGATTTAAGCCAAACGTTTAAAATGTTACGAAATAAATACAAACGTTTAACCTTTTTAGCGATTTAAGCCAAACGTTTAAAACGTTACGAAAAAAATCTGAACCTTTCACCTTTTTAGCGATTTAAGCCAAACGTTTACAAACGTTACGAAACAATTCCAAACGTTTCACCTTTTTGGCGATAAACCAAACGTTTACAAACGTTACGAAACAAATCCAAGTGTTTCACCTTTTTAGCAATTTAATCTGAACGGTTACAAACGTTACGAAACAAAATCAAACGTTTCACATTTTTATCGATTTAAGCCAAAAGTTTACAAACGATACGAAACAAATCCAAGCGTTTCACATTTTTATCGATTTAAGCCAAACGTTTACAAACGTTACGAAACAAATCCAAACATTTCCCCATTTTAACGATTAAAGCCAAACATTTAAAAGTAACGAAACAAATCCAAATGTTTCTCCTTTTTAGCTATATAAGCCAAACGTTTACAAACGATACGAAATAAATCCAAGTGTTTCACCTTTTCAGTAGTTTAAGCCAAACGTTTACAAACGTTACGAACAAATCCAAGCGTTTCACCTTTTTAGCGATATAAGCCGAACATTTACAAACGTTACGAAACAAAATCAAACGTTTGCCCATTTTAGCGATTTAAGCCAAACATTTAAAACGTTACGAAACAAATCCTAACATTTCACCTTTTTAGCGATTTAAGCCGAACGTTTACAAAAGTTACGAAACAAAATCAAATGTTTCCTAATTTTAGCTATTTAAGCCGAACGTTTACAAACGTTACGAAACAAATCCAAACGTGTCATCTTTTTAGAAATTGAAGCCAAACATTTACAAACATTACGAAACAAATACAAACGTTTCACCTTTTTAGCTATTTAAGCCAAACGTTACGAAACAAATCGAAGCCTTTCACCTTTTTAGCAATTTAAGCCAAACGTTTACAGATATTACCAAACAAATCGAAGCGTTTCACCTTTTTAGCAATTTAAGCAAAACATTTACAAACGTTACGAAATCAATTCAAACGTTTCCCCATTTTAGCGATTTAAGCCAAACGTTTAAAATGTTACGAAACAATTCCTAACGTTTCACCTTTTTTGCGATTTAAGCCGAACGTTTACAAATGTTACAAAACAAATACAAATGTTTCCCCATTTTAGACATTTAAGGCGAACGTTTACAAACGTTACGTAAAAAAACTAAACATTTACCCATTTTAGCGATTTAAGCTGAACGTTTACAAACGTTACGAAACAAAACCAAACGTTTCACCTTTTTAGCAATTTAAGGCAAACGTTTATAAACGTTATGAAACAAATCCAAACGTTTCACCTTTTTAGCAATTTAAGCCAAACGTTTACAAACGTTACGAATAAAATCCTAACGTTTCACGTTTTTAACAATTTAAGCCAAACGTTTACAAACGTTACAAATAAAACCCACACGTTTCACATTTTTAGTGATTTAAGCCAAACGTTTACAACCGCTACGAAACAAATCCAAACGTTTCCCCTTTTTATCAATTTAAGCCAATCCTTTATAACGTTACGAAACAAATCCAAATATTTCACATATTTAGCGATTTAAGCCAAACGTTTACAAACGTTACGAAATAAATCCAAGCGTTTCACCTTTTTAGTGATTTAAGCCAAATGTTTACAAATGTTAAGAAACAAATCCAAACGTTTCATATTTTTAGCAATTTAAGCCAAACGTTTACAAACGTTACAAAACAAATCCAAATTTTCCCCATTTTAGAGATATAAGCCAAACGTTTACAAACGTTACGAAACAAATCCAACTGTTTCACCTTTTTAGAGATTCCAGCCAAACGTTTTTAAATGTTACGAAACAAATCCAAACGTTTCCCCTTTTAACCGATTTAAGCCAAACGATTACAAACGTTACGAAACAAATCCAAACATTTCAGCTTTTTAGCAATTTAAGCCAAACGTTTACAAACTTTTCGAAACAAATCCAAGCGTTTCACCATTTTAGCAATTTAAGCCAAATGTTTGCAAACCTTACGAAATAAATCCAAATGTTTCACATTTTTAGCAATTTAAGCCAAACGTTTACAAACGTTACGAAACAAATCCAAATGTTTCACCTTTTTAGCTATTTAAGCCAAACGTTTACATACTTTACAAAACAAATTCAAACATTTTCCCATTTTAGCAATTTAAGCCAAACGTTTAAAACATTACGAAACAAATCCTAATGTTTCACCTTTTTAGCAATTTAAGCCAAACGTATACAAACTTTACGAAATAAAACCAAACGTTCCCCATTTTAGCTCTTTAAGCCAAACATTTACAAACATTATGAAACAAAACCAAGCGTTTCACCTTTTTAGAAATTTAAGCCAAATGTTTACAAACTTTACGAAACAACTAAAAAGGTTTCACCTTTTTAGCGATTTAAGCCAAACGTTTACAAACATTACGAAACAAATCCAAGCATTTCACCTTTTTAGCAATTTAAGCCAAACGCTTACAAACGTTACGAAACAAATCCAAGTGTTTTACTTTTTAGGGATTTAACCTAAACGTTTACAAACGTTTCGAAACAAATCCAAATGTTTCATATTTTTAGCAATATAAGCCAAACGTTTACAAACGTTACGAAACAAATCCAAGCGTTTCACCATTTTAGCAATTTAAGCCAAACATTTACAAACGTTACAAAAAAAATCCAAACGTTTACAAACGCTACGAAACAAATCCAAACGTTTCATCTTTTTAGCAATTTAAGCCAAACGTTTATAAACGTTATGAAACAAATCCAAATGTTTCACTTTGTTAGCAATTTAAGCCAAACGTTTACAAGCATTACGAAACAAATCCAAACGTTTCACCTTTTTAGCAATTTTAGCCAAACGTTTACAAAGGTTACAAAATAAAAACAATTGTTTCACCTTTTTAGCAATTTAAGCCAAACGTTTACAAACATTACGAAACAAATACAAACGTTTCAATTTAAGACAAATGTTTACAAATGTTATGAAACAAATCCAAACGTTTCACCTTTTTAGAGATTTTTGCAAAACTTTTATAAACGTTACGGCTTAAATCGCTAAAAACTTGAAACATTTGGATTTGTTTCGTAACGTTTTAAACGTCTGGTTTTGTTTCATAACCTTACAAAACCAAACGTTTCACCTTTTTTGCGATTTAAGCCAAATATTTACAAACGTTACGAAACAAATCCAAACGTTTCACCTTTTTCGCGATTTATGCTAAACGTTTACAAACATTACGAAACAAATCCAAACGTTTCCCCATTATAGCGATTTAAGCCAAACGTTTAAAACGTTACGAAATAAATCCAAACGTTTCACCTTTTTAGCAATTTAAGCCAAACGTTTACAAACGTTACGAAACAAATCCAAACGTTTCACCTTTTTGGCTATTTAATCCAAACGTTTACAAACGTTACGAAACAAATCCAAGCGTTTCACCTTTTTAGCAATTTAAACCAAATGTTTACAAACATTACGAAACAAAACCAAGCTTTCACCTTTTTAGAAATTTAATCCGAACGTTTACAAACGTTACAAAACAAAATCAAAAGTTTCACATTTTTATCGGTTTAAGCCAAACGTTTAGAAACGATACGAAACAAATCAAAGCGTTTCACCTTTTTAGCAATTTAAGCCAAACGTGTACAAACATTACGAAACAAATCCAAACGTTTCCCCTTTTTAGCGATTTAAGCCAAACGTTTACAAATGTTACGTAACAAATCCAAACGTTTCCCCTTTTTAGCGATTTAAGACAAACGTTCACAAACGTTACGAAACAAATCCAAACGTTTAACTTTTTAGCGATTTAAGCCAAACGTTTACAAACTTTATGAAACAAATCCAAGCGTTTCACCTTTTTAGCGGTTTAAGCAAAACGTTACGAAACAAATCCAAGCGTTTCACCTTTTTAGCTATTAAAGCCAAACGTTTACAAACGTTACGAAACAAATCCAAACATTTCCCCTTAAAACCGATTTAAGCCAAACGTTTACAACCATTACGAAACAAATTTAAATGTTTTCCATTTCTAGCGATTTAAGCCAAACGTTGAAAACTTTACGAAATAAATCCTTATGGTTCACCTTTTTAGCGATTTAAGCCGAACATTTACAAACGTTATGAAACAAATCCAAACGTTTCATCTTTTTTGCGATTTAAGCCAAACGTTTACAAATTTTACGAAACAAATCCAAACGTTTCCCCATTTTAGCGATTTAAGCCAAACGTTTAAAACGTTACGAAATAAATCCAAACGTTTCACCTTTTTAGCGATTTAAGCCAAACAATTAAAACGTTACGAAAAAAATCCAAATCTTTCCCCTTTTTAGCGATTTAAGCCAAACGTTTACAAACGTTACGAAATAAATCCAAACGTTTCACCTTTTTGGCGATTTAAACCAAACGTTTACAAACGTTACGAAACAAATCCAAGCGTTTCACCTTTTTAGCAATTTAATCTGAACGTTTACAAACGTTACGAAAAAAATCCAAATCTTTCCCCATTTTAGCGATTTAAGCCAAACGTTTGCAAACGTTACGAAACAAATCCAAATGTTTCGCCTTTTTAGAGATTCCATCCAAACGTTCACAAACGTTACGAAACAAATCCAAACGTTTCCCCTTTTAGCAAATTAAGCCAAACGTTTACAAACATTACGAAACTGTTGGCGCAGCGGGAGGCGCGGGTCCGAATCGTATATTTCAATTCAAAATCGAAATTCCAACAATCCGGATCCTAAAGTTGATCATATCAACAACAAATGGATCGTCGTATCATTTATTAATTAAAGCACGCATCTAGGAATCGTAAGAAGAATACCTATGTCGATTCTCCAACGATTCTTGTAGTCCCGAAAGTACGGCGACCTCAAGCTCGTCCACACGAGTATGCGTCCGATTGAATCCTCGCCTTGAAGTAATCCGTAAGAGTTCCTCTTGCCGAGCAGCCCTAAGCTCAAACTCTCGCCGCGATCACTACCTTGCTCAGATATATGAAAAACGTCGCCAAGTTTTTCTCGTGATTGATGACTACTTGAACTCCTTCAAGTGCTTTCTCTCTCTACAACTTTGTAGTGAGATGTGTGTTGTGTGGTGTCTTGAAATGAGCAAGGACATGCTCTATTTATAGGCTAGAGCATGCCTTAAGATTGCAACACCTTGCATGCTAGGTGTCACACACCAAGCAAAGGTGTTGCCACCACATGACACCTTTCATGTGGTGACATCACATAGGTGACATCATATAGGTGATGTCATCATATGACATCACATATAAGCTTATTTGCTTATCTCATTACTTCACCATGACATCATCATTCCATTAGCTTATGATTAATGATTTAAGTATCATTAATTACACTAATTAAGTACTTAAACCTTTTAATCATAAAACTTGGTTAAAATATAATTAGGTTCCTACTAATTTATAACTCTTATAAATTAGTCCCTAATTAACTTGGACATAGTACAATTAGGTTCTTACTAATTTATAACTCTTACAAATTAGTCCTTAATTTGTACTTGTTTTTCATCTTAGATTAATTTCCGAGATATGCTAGTATCTATATGAAATCGATCTTTCGTAAACTCAATCGGTTGCACACTCTATTGTGTGTGACTAACTAGGTTCACATCTATATGGCAACGAGAGACATAAGAAACGCCTTTCTTATATTAAATAATTAAATCCCATTTAATTATTAATTCTCGTAGATCGAGAGTGACGTCTAGCAACATATCACGACCCCCAAATAGAGATGAATGTTTCGATGCATTCTTTTTGAACCAATGTTCATAATTACCGTACACTCAAAATTCCCTTCATCTAAGATTCCAATCTCGACTAGTGTCACGGTTAAGTCAAACACTGTATGTCTTGATTATATGACCTCATCTCCCAGTTCTAATTCTTGATAAATATGACTTCCACTAGAAACATCTTTCTATGTAAGTCATATACACCTGCGCAGGTTTTATCATCCATCAAGAACAATTTGAGATAGCATAGAATCTTGTCTCCGTTCATCCAGAGTGATGAATCCTTTCTAGGTTAAATCCCTATCTCCATATACAACTAACTAGAGCCAACACATCCCGCGGCCCTAGCTCATGAAAGATCTAGTGTTAAGGAGTATCAAACTCTAATCACCTATATACAAGATAGTGTCACCGCAAGTCAAAGGACATATGTACAATTATGAACTAGATGATATTAAATTGACTTTAATGAATTACCATGTATAAGTCATCTAGCGTCACTTGTTCGACTCACTCAACACCTTGAGTGTCCACATGTTTATTCTGATCCCCATCAAGTAGTATGAGACTCACTACTTCCTATAATTAGTAACTATTTACTAATCAGGAGAATAAACAGAGGTGACGATCTTTCCGGGATAATGCGATGCCCTTATTCGTAGGACCCCATCGATCGTGAACGTTTATTTAGATCACTTGTATAATAGAATCTGTCACTCATATTCTTGACACCTTAAGAATAGATTCTATCACAATGTGATAAGGACAATACGTAATAAATGAACACTTAGTTGATGAGACACTTAGTTCAAATAGAACATATATATCTTTGCCATTGGGATTAATTCTACAAATATACACGATCAAATGGCCCTAGGGCACATACTACTAACAATCTCCCACTTGCACTAGTGCCATTGACAACTATATCTAAGCCCCATCTTCACAAGATGTAAATATTAATGACTCTAAGTCATGTAAATCTTAACGACTCTAAGTCATGTAAACCTTAATGACTCCAAGTCATGGGCTTTGTCAGTGGGTTAACCGTCTTATTGGCTAATGCTATCTTTTAGAGAAATAATTTTCTCTTTCCAACAATTTCTTTAGATAATATGATAATGCCTTTCTTTATGTTCGGATAATTTGTGAGACCCGGTTTCTTTTGCTAGGGCAGTAGCACCATTGTGGTCGCAGAAAAGAGGAACTTTCGACTTAATGGAAGAAAACCGTACTTAGTTCAGTTATAAACTAATTTATCCAAACACCTTCTATTACGACATCTCATGTCATAATATACTCGGCTTCTATAATGGAGTATGGAGTTGATTCTTGCTTAGAACACTGCTAGCTCACTACTCCTTCATTATAGATAAATATGAATCTGGATATAGACTCTCTATTATCCATATCTGATTATTAATCAGAATCTGTAAAACGGTCTACTTAAAAATCTCGTTCTCCATTTGTTAATACCATATCTTTAGTTCTATAAAAGTACTTAAAGATACCTTTAACAACCATCCAATGTTCTCAACATAGATTGGATTAAAACCGATTAGTCCCACTAACCGCATAGACAATTTCTAGCTTTGTATGTGGCAACACATACCTCAGACTACCAATTGCCGAAGCTTATGGTATCTTTGCTAGATTCTTTCCTTTTTCAGAAGTTTCGGTAGACACTCCCTTTGAAAGAAGAATTTTATGCCTAACTAGTATCAATCCTCTCTTAGAACTTCCATATTGAACTACTTCAATATCTTTTCTAAGAAGAGCCTTTAGGAGAAACCAATTATTCTCTTAGATCCATCTCTATAGAGTCTAATACTGAGAATTTAGGCTACCTCTCCGAGGTCTTTGATGTAGTACGTATTAGATAAACCAAAGTTTTACAAAAGTTAACATTCCGATATTATTATTTATTAGTAATAAGTTATCTACATGCAAGAACATGAAAGTGAGTCTGCTCCCACTAACCTTCTTGTAAACATTGGGTTTATCATCGTTTTTAATAAATTCGTAACTTCTTACGGATTTATCAAGACGATGAAACTCGAAGCTTTCTTTTCATCCACTAGGGATCATTTTAGCTTACACGTCTTGGAACCTTCTTCGGATTCAAAATCCTCGACTTGTTCCATATAGATATACTCCTTAATTTAACCATTAAGGAATGTGGTTCTTACATTCATATGTCTAACCACAAAATCTAAATGTGTAGCCTTGGTAAGAAAAATCTTGATGAACTTAAGCATGGCTACCCGCAATAAAGTGTATTCACAATACAACTTCTTGCCTCTAGCAAAACTCTTTTGCAACAAGCTTAGCTTTAAAGGTCTCCACCTTTCCATTAGTACCTATTTTACACTTGAAGATCCATTTAAACCTTATTGGTATAATACCTTTGGATGGATCGACTAGCTCCTAAAATTTGGTTTCTTTATATGGAATCCATTTCAGATTTTATTCCTTCAAACCAATTTTGAAGAATCTATATCATATATAGTTTCCTCATAAGTAGAGGGATCAACATTTGATCTCTTACTCCATGACTAAACAACTCTTGTTTATCATGTGGGAAAACCATCTCTCTCCAGTGAACGAGATACTCTACTTAATCTTCGAGTTGTTAATGTAGATACATCTTTTACTAACTCCGGCTTTTAGTGGGTTTGATCAATCTTCATTGATTCATTATTTTGTTGGTAACTAGATGACTCCTCATCTAATTCTATATTCCTTTCTTAGTGTCCCTCTTGAATAAACGCTTTATTAAGAAAGACTACCACCGATAAACAACGATTGTTTGTTCGGTTCGAATATAGAAACAATATCCTAAACTGTCTTTAGGATATCCAACATAATCTTTCCATGATTGATTTTGATTCCAAATTTATCGGATATCAGTTACATGATATATTCCGAACACCCTCAAATCTTAACATCCTTAAGACTTTATTCCATACCATATCTCATAAGGTATGTATGGAGCGGATTTAGTTGGAATTTAATTTAGAATTTTATTTGCGGTAAGAAGTGCTTGACCCTATAACGAGATGTATAAGTCAGTATATAGCTCATTCTGATCGTACCATGTCTAACAATGTACGATTCCTCCGTTCTGATACACCATTCAATTGTGGTGTTCCCGGAGGAGTCAGTTGGGAAATAATACCGCATTCTTTTAAGAATGTACCAAATTCCGTACTCAAGTATTCACCTCCTCGATCAGATCGAAGGATTTTAATACTTTTTCCAATTTGGTTTTCTACTTCATTTTTGAAGTCATTTGAACATTTCAGAATCTTCATGTTTGTTCTTCATAAGACAAACTTAACTATATCGTGATAAATCATCGATGTAGAAAATGAAGTATAAGTATCTACCTTGGTCCGTTTCTTTAAACGTACCATATACATCACTATGTATGATATCTTAAACGGCTTTAGCTCTACCTCTTTGTCCCACAAAGAATAATCAGGCCATGTTGCCTTTAAGATACGACTCACAAATCGGAAGAGATGCAAAATCTTGATTGCTCAAGATTCCCATCCTATCTAACTTGTTATGTCTATCTTTTGCAATATGTCCTAATTATAAATGCCAAAGTTGTTTAGAAGTTTGATTACTTATGGTATTAATTTCCAAAACATCTTTTGCATTAAACATCTTTATTCAAGTCATAAAGAACATTTTGTACATATCCATACCCAACTCCGTATTATCAAACATAATACTACAAACATACTTTGTAAATAGAAAATCAACTACCAAATTTGTCATATAAATTCGGATATGATATTTCTATATATATTGGGTAAGTACAAAAAACTTGTTTAAGTACAACTTATGTTTATTTAAGAAAATTGAAGTTGATCCTATAGCTCTTGTCGCAACGCTTGCGTCATTCCCGAGATTTAAGATTACTTCATCTTTTTCCTTTATTTCTCACTTTTACTAAATCCGTAAAAGATAAACAAATATGAGAATTAGCATCGGTATCCAATACCTAAATTTTTAAATGAGCAATTGACATTGGAACATGAGATAGACACATTCTTGATGGAATTGTCGTTCCTCTCGTCATTGCCCATTAAGTATTCACAATACTTAATACAATTTCCATTTCAATGTCTTTTGTTTTGACAAAAGAAACAATTTCTTTTATTGACCAAACCGCCTTTTAAATATTCCAAATATTTCCGGCTATGACTTATACTGTCCTACATCTTAACAAACGAAAACACTTTTCTTTGTTAACCAATGTGCATTTCTTTTTCGCAATAGCCTTGGAGGCATCTAAATATCTTAATCAATAAAAAAAATGGTTTTAAACCACTAGCCGATTACTATCGTGAATGTCACTTAAAAGGATTCTATTTAATCTTATTATCCCTTAGATAGCAAAGATCTCTAATTAGTATTCGTGTTATTTTGTATATTTAACCATAATGATTTGGTCTTTATCAAAATGGCCTCCCACTATCTTTTTCGAATCCTACACTTCCAAAATAGGAAACGTGAATCTTTGTTGGAAAAGATTTCAAGTGGGTGATTGAATTCTTATATTCATTTATCTTTCCCTCAAGTACTTAATGCTATTCTTGGGATCAAAATGATATATAAGTGAACAATTACTTGTTCATCATATCTCATATGAGGTTCAATCATTTCCGGCTCCTAATGCTTTCACCCTCAAGTACTTAATGCTATTCTTAGGTTTCCACATTAGTTAAGTTTAACCCATTGAATCAACTAAGATGTATCGATTTGAATAATATACGACTCAGGTACGCCTAATTGCCTTTCTCGCCGTATATTATATCGACTACACCCGTAACATCTCATGCTTAACAATAAACTCAACAACATCTCTTGACGATATCATCTCACCCCTATGTATCCATAGCCGACAAGATGATAACTCAAAGCGTGTTAGTTTATTGCTCCAATGGAGAGCCATTGATAAACAATTTAATGATTAATCAATATAAACTTAATCTTTTAACTTTTAGGAAGATTTCTTAGGGTTTTAAGTTATTCAGGTCTCACTAAACACACAATACATTTTAGCATGCATCTCATACATATTAAAGCTAAAATTAATCATGCAATCACACATGTATGATCATGGACTTCCTAGGTCTCATTCTTTAGCCACAAAAGAATGAGCAAACAATTACATATCTCGGAAATGATTCTCTAATCATTCACTATGTAATATCTGCTTTCTTTAGGTATAGAGGAATCGTCCTAGAACCTCTGAAAGCCTCAACCGATCGCTGATCCTCGAAAAAAAAAAATTTATTTTTATTTTACGTTTTTTTTTTTTTTTCGAGTCGGAAACTTTTTCCCGGGTGTAAAACCCCTTTTTCAGCATTTCGGTTTTTACAGAAAAAAAAATATTTTTTTTTTCGGGCCGAAAACTTTTTTCCGGGTGTAAAACCCGTTTTTCAGCATTTTTGGTTTTTATGAAAAAAAAATATTATTATTTTTTTTCGGGTTTTTTTTTTTTTTTTTTTCGGGTTTCGCTTTTTCCGCATATTCCGTTGATGACAACATAATGCACAAGCGAATCACGTATTGTGTTAAATGATCACATTAGAAAAATTCCCAGGATAGATTGGAGGGTCACGAGCGGACCACTTAAGTACCAATCTCCTAGACAAAATTTAATCAAATGTAATTAATATCACAATAGCGATTGTTCGTTTTGGAAAAAATAAGCCCTCGGAATTATAAATTACATGCCCAATAATAATTCCTAAGTCCATGATTATTTATACATATATTCAATCGTAAAGCGTTAATACTCGATGATACGGTGGCTCTGATACCACTGTTGGCTCCCAGCCAATAGTGAGGTTGTGGACCAATATGGACTCGATCCTATCTCATAGGGTGACATCCATATGTACCTATCAAAGCACGCATCTCATACGCTCTAGGGTGGAGAGCCTCACTTCGTCACACGATCATGAGTGAGAGTTCCCTAGAATCGGATAATCGACACATCTCCATGTGTTGCATCTCCATGCACATTATCCTTTGCTTTGATACCACTGTTGGCGCAGCGAGAGGCGCGGGTCCGAATCGTATATTTCAATTCAAAATCGAAATTCCAACAATCCGGATCCTAAAGTTGATCATATCAACAACAAATGGATCGTCGTATCATTTATTAATTAAAGCACGCATCTAGGAATCGTAAGAAGAATACCTATGTCGATTCTCCAACGATTCTTGTAGTCCCGAAAGTACGGCGACCTCAAGCTCGTCCACACGAGTATGCGTCCGATTGAATCCTCGCCTTGAAGTAATCCGTAAGAGTTCCTCTTGCCGAGCAGCCCTAAGCTCAAACTCTCGCCGCGATCACTACCTTGCTCAGATATATGAAAAACGTCGCCAAGTTTTTCTCGTGATTGATGACTACTTGAACTCCTTCAAGTGCTTTCTCTCTCTACAACTTTGTAGTGAGATGTGTGTTGTGTGGTGTCTTGAAATGAGCAAGGACATGCTCTATTTATAGGCTAGAGCATGCCTTAAGATTGCAACACCTTGCATGCTAGGTGTCACACACCAAGCAAAGGTGTTGCCACCACATGACACCTTTCATGTGGTGACATCACATAGGTGACATCATATAGGTGATGTCATCATATGACATCACATATAAGCTTATTTGCTTATCTCATTACTTCACCATGACATCATCATTCCATTAGCTTATGATTAATGATTTAAGTATCATTAATTACACTAATTAAGTACTTAAACCTTTTAATCATAAAACTTGGTTAAAATATAATTAGGTTCCTACTAATTTATAACTCTTATAAATTAGTCCCTAATTAACTTGGACATAGTACAATTAGGTTCTTACTAATTTATAACTCTTACAAATTAGTCCTTAATTTGTACTTGTTTTTCATCTTAGATTAATTTCCGAGATATGCTAGTATCTATATGAAATCGATCTTTCGTAAACTCAATCGGTTGCACACTCTATTGTGTGTGACTAACTAGGTTCACATCTATATGGCAACGAGAGACATAAGAAACGCCTTTCTTATATTAAATAATTAAATCCCATTTAATTATTAATTCTCGTAGATCGAGAGTGACGTCTAGCAACATATCACGACCCCCAAATAGAGATGAATGTTTCGATGCATTCTTTTTGAACCAATGTTCATAATTACCGTACACTCAAAATTCCCTTCATCTAAGATTCCAATCTCGACTAGTGTCACGGTTAAGTCAAACACTGTATGTCTTGATTATATGACCTCATCTCCCAGTTCTAATTCTTGATAAATATGACTTCCACTAGAAACATCTTTCTATGTAAGTCATATACACCTGCGCAGGTTTTATCATCCATCAAGAACAATTTGAGATAGCATAGAATCTTGTCTCCGTTCATCCAGAGTGATGAATCCTTTCTAGGTTAAATCCCTATCTCCATATACAACTAACTAGAGCCAACACATCCCGCGGCCCTAGCTCATGAAAGATCTAGTGTTAAGGAGTATCAAACTCTAATCACCTATATACAAGATAGTGTCACCGCAAGTCAAAGGACATATGTACAATTATGAACTAGATGATATTAAATTGACTTTAATGAATTACCATGTATAAGTCATCTAGCGTCACTTGTTCGACTCACTCAACACCTTGAGTGTCCACATGTTTATTCTGATCCCCATCAAGTAGTATGAGACTCACTACTTCCTATAATTAGTAACTATTTACTAATCAGGAGAATAAACAGAGGTGACGATCTTTCCGGGATAATGCGATGCCCTTATTCGTAGGACCCCATCGATCGTGAACGTTTATTTAGATCACTTGTATAATAGAATCTGTCACTCATATTCTTGACACCTTAAGAATAGATTCTATCACAATGTGATAAGGACAATACGTAATAAATGAACACTTAGTTGATGAGACACTTAGTTCAAATAGAACATATATATCTTTGCCATTGGGATTAATTCTACAAATATACACGATCAAATGGCCCTAGGGCACATACTACTAACAGAAACAAATCCAAACATTTCAGCTTTTTAGCAATTTAAGCCAAACTTTTACAAACTTTTCGAAACAAATCCAAGAGTTACACTATTTTAGCAATTTAAGCCAAACGTTTACAAACGTTACGAAACAAATCCAAATGTTTCACATTTTTAGCAATTTAAGCCAAACGTTTACAAACGTTATGAAACAAATCCAAATATTTCATCTTTTTAGCGATTTAAGCCAAATGTTTACAAACTTTACGAAAAAAATTCAAACATTTCCCCATTTTAGCAATTTAAGCCAAACGTTTAAAACGTTAACAAAACAAATCCTAATGTTTCACCTTTTTAGCGATTTAACCCAAATGTTTACAAAGTTTACGAAATAAATCCAAACGTTCCCCATTTTAGCGATTTAAGCCAAACATTTACAAACGTTACGAAACAAAACCAAGCGTTTCACCTTTTTAGCAATTTAAGCCAAACGTTTACAAACTTTACGAAACATATCAAAATGCTTTACCTTTTTAGTGATTTAAGCCAAACGTTTACAAACGTTACAAAACAAATCCAAGCGTTTCACCTTTTTAACGATTTAAGCCAAACGTTTACAAAAGTTACGAAACAAATCCAAGCGTTTTACCTTTTTAGGGATTTAACCTAAACGTTTACAAACGTTTCGAAACAAATCCATATGTTTCACATTTTTAGCAATATAAGCCAAACATTTAAAAACGTTACGAAACAAATCCAAGTGTTTCACCTTTTTATCAATTTAAGCCAAACATTTACAAACGCTACGAAACAAATCCAAACGTTTCATCTTTTTAGCAATTTAAGCCAAACGTTTATAAACGTTACCAAACAAATCCAAATGTTTCACTTTTTTAGCAATTTAAGCCAAACGTTTACAAACATTACGAAACAAATCCAAACGTTTCACCTTTTTAGCAATTTAAGCCAAACGTTTACAAACGTTACGAAACAAAAACAATTGTTTCATCTTTTTAGCAATTTAAGCCAAACATTTACAAACGTTACGAAACAAATACAAACGTTTCAATTTAATCCAAATTTTTACTAACATATTGAAACAAATCCAAACGTTTCACCTTTTTAGAGATTTTAGCAAAATGTTTATAAACGTTACGGTTTAAATCCCTAAAAACTTGAAACATTTGGATTTGTTTAGTAATGTTTTAAACGTCTGGTTTTGTTTCATAACCTTACAAAACCAAACGTTTCACCTTTTTAGCGATTTAAGACAAACATTTACAAACGTTACGAAACAAATCCAAACGTTTCCCCTTTTTCGCGATTTATGCCAAACGTTTACAAACGTTACGAAACAAATCCAAACGTTTCCCCATTATAGCGATTTATGCCAAACGTTTAAAACGTCACGAAATAAATCCAAACGTTTCACCTTTTTAGCAATTTAAGCCAAACGTTTACAAACGTTACGAAACAAATCCAAACGTTTCACCTTTTTGGCAATTTAAGCCAAATGTTTACAAACATTACGAAACACATCCAAGCTTTCACGTTTTTAGAAATTTAATCCGAACGTTTACAAACGTTACGAAACAAAATCAAAAGTTTCACATTTTTATCGGTTTAAGCCAAACGTTTAGAAACGATACGAAACAAATCAAAGCGTTTCACCTTTTTAGCAATTTAAGCCAAATGTTTACAAAAATTACGAAACAAATCGAAACGTTTCCCCTTTTTAGCGATTTAAGCCAAACGTTTACAAACGTTACGTAACAAATCCAAACGTTTCCCCTTTTTAGCGATTAAAGAAAAACGTTCACAAACGTTACGAAACAAATTCAAACGTCTCACTTCATAGAGATTTAAGCCAAACGTTTACAAACTTTATGAAACAAATTCAAGCGTTTCACCTTTTTAGCGGTTTAAGCCAAACGTTACGAAAAAAATCCAAGCGTTTCGCCTTTTTAGCTATTGAAGCCAAACGTTTACAAACGTTACGAAACAAATCCAAACATTTTCCCTTTTAACCAATTTAAGCCAAACGTTTACAAACATTACGAAACAAATTTAAATGTTTTCCATTTTTAGCGATTTAAGCCAAACGTTGAAAACTTTACGAAATAAATCCTAATGGTTAACCTTTTTAGCGATTTAAGCCGAACATTTGCAAACGTTATGAAACAAATCCAAAACGTTTCATCTTTTTTGCGATTTAAGCCAAACGTTTACAAACATTACGAAACAAATCCAATCGTTTCCCCATTTTAGCAATTTAAGCCAAACGTTTAAAACGTTACGAAATAAATCCAAACGTTTCACCTTTTTAGCGATTTAAGCCAAACGTTTAAAACGTTACGAAAAAAATCCAAATGTTTCCCCTTTTTAGCGATTTAAGCCAAACGTTTACAAACGTTACGAAATAAATCCAAACGTTTCACAATTTTTGGCGATTTAAACCAAACGTTATAAAACGTTACGAAACAAATCCAAGCGTTTCACCTTTTTAGCAATTTAATCCGAACGTTTACAAACGTTACGAAACAAAATCAAACGTTTCACATATTTATCGATTTAAGCCAAAAGTTTACAAACGATACCAAACAAATCCAAGCGTTTCACATTTTTAGCAATTTAAGCCAAACATTTACAAACATTAAGAAACAAATGCAAACTTTCCCCATTTTAGCGATTTAAGCCAAACGTTTACAAACGTTACGAAACAAATCCAAATGTTTCACCTTTTTAGAGATTCCATCCGAACGTTCATAAACGTTACGAAACAAATCCAAACGTTTCCCCTTTTTAGCAATTTAAGCCAAACGTTTACAAACGTTACGAAACAAAATCAAACGTTTCACATATTTATCGATTTAAGCCAAAGGTTTACAAACGATACGAAACAAATCCAAGCGTTCCACATTTTTGGCAATTTAAGCCAAACATTTACAAACATTAAGAAACAAATCCTAACTTTCCCCATTTTAGCGATTTAAGCCAAACGTTTACAAACGTTACGAAACAAATCCAAATGTTTCACCATTTTAGAGATGCCATCCAAATGTTCACAAACGTTACGAAACAAATCCAAACGTTTCCTCTTTTTAGCAATTTAAGCCAAACGTTTACAAACGTTACGAAACAAATCCAAACATTTCAGCTATTTAGCAATTTAATCCAAACGTTTATAAACTTTTCAAAACAAATCCAAGTGTTTCACCATTTTAGCAATTTAAGCCAAACGTTTACAAACGTTACGAACCAAATCCAAACGTTTCACATTTTTAGCAATTTAACCCAAACGTTTACAAACGTTACGAAACAAATCAAAATGTTTCACCTTTTTAGCGATTTAAGCCAAACATTTACAAACTTTACGAAACAAATTTAAACATTTCCTCACTTTAGCAATTTAAACCAAATGTTTAAAACGTTACGAAACAAATACTAATGTTTCACCTTTTTAGCGATTTAACCCAAACGTTTAAAAAATTTACGAAATAAAACCAAACGTTGCCCGTTTTAGCGATTTAAGCAAAACATTTACAAACATGAAGAAAAAAAATTTAATGTGTTCCAGTTTTAGCGATTTAGGCCAAACGTTGAAAACTTTACGAAACAAATCCTAATGTTTCACCTTTTTAGCGATTTGAGCCGAACATTTGCAAACGTTACGAAACAAATCCAAATGTTTCACCTTTTTTGCGATTTAAGCCAAACGTTTACAAACGTTTACAAACGTTACGAAACAAATCCGAACGTTTCCCCATTTTAGCGATTTAAGCCAAACGTTTAAAACGTAACAAAATAAATCCGAACGTTTCACCTTTTTAGCGATTTAAGTCAAACGTTTAAAACGTTACGAAAAAAATCCGAACATTTCACCTTTTTAGAGATTTAAGCCAAATGTTTACAAACGTTACGAAACAAATCCAAACGTTTCACCTTTTTGGTGATTTAAACCAAACTTTTACAAACGTTACGAAACAAATCCAAGCGTTTCACCTTTTTGGCAATTTAATCCGAACGTTTATAAACGTTACGAAACAAAATCAAACGTTTCACATTTTTATCGATTTAAGCCAAAAGTTTACAAACGATACGAAACAAATCCAAGCGTTTCACATTTTTATCGATTTAAGCCAAACGTTTACAAACGTTACGAAACTAATCCAAACATTTCCCCATTTTAACGATTAAAGCCAAACATTTAAAAGAAACGAAACAAATCCAAACGTTTCCCCTTTTCAGCTATATAAGCCAAACGTTTACAAACGTTACGAAACAAATCCAAGCGTTTCACCTTTTTAGTAGTTTAAGCCACACGTTTACAAACGTTACGAACAAATCCAAGCGTTTCACCTTTTTAGCAATTTAATCTGAACGTTTACAAACGTTACGAAACAAAATCAAAAGTTTCACATTTTTATCGGTTTAAGCCAAACGTTTACAAACGATACGAAACAAATCAAAGCGTTTCACCTTTTTAGCAATTTAAGCCAAACGTTTACAAATATTACGAAACAAAGCCAAACGTTTCCCCTTTTTAGCAATTTAAGACAAACGTCTACAAACGTTACGTAACAAATCCAAACGTTTCCCCTTTTCAGCGATTTAAACCAAACGTTCACAAACGTTACAAAACAAATTCAAACGTTTCACTTTTTAGCGATTTAAGCCAAACGTTTACAAACGTTATGAAAAAAATCCAAGCGTTTCACCTTTTTAGCGATTTAAGCCAAACGTTGCGAAACAAATCCAAGAGTTTCACCTTTTTAGCTATTGAAGCCAAACGTTTACAAACGTTACGAAACAAATCCAAATGTTTCCCCTTTTAACCGATTTAAGCAAAACGTTTACAAACATTACGAAACAAATTTAAATGTTTTCCAATTTTAGCGATTTAAGCCAAAAGTTGAAAACTTTACAAAACAAATCCTAATGTTTCACCTTTTTAGCGATTTAAGCCAAACATTTGCAAACGTTAGGAAACAAATCCAAACGTTTCACCTTTTTTGCGATTTAAGCCAAACGTTTACAAACGTTACGAAACAAATCCAAACGTTTCCCCATTTTAGCGATTTAAGCCAAACGTTTAAAATGTTACGAAATAAATACAAACGTTTAACCTTTTTAGCGATTTAAGCCAAACGTTTAAAACGTTACGAAAAAAATCCGAACGTTTCACCTTTTTAGCGATTTAAGCCAAACGTTTACAAACGTTACGAAACAATTCCAAACGTTTCACCTTTTTGGCGATTTAAACCAAACGTTTACAAACGTTACGAAACAAATCCAAGCGTTTCACCTTTTTAGCAATTTAATCCGAACGGTTACAAACGTTACGAAACAAAATCAAACGTTTCACATTTTTATCGATTTAAGCCAAAAGTTTACAAACGATACGAAACAAATCCAAGCGTTTCACATTTTTATCGATTTAAGCCAAACGTTTACAAACGTTACGAAACAAATCCAAACATTTCCCCATTTTAACGATTAAAGCCAAACATTTAAAAGTAACGAAACAAATCCAAATGTTTCTCCTTTTTAGCTATATAAGCCAAACGTTTACAAACGATACGAAATAAATCCAAGTGTTTCACCTTTTCAGTAGTTTAAGCCAAACGTTTACAAACGTTACGAACAAATCCAAGCGTTTCACCTTTTTAGCGATATAAGCCGAACATTTACAAACGTTACGAAACAAAATCAAACGTTTGCCCATTTGAGCGATTTAAGCCAAACATTTAAAACGTTACGAAACAAATCCTAACATTTCACCTTTTTAGCGATTTAAGCCGAACGTTTACAAAAGTTACGAAACAAAATCAAATGTTTCCTAATTTTAGCTATTTAAGCCGAACGTTTACAAACGTTACGAAAAAAATCCAAACGTTTCATCTTTTTAGAAATTGAAGCCAAACATTTACAAACATTACGAAACAAATACAAACGTTTCACCTTTTTAGCTATTTAAGCCAAACGTTACGAAACAAATCGAAGCCTTTCACCTTTTTAGCAATTTAAGCCAAATGTTTACAGATATTACCAAACAAATCGAAGCGTTTCACCTTTTAAGCAATTTAAGCCAAACATTTACAAACGTTACGAAATCAATTCAAACGTTTCCCCATTTTAGCGATTTAAGCCAAACGTTTAAAATGTTACGAAACAATTCCTAACGTTTCACCTTTTTTGCGATTTAAGCCGAACGTTTACAAATGTTACAAAACAAATACAAATGTTTCCCCATTTTAGACATTTAAGGCGAACGTTTACAAACGTTACGTAAAAAAACTAAACATTTACCCATTTTAGCGATTTAAGCTGAACGTTTACAAACGTTACGAAACAAAACAAAACGTTTCACCTTTTTAGCAATTTAAGGCAAACGTTTATAAACGTTATGAAACAAATCCAAACGTTTCACCTTTTTAGCAATTTAAGCCAAACGTTTACAAACGTTACGAATAAAATCCTAACGTTTCACGTTTTTAACAATCTAAGCCAAACGTTTACAAACGTTACAAATAAAACCCACACGTTTCACATTTTTAGTGATTTAAGCCAAACGTTTACAACCGCTACGAAACAAATCCAAACGTTTTCCCTTTTTAAGCGATTTAAGCCAAATGTTTACAAATGTTAAGAAACAAATCCAAACGTTTCATATTTTTAGCAATTTAAGCCAAACGTTTACAAACGTTACAAAACAAATCCAAATTTTCCCCATTTTAGAGATATAAGCCAAACGTTTACAAACGTTACGAAACAAATCCAAATGTTTCACCTTTTTAGAGATTCCAGCCAAACGTTTTTAAATGTTACGAAACAAATCCAAACGTTTCCCCTTTTAACCGATTTAAGCCAAACGATTACAAACGTTACGAAACAAATCCAAACATTTCAGCTTTTTAGCAATTTAAGCCAAACGTTTACAAACTTTTCGAAACAAATCCAAGCGTTTCACCATTTTAGCAATTTAAGCCAAATGTTTGCAAACCTTACGAAATAAATCCAAATGTTTCACATTTATAGCAATTTAAGCCAAACGTTTACAAACGTTACGAAACAAATCCAAATGTTTCACCTTTTTAGCTATTTAAGCCAAACGTTTACATACTTTACAAAACAAATTCAAACATTTTCCCATTTTAGCAATTTAAGCCAAACGTTTAAAACGTTACGAAACAAATCCTAATGTTTCACCTTTTTAGCAATTTAAGCCAAACGTATACAAACTTTACGAAATAAAACCAAACGTTCCCCATTTTAGCTCTTTAAGCCAAACATTTACAAACATTATGAAACAAAACCAAGCGTTTCACCTTTTTAGCAATTTAAGCGAAATGTTTACAAACTTTACGAAACAACTAAAAAGGTTTCACCTTTTTAGCGATTTAAGCCAAACGTTTACAAACATTACGAAACAAATCAAGGCATTTCACCTTTTTAGCGATTTAAGCCAAACGCTTACAAACGTTACGAAACAAATCCAAGTGTTTTACTTTTTAGGGATTTAACCTAAACGTTTACAAACGTTTCGAAACAAATCCAAATGTTTCATATTTTTAGCAATATAAGCCAAACGTTTACAAACGTTACGAAACAAATCCAAGCGTTTCACCATTTTAGCAATTTAAGCCAAACATTTACAAACGTTACAAAACAAATCCAAACGTTTACAAACGCTACGAAACAAATCCAAACGTTTCATCTTTTTAGCAATTTAAGCCAAACGTTTATAAACGTTACGAAACAAATCCAAATGTTTCACTTTGTTAGCAATTTAAGCCAAACGTTTACAAGCATTACGAAACAAATCCAAACGTTTCACCTTTTTAGCAATTTTAGCCAAACGTTTACAAAGGTTATGAAATAAAAACAATTGTTTCACCTTTTTAGCAATTTAAGCCAAACGTTTACAAACGTTACGAAACAAATACAAACTTTTCAATTTAAGACAAATGTTTACAAATGTTATGAAACAAATCCAAACGTTTCACCTTTTTAGAGATTTTAGCAAAACTTTTATAAACGTTACGGCTTAAATCGCTAAAAACTTGAAACATTTGGATTTGTTTCGTAACGTTTTAAACGTCTGGTTTTGTTTCATAACCATACAAAACCAAACGTTTCACCTTTTTAGCGATTTAAGCCAAATATTTACAAACGTTACGAAACAAATCCAAACGTTTCACCTTTTTCGCGATTTATGCTAAACGTTTATAAACATTACGAAACAAATCCAAACGTTTCCCCATTATAGCGATTTAAGCCAAACGTTTAAAACGTTACGAAATAAATCCAAACGTTTCACCTTTTTAGCAATTTAAGCCAAACGTTTACAAACGTTACGAAACAAATCCAAACGTTTCACCTTTTTGGCGATTTAATCCAAACGTTTACAAACGTTACGAAACAAATCCAAGCGTTTCACCTTTTTAGCAATTTAAACCAAATGTTTACAAACATTACGAAACAAATCCAAGCTTTCACCTTTTTAGAAATTTAATCCGAACGTTACAAAACAAAATCGAAAGTTTCACATTTTTATCGGTTTAAGCCAAACGTTTAGAAACGATTCGAAACAAATCAAAGCGTTTCACCTTTTTAGCAATTTAAGCCAAACGTGTACAAACATTACGAAACAAATCCAAACGTTTCCCCTTTTTAGCGATTTAAGCCAAACGTTTACAAACGTTACGTAACAAATCCAAACGTTTCCCCTTTTTAGCGATTTAAGACAAACGTTCACAAACGTTACGAAACAAATCCAAACGTTTAACTTTTTAGCGATTTAAGCCAAACGTTTACAAACTTTATGAAACAAATCCAAGCGTTTCACCTTTTTAGCGGTTTAAGCAAAACGTTACGAAACAAATCCAAGCGTTTCACCTTTTTAGCTATTAAACCCAAACGTTTACAAACGTTACGAAACAAATCCAAACATTTCCCCTTATAACCGATTTAAGCCAAACGTTTACAACCATTACGAAACAAATTTAAATGTTTTCCATTTCTAGCGATTTAAGCCAAACGTTGAAAACTTTACGAAATAAATCCTTATGGTTCACCTTTTTAGCGATTTAAGCCGAACATTTACAAACGTTATGAAACAAATCCAAACGTTTCATCTTTTTTGCGATTTAAGACAAACGTTTACAAATTTTACGAAACAAATCCAAACGTTTCCCCATTTTAGCGATTTAAGCCAAACGTTTAATACGTTACGAAATAAATCCAAACGTTCACCTTTTTAGCGATTTAAGCCAAACATTTAAAACGTTACGAAAAAAATCCAAATATTTCCCCTTTTTAGCGATTTAAGCCAAACGTTTACAAACGTTACGAAATAAATCCAAACGTTTCACCTTTTCGGCGATTTAAACCAAACGTTTACAAACGTTACGAAACAAATCCAAGCGTTTCACCTTTTTAGCAATTTAATCTGAACGTTTACAAACGTTACGAAACAAAATCAAACGTTTCACATATTTATCGATTTAAGCCAAAAGTTTACAAACGATACGAAACAAATCCAAGCGTTTCACATTTTTAGCAATTTAAGCCAAACATTTACAAACATTAAGAAACAAATCCAAACTTTCCCCATTTTAGCGATTTAAGCCAAACGTTTGCAAACGTTACGAAACAAATCCAAATGTTTCGCCTTTTTAGAGATTCCATCCAAACGTTCACAAACGTTACGAAACAAATCCAAACGTTTCCCCTTTTTAGCAAATTAAGCCAAACGTTTACAAACATTACGAAACAAATCCAAACATTTCAGCTTTTTAGCAATTTAAGCCAAACTTTTACAAACTTTTCGAAACAAATCCAAGAGTTACACTATTTTAGCAATTTAAGCCAAACGTTTACAAACGTTACGAAACAAATCCAAATGTTTCACATTTTTAGCAATTTAAGCCAAACGTTTACAAACGTTACGAAACAAATCCAAATATTTCATCTTTTTAGCGATTTAAGCCAAATGTTTACAAACTTTACGAAACAAATTCAAACATTTCCCCATTTTAGCAATTTAAGCCAAACGTTTAAAACGTTAACAAAACAAATCCTAATGTTTCACCTTTTTAGCGATTTAACCCAAATGTTTACAAAGTTTACAAAATAAATCCAAACGTTCCCCATTTTAGCGATTTAAGCCAAACATTTACAAACATTACGAAACAAAACCAAGCGTTTCACCTTTTTAGTAATTTAAGCCAAACGTTTACAAACTTTACGAAACATATCAAAATGCTTTACCTTTTTAGTGATTTAAGCCAAACGTTTACAAACGTTACAAAACAAATCCAAGCGTTTCACCTTTTTAACGATTTAAGCCAAACGTTTACAAAAGTTACGAAACAAATCCAAGCGTTTTACCTTTTTAGGGATTTAACCTAAACGTTTACAAACGTTTCGAAACAAATCCATATGTTTCACATTTTTAGCAATATAAGCCAAACATTTAAAAACGTTACGAAACAAATCCAAGTGTTTCACCTTTTTATCAATTTAAGCAAAACATTTATAAACGCTACGAAACAAATCCAAACGTTTCATCTTTTTAGCAATTTAAGCCAAACGTTTATAAACGTTACGAAACAAATCCAAATGTTTCACTTTTTTAGCAATTTAAGCCAAACGTGTACAAACATTACGAAACAAATCCAAACGTTTCACCTTTTTAGCAATTTAAGCCAAACGTTTACAAACGTTACGAAACAAAAACAATTGTTTCATCTTTTTAGCAATTTAAGCCAAACATTTACAAACGTTACGAAACAAATACAAACGTTTCAATTTAAGCCAAATTTTTACTAACATTTTGAAACAAATCCAAACGTTTCACCTTTTTAGAGATTTTAGCAAAATGTTTATAAACGTTACGGTTTAAATCGCTAAAAAATTGAAACATTTGGATTTGTTTAGTAATGTTTTAAACGTCTGGTTTTGTTTCATAACCTTACAAAACCAAACGTTTCACCTTTTTAGCGATTTAAGCCAAACATTTACAAACGTTACGAAACAAATCCAAACGTTTCCCCTTTTTCGCGATTTATGCCAAACGTTTACAAACGTTACGAAACAAATCCAAACGTTTCCCCATTATAGCGATTTAAGCCAAACGTTTAAAACGTCACGAAATAAATCCAAACGTTTCACCTTTTTAGCAATTTAAGCCAAACGTTTACAAACGTTACGAAACAAATCCAAACGTTTCACCTTTTTGGCAATTTAAGCCAAATGTTTACAAACATTACGAAACACATCCAAGCTTTCACGTTTTTAGAAATTTAATCCGAACGTTAACAAACGTTACGAAACAAAATCAAAAGTTTCACATTTTTATCGGTTTAAGCCAAACGTTTAGAAACGATACGAAACAAATCAAAGCGTTTCACCTTTTTAGCAATTTAAGCCAAATGTTTACAAACATTACGAAACAAATCCAAACGTTTCCCCTTTTTAGCGATTTAAGCCAAACGTTTACAAACGTTACGTAACAAATCCAAACGTTTCCCCTTTTTAGCGATTTAAGAAAAACGTTCACAAACGTTACGAAACAAATTCAAACGTCTCACTTCATAGAGATTTAAGCCAAACGTTTACAAACTATATGAAACAAATCCAAGCGTTTCACCTTTTTAGCGGTTTAAGCCAAACGTTACGAAACAAATACAAGCGTTTCCCCTTTTTAGCTATTGAAGCCAAACGTTTACAAACGTTACGAAACAAATCCAAACATTTCCCCTTTTAACCGATTTAAGCCAAACGTTTACAAACATTACGAAACAAATTTAAATGTTTTCCATTTTTAGCGATTTAAGCCAAACGTTGAAAACTTTACGAAATAGATCCTAATGGTTAACCTTTTTAGCGATTTAAGACGAACATTTGCAAACGTTATGAAACAAATCCAAACGTTTCATCTTTTTTGCGATTTAAGCCAAACGTTTACAAACATTACGAAACAAATCCAAACGTTTCCCCATTTTAGCGATTTAAGCCAAACGTTTAAAACGTTACGAAATAAATCCAAACGTTTCACCTTTTTAGCGATTTAAGCCAAACGTTTAAAACGTTACGAAAAAAATCCAAATGTTTCCCCTTTTTAGCGATTTAAGCCAAACGTTTACAAACGTTACGAAATAAATCCAAACGTTTCACAATTTTTGGCGATTTAAACCAAACGTTATAAAACGTTACGAAACAAATTCAAGCGTTTCACCTTTTTAGCAATTTAATCCGAACGTTTACAAACGTTACGAAACAAAATCAAACGTTTCACATATTTATCGATTTAAGCCAAAAGTTTACAAACGATACCAAACAAATCCAAGCGTTTCACATTTTTAGCAATTTAAGCCAAACATTTAAAAACATTAAGAACAAATCCAAACTTTCCCCATTTTAGCGATTTAAGCCAAACGTTTACAAACGTTACGAAACAAATCCAAATGTTTCACCTTTTTAGAGATTCCATCCGAACGTTCATAAACGTTACGAAACAAATCCAAATGTTTCCCCTTTTTAGCAATTTAAGCCAAACGTTTACAAACGTTACGAAACAAAATCAAACGTTTCACATATTTATCGATTTAAGCCAAAGGTTTACAAACGATACGAAACAAATCCAAGCGTTCCACATTTTTGGCAATTTAAGCCAAACATTTACAAACATTAAGAAACAAATCCTAACTTTCCCCATTTTAGCGATTTAAGCCAAACGTTTACAAACGTTACGAAACAAATCCAAATGTTTCACCATTTTAGAGATGCCATCCAAATGTTCACAAACGTTACGAAACAAATCCAAACGTTTCCCCTTTTTAGCAATTTAAGCCAAACGTTTACAAACGTTACGAAACAAATCCAAACATTTCAGCTTTTTAGCAATTTAATCCAAACGTTTATAAACTTTTCAAAACAAATCCAAGTGTTTCACCATTTTAGCAATTTAAGCCAAACGTTTACAAACGTTACGAAACAAATCCAAACGTTTCACATTTTTAGCAATTTAAGCCAAACGTTTACAAACGTTACGAAACAAATCAAAATGTTTCACCTTTTTAGCGATTTAAGCCAAACATTTACAAACTTTACGAAACAAATTCAAACATTTCCTCATTTTAGCAATTTAAACCAAATGTTTAAAACGTTACGAAACAAATCCTAATGTTTCACCTTTTTAGCGATTTAACCCAAACGTTTAAAAAATTTACGAAATAAAACCAAACGTTGCCCGTTTTAGCGATTTAAGCAAAACATTTACAAACATGAAGAAAAAAAAACCAAGTGTTTCACCTTTTTGGCGATTTCAATCAAACGTTTACAAACGTTAAGAAACAAAACTAAGCGTTTCACCTTTTTAGCAATTTAATCCGAACGTTTACAAACGTTAGGAAACAAAATCAATGTTTCACATCTTTATCGATTTAAGCCAAACGTTTACAAACGATACGAAACAAATCAAAGCGTTTCACCTTTTTAGCAATTTAAACCAAACGTTTACAACCATTACAAAACAAATCCAAATGTTTCCTCTTTTTAGCGATTTATGCCAAACGTTTACAAACTTTACGTAACAAATCCAAACGTTTCCCCTATTTAGCGATTTAAGCCAAACGTTCACAAACATTACGAAACAAATCCAAGAGTTTTACCTTTTTAGGGATTCAACCTAAACATTTACAAACGTTTCAAAACAAATACAAATGTTTCACATTTTTAGCAATATAAGCCAAAGGTTTACAAACGTTACGAAACAAATCCAAGCGTTTCATCTTTTTAGCAATTTAAGCCTAACATTTACAAATGTTATGAAACAAACCCAAAAGTTTCGAAACAAATCCAAACGTTTACAAACGCTACGAAACAATTCCAAATGTTTCATCTTTTTAGCTATTTAAGCCAAACGTTTATAAACGTTACGAAACAAATTCAAATGTCTCACTTTTTAGCAATTTAAGCCAAACGTTTACAAACATTACGAAATAAATCCAAATGTTTCACCTTTTTGGCGATTTAAACCAAACGTTTACAAACGTTACGAAACAAATCCAAACGTTTCCCCATTTTCGCGATTTAAGCCAAACATTTAAAACGTTACGAAATAAATCCAAACGTTTCACCTTTTTGGCGATTTAAACCAAAAGTTTACAAACGTTACGAAACAAATCCAAGCGTTTCACCTTTTTGGCAATTTAAGCCAAATGTTTACAAACATTACGAAACAAATCCAAGCTTTCACCTTTTTAGAAATTTAATCCGAACGTTTACAAACGTTACGAAACAAAATCAAAAGTTTCACATTTTTATCGGTTTAAGCCAAACGTTTAGCAACGATACGAAACAAATCAAAGTGTTTCACCTTTTTAGCAATTTAAGCCAAACGTTTACAAACATTACGAAACAAATCCAAACGTTTCCCCTTTTTAGCGATTTAAGTGAAACGTTTACAAACGTTACGTAACAAATCCAAACGTTTCCCCTTTTTAGCGATTTATTATAAATAAGTTTTTCCTGGTCAGGTCAATAAGGTCATGAAAAAACAATTCAATTTTTTTATCTTTTAGAAAAACGTTCACAAATGTTACGAAACAAATTCAAACATTTCACTTCTTAGAGATTTAAGCCAAACATTTACAAACTTTATGAAACAAATCCAAGCGTTTCACCTTTTTAGCTGTTTAAGCCAAACGTTACGAAACAAATCCAAGCGTTTCACCTTTTTAGCTATTGAAGCCAAACGTTTACAAACGTTACGAAACAAATCCAAACATTTCCCCTTTTAACCGATTTAAGCCAAACGTTTACAAAAATTACGAAATAAATTTAAATGTTTTCCATTTTTAGCGATTTAAGCCAAACGTTGAAAACTTTACGAAATAAATCCTAATGGGTCACCTTTTTAGCGATTTAAGCCGAACATTTACAAACGTTATGAAACAAATCCAAACGTTTCATCTTTTTTGCGATTTAAGCCAAACGTTTACAAACATTACGAAACAAATCCAAGCGTTTCACCATTTTAGCAATTTAAGCCAAACGTTTACAAACGTTACGAAACAAATCCAAACGTTTCACATTTTTAGCAATTTAAGCCAAACGTTTACAAACGTTACGAAACAAATCCAAATGTTTCACCTTTTTAGCGATTTAAGCCAAACATTTACAAACTTTACGAAACAAATTCAAACATTTCCCCATTTTAGCAATTTAAACCAAATGTTTAAAACGTTACGAAACAAATCCTAATGTTTCACCTTTTTAGCGATTTAACCCAAACGTTTAAAAAATTTACGAAATAAAACCAAACGTTCCCCGTTTTAGCGATTTAAGCAAAATATTTACAAACGTAAAGAAAAAAAACCAAGCGTTTCACCTTTTTGGCGATATAAACCAAACGTTTACAAACGTTAAGAAACAAAACTAAGCGTTTCACCTTTTTAGCAATTTAAACCGAACGTTTACAAACGTTAGGAAACAAAATCAATGTTTCACATCTTTATCGATTTAAGCCAAACGATTACAAACGATACGAAACAAATCAAAGCGTTTCACCTTTTTAGCAATTTAAACCAAACGTTTACAACCATTACAAAACAAATCCAAATGTTTCCTCTTTTTAGCGATTTATGCCAAACGTTTACAAACGTTACGTAACAAATCCAAACGTTTCCCCTATTTAGCGATTTAAGCCAAACATTCACAAACGTTACGAAACAAATCCAAGCGTTTCACCTTTTTAGCGATTTAAGCCAAACGTTTACAAACGTTACGAAACAAATCCAAGAGTTTTACCTTTTTAGGGATTCAACCTAAACATTTACAAATGTTTCAAAACAAATACAAATGTTTCACATTTTTAGCAATATAAGTCAAAGGTTTACAAACGTTACGAAACAAATCCAAGCGTTTCACCTTTTTAGCAATTTAAGCCTAACATTTACAAATGTTATGAAACAAACCCAAACGTTTCGAAACAAATCCAAACGTTTATAAACGCTACGAAACAAATCCAAACGTTTCATCTTTTTAGCTATTTAAGCCAAACGTTTATAAACGTTACGAAACAAATTCAAATGTTTCACTTTTTAGCAATTTAAGCCAAATGTTTACAAACATTACGAAACAAATCCAAATGTTTCACCTTTTTGGCGATTTAAACCAAACGTTTACAAACGCTACGAAACAAATCCAAACGTTTCCCCATTTTCGCGATTTAAGCCAAACATTTAAAACGGTACGAAATAAATCCAAACGTTTCACCTTTTTAGCGATTTAAGCCAAACGTTTACAAACGTTGCCAAACAAATCCAAACGTTTCACCTTTTTGGCGATTTAAACCAAACGTTTACAAACGTTACGAAACAAATCCAAGTGTTTCACATTTTTGGCGATTTAAACTAAACATTTACAAACGTTACGAAACAAATCAAAGCGTTTCACCTTTTTAGCAATTTAATCCGAACGTTTACAAACGTTACGAGACAAAATCAAACGTTTCACATTTTTATCGATTTAAGCCAAACGTTTACAACAGATACGAAAAAAAATCAAAGCGTTTCACCTTTTTTGCAATTTAAGCCAAACGTTTACAAATATTACGAAACAAATCCAAACGTTTCCCCTTTTTAGCGATTTAAGCCAAACGTTGACAAACGTTACGTAACAAATCCAAACGTTTCCACTTTTTAGCGATTTAAGCCAAACGTTCACAAACGTTACGAAACAAAGCTAAACGTTTCACTCTTTAGCGATTTAAACCAAACGTTTACAAACGATATGAAACAAATCCAAGCGTTTCACCGTTTTAGAGATTTAAGCCAAACGTTTACAAACGTTACGAAACAAATCCAAGCGTTTAACCTTTTTAGAAATTGAAGCCAAACGTTTACAAACGTTACCAAACAAATCCAAACGTTTCCCCTTTTAACCGATTTAAGCTAATCGTTTACAAACGTTAGGAAACAAATTTAAATGTTTTCCAATTTTTTCCGATTTAACCCAAACATTTAAAACTTTACGAAACAAATACTAATATTTCCCCTTTTTCGCGATTTAAGCCGAACATTTACAAACGTTACGAAACAAATCCAAATATTTCATCTTTTTAGCGATTTAAGCCAAATGTTTACAAACTTTACGAAACAAATTCAAACATTTCTCTATTTTAGCAATTTAAGCCAAACGTTTAAAACGTTACGAAAAAAATTCTAATGTTTCTCCGTTTTAGCGATTTAAGCCAAATGTTTACAAACTTTACAAAATAAATCCAAACGTTCCCCATTTTAGCGATTTAATCCAAACATTTACAAACGTTACGAAACAAAACCAAGCGTTTCACATTTTTAGCAATATAAGCCAAACATTTACAAACGTTAAGAAACAAATCCAAGCGTTTCACCTTTTTAGCAATTTAAGCCAAACATTTACAAACGCTACGAAACAAATCCAAACGTTTCATCTTTTTAGCAATTTAAGCCAAACATTTATAAACGTTACGAAACAAATCCAAATGTTTCCCTTTTTTAGCAATTTAAGCCAAACGTTTACAAACATTACGAAACAAATCCAAACATTTCACCTTTTTAGCAATTTAAGCCAAACGTTTACAAACGTTACGAAACAAAAATAATTGTTTCATCTTTTTAGCAATATAAGCCAAACGTTTACAAACGTTACGAAACAAATACAAACGTTTCAATATAAGCCAAATTTTTACAAACATTATGAAACAAATCCAAACATTTCACCTTTTTAGCGATTTTAGCAAAAAGTTTATAAACGTTACGATTTAAATCGTTAAAAACTTGAAACATTTGGATTTGTTTCGTAATATTTTAAACGTCTGGTTTTGTTTCATAACCTTACAAAACCAAACGTTTCGCCTTTTTAGCGATTTAAGCCAAACATTTACAAACGTTAAGAAACAAATCCAAACGTTTCACGTTTTTGGCGATTTAAGCCAAACGTTTACAAACGTTGCCAAACAAATCCAAACGTTTCACCTTTTTGGCGATTTAAACCAAACGTTTACAAACGTTATGAAACAAATCCAAGCGTTTCACCTTTTTGGCAATTTAAGCCAAATGTTTACAAACATTACGAAACAAATCCAAGCTTTCACCTTTTTAGAAATTTAATTCGAACGTTTACAAACGTTACGAAACAAAATCAAAAGTTTCACATTTTTATCGGTTTAAGCCAAACGTTTAGCAACGATACGAAACAAATCAAAGTGTTTCACCTTTTTAGCAATTTAAGCCAAACGTTTACAAACATTACGAAACAAATCCAAACGTTTCCCCTTTTTAGCGATTTAAGTGAAACGTTTACAAACGTTACGTAACAAATCCAAACGTTTCCCCTTTTTAGCGATTTATTATAAATAAGTTTTTCCTGGTCAGGTCAATAAGGTCATGAAAAAACAATTCAATTTTTTTATCTTTTAGACAAACGTTCACAAACGTTACGAAACAAATTCAAACGTTTCACTTCTTAGAGATTTAAGCCAAACATTTACAAACTTTATGAAACAAATCCAAGCGTTTCACCTTTTTAGCGGTTTAAGCCAAACGTTACGAAACAAATCCAAGCGTTTCACCTTTTTAGCTATTGAAGCCAAACGTTTACAAACGTTACGAAACAAATCCAAACATTTCCCCTTTTAACCGATTTAAGCCAAACGGTTACAAACATTACGAAATAAATTTAAATGTTTTCCATTTTTAGCGATTTAAGCCAAACGTTGAAAACTTTACGAAATAAATCCTAATGGGTCACCTTTTTAGCGATTTAAGCCGAACATTTACAAACGTTATGAAACAAATCCAAACGTTTCATCTTTTTTGCGATTTACGCCAAACGTTTACAAACATTACGAAACAAATCCAAGCGTTTCACCATTTTAGCAATTTAAGCCAAACGTTTACAAACGTTACGAAACAAATCCAAATGTTTCACCTTTTTAGCGATTTAAGCCAAACATTTACAAACTTTACGAAACAAATTCAAACATTTCCCCATTTTAGCAATTTAAACCAAATGTTTAAAACGTTACGAAACAAATCCTAATGTTTCACCTTTTTAGCGATTTAACCTAAACGTTTAAAAAATTTACGAAATAAAACCAAACGTTCCCCGTTTTAGCGATTTAAGAAAAATATTTACAAACGTAAAGAAAAAAACCAAGCGTTTCACCTTTTTGGCGATTTAAACCAAACGTTTACAAACGTTAAGAAACAAAACTAAGCGTTTCACCTTTTTAGCAATTTAAACCGAACGTTTACAAACGTTAGGAAACAAAATCAATGTTTCACATCTTTATCGATTTAAGCAATACGATTACAAACGATACGAAACAAATCAAAGCGTTTCACCTTTTTAGCAATTTAAACCAAACGTTTACAACCATTACAAAACAAATCCAAATGTTTCCTCTTTTTAGCGATTTATGCCAAACGTTTACAAACGTTACGTAACAAATCCAAACGTTTCCCCTATTTAGCGATTTAAGCCAAACATTCACAAACGTTACGAAACAAATCCAAGCGTTTCACCTTTTTAGCGATTTAAGCCAAACGTTACGAAACAAATCCAAGAGTTTTACCTTTTTAGGGATTCAACCTAAACATTTACAAACGTTTCAAAACAAATACAAATGTTTCACACTTTTAGCAATATAAGTCAAAGGTTTACAAACGTTACGAAACAAATCCAAGCGTTTCACCTTTTTAGCAATTTAAGCCTAACATTTACAAATGTTATGAAACAAACCCAAACGTTTCGAAACAAATCCAAACGTTTACAAACGCTACGAAACAAATCCAAACGATTCATCTTTTTAGCTATTTAAGCCAAACGTTTATAAACGTTACGAAACAAATTCAAATGTTTCACTTTTTAGCAATTTAAGCCAAACGTTTACAAACATTACGAAACAAATCCAAATGTTTCACCTTTTTGGCGATTTAAACCAAACGTTTACAAACGCTACGAAACAAATCCAAACGTTTCCCCATTTTCGCGATTTAAGCCAAACATTTAAAACGTTACGAAATAAATCCAAACGTTTCACCTTTTTAGCGATTTAAGCCAAACGTTTACAAACGTTGCCAAACAAATCCAAACGTTTCACCTTTTTGGCGATTTAAACCAAACGTTTACAAACGTTACGAAACAAATCCAAGTGTTTCACATTTTTGGCGATTTAAACTAAACATTTACAAACGTTACGAAACAAATCCAAGCGTTTCACCTTTTTAGCAATTTAATCTGAACGTTTACAAACGTTACGAGACAAAATCAAACGTTTCACATTTTTATCGATTTAAGCCAAACGTTTACAACAGATACGAAAAAATCAAAGCGTTTCACCTTTTTTTGCAATTTAAGCCAAACGTTTACAAATATTACGAAACAAATCCAAACGTTTCCCCTTTTTAGCGATTTAAGCCAAACGTTGACAAACGTTACGTAACAAATCCAAACGTTTCCACTTTTTAGCGATTTAAGCCAAACGTTCACAAACGTTACGAAACAAAGCTAAACGTTTCCCTTTTTAGCGATTTAAACCAAACGTTTACAAACGATATGAAACAAATCCAAGCGTTTCACCGTTTTAGAGATTTAAGCCAAACGTTTACAAACGTTACGAAACAAATCCAAGCGTTTCACCTTTTTAGAAATTGAAGCCAAAACGTTTACAAACGTTACCAAACAAATCCAAACGTTTCCCCTTTTAACCGATTTAAGCTAATCGTTTACAAACGTTAGGAAACAAATTTAAATGTTTTCCAATTTTTTCCGATTTAACCCAAACATTTAAAACTTTACGAAACAAATACTAATATTTCCCCTTTTTCGCGATTTAAGCCGAACATTTACAAACGTTACGAAACAAATCCAAATATTTCATCTTTTTAGCGATTTAAGCCAAATGTTTACAAACTTTACGAAACAAATTCAAACATTTCTCTATTTTAGCAATTTAAGCCAAACGTTTAAAACGTTACGAAAAAAATTCTAATGTTTCTCCGTTTTAGCGATTTAAGCCAAATGTTTACAAACTTTACAAAATAAATCCAAACGTTCCCCATTTTAGCGATTTAATCCAAACATTTACAAACGTTACGAAACAAAACCAAGCGTTTCACATTTTTAGCAATATAAGCCAAACATTTACAAACGTTAAGAAACAAATCCAAGCGTTTCACCTTTTTAGCAATTTAAGCCAAACATTTACAAACGCTACGAAACAAATCCAAACGTTTCACCTTTTTAGCAATTTAAGCCAAACATTTATAAACGTTACGAAACAAATCCAAATGTTTCCCTTTTTTAGCAATTTAAGCCAAACGTTTACAAACATTACGAAACAAATCCAAACATTTCACCTTTTTAGCAATTTAAGCCAAACGTTTACAAACGTTACGAAACAAAAATAATTGTTTCATCTTTTTAGCAATATAAGCCAAACGTTTACAAACGTTACGAAACAAATACAAACGTTTCAATTTAAGCCAAATTTTTACAAACATTATGAAACAAATCCAAACATTTCACCTTTTTAGCGATTTTAGCAAAAAGTTTATAAACGTTACGATTTAAATCGTTAAAATCTTGAAACATTTGGATTTGTTTCGTAATGTTTTAAACGTCTGGTTTTGTTTCATAACCTTACAAAACCAAACGTTTCGCCTTTTTAGCGATTTAAGCCAAACATTTACAAACGTTACGAAACAAATCCAAACGTTTCACCTTTTTCGCGATTTATGCAAAACGTTTACAAACGTTACGAAACAAATCCAAACGTTTCCCTATTATAGCGATTTAAGCCAAACTTTTAAAACGTTAGGAAATAAATCCAAATGTTTCACCTTTTTAGCGATTTAAGTCAAACGTTTATAAATGTTACGAAACAAATCCAAATGTTTCACGTTTTTGGCGATTTAATCCAAACGTTTACAAATGTTATGAAACAAATCCAAACGTTTCACCTTTTTGGCGATTTAAACCAAACGTTTACAAACGTTACGAAACAAATCCAAGCGTTTCACGTTTTTAGCAATTTAATCCGAACGTTTACAAACGTTACGAAACAAAATCAAACGTTTCACATTTTAATCGATTTAAGCCAAAAACTTACAAACGATACCAAACAAATCCAAGCGTTTCACATTTTTAGCAATTTAAGCCAAACATTATGAAACAAATCCAAACTTTCCCCATTTTAGCGATTTAAGCCAAATGTTTACATATGTTACGAAACAAATCCAAATGTTTCACCTTTTTAGAGATTCCTTCCAAACGTTCACAAATGTTACGAAACAAATTCAAACGTTTCCCCTTTTTAGCAATTTAAGCCAAACGTTACGAAACAAATCCAAACATTTCAGCTTTTTAGCAATTTATTCCAAACGTTTACAAGCTTTTCAAAACAAATCCAAGCGTTTCACCATTTTAGCAATTTAAGCCAAACGTTTACAAACGTTACGAAACAAATCCAAACGTTTCACATTTTTAGCAATTTAAGCCAAACGTTTACAAACGTTACGAAACAAATCCAAATGTTTCACCTTTTAGCGATTTAAACCAAACGTTTATAAACTTTACGAAACAAATTCAAACATTTCCCCATTTTAGCAATTTAAACAAAATGATTAAAACGTTACGAAAAAAATCCTAATGTTTTCCTTTTTAGCGATTTAAGCCAAACGTTTAAAAACTTTACGAAATAAAACCAAACGTTCCCCATTTTAGCGATTTAAGCAAAACATTTACAAACGTAAAGAAAAAAAACCAAGTGTTTCACCTTTTTGGCGATTAAAACCAAACGTTTACAAACGTTAAGAAATAAAACTAAGCGTTTCACCTTTTTAGCAATTTAATCCGAACATTTACTAACGTTACGAAACAAAATCAAACGTTTCACATCTTTATCGATTTAAGCCACGTTTACAAACGATACGAAACAAATCAAAGCGTTTCACCTTTTTAGCAATTTAAGCCAAACGTTTACAACCATTATAAAACAAATCCAAACGTTTCCCCTTTTTAGCGATTTATGCCAAACGTTTACAAACGTTACGTAACAAATCCAAGCGTTTCACCTTTTTAGCGATTTAAGCCAAACGTTCACAAACGTTACGAAACAAATCCAAGAGTTTTGCCTTTTTAGCGATTCAACCAAAACGTTTACAAACGTTTCAAAACAAATACAAATGTTTCACATTTTTAGCAATATAAGCCAAACGTTTACAAACGTTACGAAACAAATCCAAGCGTTTCACCTTTTTAGCAATTTAAGCCAAACATTTACAAATGTTATGAAACAAATCCAAACGTTTCGAAACAAATCCAAACGTTTACAAACGCTACGAAACAAATCCAAACGTTTCATCTTTTTAGCTATTTAAGCCAAACGTTTATAAACGTTACGAAACAAATCCAAATGTTTCACTTTATTAGAAATTTAAGCCAAACGTTTACAAACATTACGAAACAGATAAAAACGTTTCACCTTTTTGGCGATTTAAACCAAACGTTACGAAACAAATCCAAACGTTTCCCCATTTTAGCGATTTAAGCCAAACATTTAAAACGTTACGAAATAAATCCAAACGTTTCATCTTTTTAGCGATTTAAGCCAAACGTTTACAAACGTTACCAAACAAATCCAAACGTTTCATCTTTTTGGCGATTTAAACCAAACGTTTACAGACGTTATGAAACAAATCCAAGCGTTTCAGATTTTTTGCGATTTAAACCAAACATTTACAAACGTTACGAAACAAATCCAAGCGTTTCAACTTTTTAGCAATTTAATCCAAGCGTTTCAACTTTCTAGCAATTTAATCCAAACGTTTCACATTTTTATCGATTTTAGCCAAACGTTTACAACAGATACGAAAAAAATCAAAGCGTTTCACCTTTTTCGCAATTTAAGCCAAACGTTTACAAATATTACGAAACAAATCCAAACGTTTTCCCTTTTTAGCGATTTAAGCCAAACGTTGACAAACGTTACGTAACAAATCCAAACGTTTCCAGTTTTTAGCGATTTAAGCCAAACGTTCACAAACGTTACGAAACAAAGCCAAACGTTTCACTTTTTAGCGATTTAAACCAAACGTTTACAAACGATATGAAACAAATCCAAGCGTTTCACCGTTTTAGAGATTTAAGCCAAACGTTTACAAACGTTACGAAACAAATCCAAGCGTTTCACCTTTTTAGCAATTGAAGCCAAACGTTTACAAACGTTACGAAACAAATCCAAACGTTTTCCCTTTTAACAGATTTAAGCCAAACATTTATAAACGTTAGGAAACAAATTTAAATGTTTTCCAATTTTACCGATTTAACCCAAACATTTAAAACTTTACGAAACAAATACTAATATTTCCCCCTTTTAGCGATTTAAGCCGAACATTTACAAACGTTAAGAAACAAATCGAAATGTTTCACCTTTTTTGCGATTTAAGCCAAACGTTTACAAACGTTACGAAACAAATCCAAACGTTTCCCCATTTTAGCGATTTAAGCCAAACGTTTAAAACGTTACGAAATAAATCCAAACGTTTCACCTTTATATCGATTTAAGCCAAACATTTACAAACGTTAAGAAACAAATCCAAACGCTTCACCTTTTTGGCGATTTAAACCAAACGTTTACAAACATTACGAAACAAATCCAAGCGTTTCACCTTTTTAGCAATTTAATCTGAACATTTACAAACGTTAAGAAACAAAATCAAATGTTTCACATTTTTATCGATTTAAGCCAAAAGTTTACAAACAATACGAAACAAATCCAAGCGTTTCACCTTTTTAGCAATTTAAGCAAAACATTTACAAACATTACGAAACAAATCCATATGTTTCCCCTTTTTAGCGATTTAAGCCAAACGTTTACAAACGTTACGTATCAAATCCAAACGTTTCCCCTTTTTAGCGATTTAAGCCAAACGTTCACAAACGTTACTAATTAAATCCAAACGTTTCACCTTTTCACCGATTTAAGCCAAACGTTTACAAACGTTACGAAATAAATCCAAGCGTTTCACCTTTTTAGCAATTTAAACCAAACGTTTACAAACGTTACGAAACAAATCCAAGCGTTTCACATTTTTAGCAATTGAAGCCAAACGTTTCACCTTTTTACCGATTTAAGCCAAACATTTACAAACGTTGCGAAACAAATTTAAATGTTTTCCAATTTTAGCGATATAAGCCAAACGTTTAAAACGTTACGAAACAAATCCTAATGTTTCACCTTGTTAGCGATTTAAGCCGAACATTAACAAACGTTACGAAACAAAACCAAACGTTTCCCCATTTTAGCGATTTAAGCCAAACGTTTACAATCGTTACGAAACGAATCCAAATGTTTCCCCATTTTAGCAATTAATGCCAAATGTTTACAAACATTACGAAACACATCCAAGCTTTCACGTTTTTAGAAATTTAATCCGAACGTTAACAAACGTTACGAAACAAAATCAAAAGTTTCACATTTTTATCGGTTTAAGCCAAACGTTTAGAAACGATACGAAACAAATCAAAGCGTTTCACCTTTTTAGCAATTTAAGCCAAATGTTTACAAACATTACGAAACAAATCCAAACGTTTCCCCTTTTTAGCGATTTAAGCCAAACGTTTACAAACGTTACGTAACAAATCCAAACGTTTCCCCTTTTTAGCAATTTAAGAAAAACGTTCACAAACGTTACGAAACAAATTCAAACGTCTCACTTCATAGAGATTTAAGCCAAACGTTTACAAACTATATGAAACAAATCCAAGCGTTTCACCTTTTTAGCGGTTTAAGCCAAACGTTACGAAACAAATACAAGCGTTTCCCCTTTTTAGCTATTGAAGCCAAACGTTTACAAACGTTACGAAACAAATCCAAACATTTCCCCTTTTAACCGATTTAAGCCAAACGTTTACAAACATTACGAAACAAATTTAAATGTTTTCCATTTTTAGCGATTTAAGCCAAACGTTGAAAACTTTACGAAATAGATCCTAATGGTTAACCTTTTTAGCGATTTAAGACGAACATTTGCAAACGTTATGAAACAAATCCAAACGTTTCATCTTTTTTGCGATTTAAGCCAAACGTTTACAAACATTACGAAACAAATCCAAACGTTTCCCCATTTTAGCGATTTAAGCCAAACGTTTAAAACGTTACGAAATAAATCCAAACGTTTCACCTTTTTAGCGATTTAAGCCAAACGTTTAAAACGTTACGAAAAAAATCCAAATGTTTCCCCTTTTTAGCGATTTAAGCCAAACGTTTACAAACGTTACGAAATAAATCCAAACGTTTCACAATTTTTGGCGATTTAAACCAAACGTTATAAAACGTTACGAAACAAATTCAAGCGTTTCACCTTTTTAGCAATTTAATCCGAACGTTTACAAACGTTACGAAACAAAATCAAACGTTTCACATATTTATCGATTTAAGCCAAAAGTTTACAAACGATACCAAACAAATCCAAGCGTTTCACATTTTTAGCAATTTAAGCCAAACATTTAAAAACATTAAGAACAAATCCAAACTTTCCCCATTTTAGCGATTTAAGCCAAACGTTTACAAACGTTACGAAACAAATCCAAATGTTTCACCTTTTTAGAGATTCCATCCGAACGTTCATAAACGTTACGAAACAAATCCAAATGTTTCCCCTTTTTAGCAATTTAAGCCAAACGTTTACAAACGTTACGAAACAAAATCAAACGTTTCACATATTTATCGATTTAAGCCAAAGGTTTACAAACGATACGAAACAAATCCAAGCGTTCCACATTTTTGGCAATTTAAGCCAAACATTTACAAACATTAAGAAACAAATCCTAACTTTCCCCATTTTAGCGATTTAAGCCAAACGTTTACAAACGTTACGAAACAAATCCAAATGTTTCACCATTTTAGAGATGCCATCCAAATGTTCACAAACGTTACGAAACAAATCCAAACGTTTCCCCTTTTTAGCAATTTAAGCCAAACGTTTACAAACGTTACGAAACAAATCCAAACATTTCAGCTTTTTAGCAATTTAATCCAAACGTTTATAAACTTTTCAAAACAAATCCAAGTGTTTCACCATTTTAGCAATTTAAGCCAAACGTTTACAAACGTTACGAAACAAATCCAAACGTTTCACATTTTTAGCAATTTAAGCCAAACGTTTACAAACGTTACGAAACAAATCAAAATGTTTCACCTTTTTAGCGATTTAAGCCAAACATTTACAAACTTTACGAAACAAATTCAAACATTTCCTCATTTTAGCAATTTAAACCAAATGTTTAAAACGTTACGAAACAAATCCTAATGTTTCACCTTTTTAGCGATTTAACCCAAACGTTTAAAAAATTTACGAAATAAAACCAAACGTTGCCCGTTTTAGCGATTTAAGCAAAACATTTACAAACATGAAGAAAAAAAAACCAAGCGTTTCACCTTTTTGGCGATTTCAATCAAACGTTTACAAACGTTAAGAAACAAAACTAAGCGTTTCACCTTTTTAGCAATTTAATCCGAACGTTTACAAACGTTAGGAAACAAAATCAATGTTTCACATCTTTATCGATTTAAGCCAAACGTTTACAAACGATACGAAACAAATCAAAGCGTTTCACCTTTTTAGCAATTTAAACCAAACGTTTACAACCATTACAAAACAAATCCAAATGTTTCCTCTTTTTAGCGATTTATGCCAAACGTTTACAAACTTTACGTAACAAATCCAAACGTTTCCCCTATTTAGCGATTTAAGCCAAACGTTCACAAACATTACGAAACAAATCCAAGAGTTTTACCTTTTTAGGGATTCAACCTAAACATTTACAAACGTTTCAAAACAAATACAAATGTTTCACATTTTTAGCAATATAAGCCAAAGGTTTACAAACGTTACGAAACAAATCCAAGCGTTTCATCTTTTTAGCAATTTAAGCCTAACATTTACAAATGTTATGAAACAAACCCAAAAGTTTCGAAACAAATCCAAACGTTTACAAACGCTACGAAACAATTCCAAATGTTTCATCTTTTTAGCTATTTAAGCCAAACGTTTATAAACGTTACGAAACAAATTCAAATGTCTCACTTTTTAGCAATTTAAGCCAAACGTTTACAAACATTACGAAATAAATCCAAATGTTTCACCTTTTTGGCGATTTAAACCAAACGTTTACAAACGTTACGAAACAAATCCAAACGTTTCCCCATTTTCGCGATTTAAGCCAAACATTTAAAACGTTACGAAATAAATCCAAACGTTTCACCTTTTTGGCGATTTAAACCAAAAGTTTACAAACGTTACGAAACAAATCCAAGCGTTTCACCTTTTTGGCAATTTAAGCCAAATGTTTACAAACATTACGAAACAAATCCAAGCTTTCACCTTTTTAGAAATTTAATCCGAACGTTTACAAACGTTACGAAACAAAATCAAAAGTTTCACATTTTTATCGGTTTAAGCCAAACGTTTAGCAACGATACGAAACAAATCAAAGTGTTTCACCTTTTTAGCAATTTAAGCCAAACGTTTACAAACATTACGAAACAAATCCAAACGTTTCCCCTTTTTAGCGATTTAAGTGAAACGTTTACAAACGTTACGTAACAAATCCAAACGTTTCCCCTTTTTAGCGATTTATTATAAATAAGTTTTTCCTGGTCAGGTCAATAAGGTCATGAAAAAACAATTCAATTTTTTTATCTTTTAGAAAAACGTTCACAAATGTTACGAAACAAATTCAAACATTTCACTTCTTAGAGATTTAAGCCAAACATTTACAAACTTTATGAAACAAATCCAAGCGTTTCACCTTTTTAGCTGTTTAAGCCAAACGTTACGAAACAAATCCAAGCGTTTCACCTTTTTAGCTATTGAAGCCAAACGTTTACAAACGTTACGAAACAAATCCAAACATTTCCCCTTTTAACCGATTTAAGCCAAACGTTTACAAAAATTACGAAATAAATTTAAATGTTTTCCATTTTTAGCGATTTAAGCCAAACGTTGAAAACTTTACGAAATAAATCCTAATGGGTCACCTTTTTAGCGATTTAAGCCGAACATTTACAAACGTTATGAAACAAATCCAAACGTTTCATCTTTTTTGCGATTTAAGCCAAACGTTTACAAACATTACGAAACAAATCCAAGCGTTTCACCATTTTAGCAATTTAAGCCAAACGTTTACAAACGTTACGAAACAAATCCAAACGTTTCACATTTTTAGCAATTTAAGCCAAACGTTTACAAACGTTACGAAACAAATCCAAATGTTTCACCTTTTTAGCGATTTAAGCCAAACATTTACAAACTTTACGAAACAAATTCAAACATTTCCCCATTTTAGCAATTTAAACCAAATGTTTAAAACGTTACGAAACAAATCCTAATGTTTCACCTTTTTAGCGATTTAACCCAAACGTTTAAAAAATTTACGAAATAAAACCAAACGTTCCCCGTTTTAGCGATTTAAGCAAAATATTTACAAACGTAAAGAAAAAAAACCAAGCGTTTCACCTTTTTGGCGATATAAACCAAACGTTTACAAACGTTAAGAAACAAAACTAAGCGTTTCACCTTTTTAGCAATTTAAACCGAACGTTTACAAACGTTAGGAAACAAAATCAATGTTTCACATCTTTATCGATTTAAGCCAAACGATTACAAACGATACGAAACAAATCAAAGCGTTTCACCTTTTTAGCAATTTAAACCAAACGTTTACAACCATTACAAAACAAATCCAAATGTTTCCTCTTTTTAGCGATTTATGCCAAACGTTTACAAACGTTACGTAACAAATCCAAACGTTTCCCCTATTTAGCGATTTAAGCCAAACATTCACAAACGTTACGAAACAAATCCAAGCGTTTCACCTTTTTAGCGATTTAAGCCAAACGTTTACAAACGTTACGAAACAAATCCAAGAGTTTTACCTTTTTAGGGATTCAACCTAAACATTTACAAATGTTTCAAAACAAATACAAATGTTTCACATTTTTAGCAATATAAGTCAAAGGTTTACAAACGTTACGAAACAAATCCAAGCGTTTCACCTTTTTAGCAATTTAAGCCTAACATTTACAAATGTTATGAAACAAACCCAAACGTTTCGAAACAAATCCAAACGTTTATAAACGCTACGAAACAAATCCAAATGTTTCATCTTTTTAGCTATTTAAGCCAAACGTTTATAAACGTTACGAAACAAATTCAAATGTTTCACTTTTTAGCAATTTAAGCCAAATGTTTACAAACATTACGAAACAAATCCAAATGTTTCACCTTTTTGGCGATTTAAACCAAACGTTTACAAACGCTACGAAACAAATCCAAACGTTTCCCCATTTTCGCGATTTAAGCCAAACATTTAAAACGGTACGAAATAAATCCAAACGTTTCACCTTTTTAGCGATTTAAGCCAAACGTTTACAAACGTTGCCAAACAAATCCAAACGTTTCACCTTTTTGGCGATTTAAACCAAACGTTTACAAACGTTACGAAACAAATCCAAGTGTTTCACATTTTTGGCGATTTAAACTAAACATTTACAAACGTTACGAAACAAATCAAAGCGTTTCACCTTTTTAGCAATTTAATCCGAACGTTTACAAACGTTACGAGACAAAATCAAACGTTTCACATTTTTATCGATTTAAGCCAAACGTTTACAACAGATACGAAAAAAAATCAAAGCGTTTCACCTTTTTTGCAATTTAAGCCAAACGTTTACAAATATTACGAAACAAATCCAAACGTTTCCCCTTTTTAGCGATTTAAGCCAAACGTTGACAAACGTTACGTAACAAATCCAAACGTTTCCACTTTTTAGCGATTTAAGCCAAACGTTCACAAACGTTACGAAACAAAGCTAAACGTTTCACTCTTTAGCGATTTAAACCAAACGTTTACAAACGATATGAAACAAATCCAAGCGTTTCACCGTTTTAGAGATTTAAGCCAAACGTTTACAAACGTTACGAAACAAATCCAAGCGTTTAACCTTTTTAGAAATTGAAGCCAAACGTTTACAAACGTTACCAAACAAATCCAAACGTTTCCCCTTTTAACCGATTTAAGCTAATCGTTTACAAACGTTAGGAAACAAATTTAAATGTTTTCCAATTTTTTCCGATTTAACCCAAACATTTAAAACTTTACGAAACAAATACTAATATTTCCCCTTTTTCGCGATTTAAGCCGAACATTTACAAACGTTACGAAACAAATCCAAATATTTCATCTTTTTAGCGATTTAAGCCAAATGTTTACAAACTTTACGAAACAAATTCAAACATTTCTCTATTTTAGCAATTTAAGCCAAACGTTTAAAACGTTACGAAAAAAATTCTAATGTTTCTCCGTTTTAGCGATTTAAGCCAAATGTTTACAAACTTTACAAAATAAATCCAAACGTTCCCCATTTTAGCGATTTAATCCAAACATTTACAAACGTTACGAAACAAAACCAAGCGTTTCACATTTTTAGCAATATAAGCCAAACATTTACAAACGTTAAGAAACAAATCCAAGCGTTTCACCTTTTTAGCAATTTAAGCCAAACATTTACAAACGCTACGAAACAAATCCAAACGTTTCATCTTTTTAGCAATTTAAGCCAAACATTTATAAACGTTACGAAACAAATCCAAATGTTTCCCTTTTTTAGCAATTTAAGCCAAACGTTTACAAACATTACGAAACAAATCCAAACATTTCACCTTTTTAGCAATTTAAGCCAAACGTTTACAAACGTTACGAAACAAAAATAATTGTTTCATCTTTTTAGCAATATAAGCCAAACGTTTACAAACGTTACGAAACAAATACAAACGTTTCAATATAAGCCAAATTTTTACAAACATTATGAAACAAATCCAAACATTTCACCTTTTTAGCGATTTTAGCAAAAAGTTTATAAACGTTACGATTTAAATCGTTAAAAACTTGAAACATTTGGATTTGTTTCGTAATATTTTAAACGTCTGGTTTTGTTTCATAACCTTACAAAACCAAACGTTTCGCCTTTTTAGCGATTTAAGCCAAACATTTACAAACGTTAAGAAACAAATCCAAACGTTTCACGTTTTTGGCGATTTAAGCCAAACGTTTACAAACGTTGCCAAACAAATCCAAACGTTTCACCTTTTTGGCGATTTAAACCAAACGTTTACAAACGTTATGAAACAAATCCAAGCGTTTCACCTTTTTGGCAATTTAAGCCAAATGTTTACAAACATTACGAAACAAATCCAAGCTTTCACCTTTTTAGAAATTTAATTCGAACGTTTACAAACGTTACGAAACAAAATCAAAAGTTTCACATTTTTATCGGTTTAAGCCAAACGTTTAGCAACGATACGAAACAAATCAAAGTGTTTCACCTTTTTAGCAATTTAAGCCAAACGTTTACAAACATTACGAAACAAATCCAAACGTTTCCCCTTTTTAGCGATTTAAGTGAAACGTTTACAAACGTTACGTAACAAATCCAAACGTTTCCCCTTTTTAGCGATTTATTATAAATAAGTTTTTCCTAGTCAGGTCAATAAGGTCATGAAAAAACAATTCAATTTTTTTATCTTTTAGACAAACGTTCACAAACGTTACGAAACAAATTCAAACGTTTCACTTCTTAGAGATTTAAGCCAAACATTTACAAACTTTATGAAACAAATCCAAGCGTTTCACCTTTTTAGCGGTTTAAGCCAAACGTTACGAAACAAATCCAAGCGTTTCACCTTTTTAGCTATTGAAGCCAAACGTTTACAAACGTTACGAAACAAATCCAAACATTTCCCCTTTTAACCGATTTAAGCCAAACGGTTACAAACATTACGAAATAAATTTAAATGTTTTCCATTTTTAGCGATTTAAGCCAAACGTTGAAAACTTTACGAAATAAATCCTAATGGGTCACCTTTTTAGCGATTTAAGCCGAACATTTACAAACGTTATGAAACAAATCCAAACGTTTCATCTTTTTTGCGATTTACGCCAAACGTTTACAAACATTACGAAACAAATCCAAGCGTTTCACCATTTTAGCAATTTAAGCCAAACGTTTACAAACGTTACGAAACAAATCCAAATGTTTCACCTTTTTAGCGATTTAAGCCAAACATTTACAAACTTTACGAAACAAATTCAAACATTTCCCCATTTTAGCAATTTAAACCAAATGTTTAAAACGTTACGAAACAAATCCTAATGTTTCACCTTTTTAGCGATTTAACCTAAACGTTTAAAAAATTTACGAAATAAAACCAAACGTTCCCCGTTTTAGCGATTTAAGCAAAATATTTACAAACGTAAAGAAAAAAACCAAGCGTTTCACCTTTTTGGCGATTTAAACCAAACGTTTACAAACGTTAAGAAACAAAACTAAGCGTTTCACCTTTTTAGCAATTTAAACCGAACGTTTACAAACGTTAGGAAACAAAATCAATGTTTCACATCTTTATCGATTTAAGCAATACGATTACAAACGATACGAAACAAATCAAAGCGTTTCACCTTTTTAGCAATTTAAACCAAACGTTTACAACCATTACAAAACAAATCCAAATGTTTCCTCTTTTTAGCGATTTATGCCAAACGTTTACAAACGTTACGTAACAAATCCAAACGTTTCCCCTATTTAGCGATTTAAGCCAAACATTCACAAACGTTACGAAACAAATCCAAGCGTTTCACCTTTTTAGCGATTTAAGCCAAACGTTACGAAACAAATCCAAGAGTTTTACCTTTTTAGGGATTCAACCTAAACATTTACAAACGTTTCAAAACAAATACAAATGTTTCACACTTTTAGCAATATAAGTCAAAGGTTTACAAACGTTACGAAACAAATCCAAGCGTTTCACCTTTTTAGCAATTTAAGCCTAACATTTACAAATGTTATGAAACAAACCCAAACGTTTCGAAACAAATCCAAACGTTTACAAACGCTACGAAACAAATCCAAACGATTCATCTTTTTAGCTATTTAAGCCAAACGTTTATAAACGTTACGAAACAAATTCAAATGTTTCACTTTTTAGCAATTTAAGCCAAACGTTTACAAACATTACGAAACAAATCCAAATGTTTCACCTTTTTGGCGATTTAAACCAAACGTTTACAAACGCTACGAAACAAATCCAAACGTTTCCCCATTTTCGCGATTTTAGCCAAACATTTAAAACGTTACGAAATAAATCCAAACGTTTCACCTTTTTAGCGATTTAAGCCAAACGTTTACAAACGTTGCCAAACAAATCCAAACGTTTCACCTTTTTGGCGATTTAAACCAAACGTTTACAAACGTTACGAAACAAATCCAAGTGTTTCACATTTTTGGCGATTTAAACTAAACATTTACAAACGTTACGAAACAAATCCAAGCGTTTCACCTTTTTAGCAATTTAATCTGAACGTTTACAAACGTTACGAGACAAAATCAAACGTTTCACATTTTTATCGATTTAAGCCAAACGTTTACAACAGATACGAAAAAATCAAAGCGTTTCACCTTTTTTGCAATTTAAGCCAAACGTTTACAAATATTACGAAACAAATCCAAACGTTTCCCCTTTTTAGCGATTTAAGCCAAACGTTGACAAACGTTACGTAACAAATCCAAACGTTTCCACTTTTTAGCGATTTAAGCCAAACGTTCACAAACGTTACGAAACAAAGCTAAACGTTTCCCTTTTTAGCGATTTAAACCAAACGTTTACAAACGATATGAAACAAATCCAAGCGTTTCACCGTTTTAGAGATTTAAGCCAAACGTTTACAAACGTTACGAAACAAATCCAAGCGTTTCACCTTTTTAGAAATTGAAGCCAAAACGTTTACAAACGTTACCAAACAAATCCAAACGTTTCCCCTTTTAACCGATTTAAGCTAATCGTTTACAAACGTTAGGAAACAAATTTAAATGTTTTCCAATTTTTTCCGATTTAACCCAAACATTTAAAACTTTACGAAACAAATACTAATATTTCCCCTTTTTCGCGATTTAAGCCGAACATTTACAAACGTTACGAAACAAATCCAAATATTTCATCTTTTTAGCGATTTAAGCCAAATGTTTACAAACTTTACGAAACAAATTCAAACATTTCTCTATTTTAGCAATTTAAGCCAAACGTTTAAAACGTTACGAAAAAAATTCTAATGTTTCTCCGTTTTAGCGATTTAAGCCAAATGTTTACAAACTTTACAAAATAAATCCAAACGTTCCCCATTTTAGCGATTTAATCCAAACATTTACAAACGTTACGAAACAAAACCAAGCGTTTCACATTTTTAGCAATATAAGCCAAACATTTACAAACGTTAAGAAACAAATCCAAGCGTTTCACCTTTTTAGCAATTTAAGCCAAACATTTACAAACGCTACGAAACAAATCCAAACGTTTCATCTTTTTAGCAATTTAAGCCAAACATTTATAAACGTTACGAAACAAATCCAAATGTTTCCCTTTTTTAGCAATTTAAGCCAAACGTTTACAAACATTACGAAACAAATCCAAACATTTCACCTTTTTAGCAATTTAAGCCAAACGTTTACAAACGTTACGAAACAAAAATAATTGTTTCATCTTTTTAGCAATATAAGCCAAACGTTTACAAACGTTACGAAACAAATACAAACGTTTCAATTTAAGCCAAATTTTTACAAACATTATGAAACAAATCCAAACATTTCACCTTTTTAGCGATTTTAGCAAAAAGTTTATAAACGTTACGATTTAAATCGTTAAAATCTTGAAACATTTGGATTTGTTTCGTAATGTTTTAAACGTCTGGTTTTGTTTCATAACCTTACAAAACCAAACGTTTCGCCTTTTTAGCGATTTAAGCCAAACATTTACAAACGTTACGAAACAAATCCAAACGTTTCACCTTTTTCGCGATTTATGCAAAACGTTTACAAACGTTACGAAACAAATCCAAACGTTTCCCTATTATAGCGATTTAAGCCAAACTTTTAAAACGTTAGGAAATAAATCCAAATGTTTCACCTTTTTAGCGATTTAAGTCAAACGTTTATAAATGTTACGAAACAAATCCAAATGTTTCACGTTTTTGGCGATTTAATCCAAACGTTTACAAATGTTATGAAACAAATCCAAACGTTTCACCTTTTTGGCGATTTAAACCAAACGTTTACAAACGTTACGAAACAAATCCAAGCGTTTCACGTTTTTAGCAATTTAATCCGAACGTTTACAAACGTTACGAAACAAAATCAAACGTTTCACATTTTAATCGATTTAAGCCAAAAACTTACAAACGATACCAAACAAATCCAAGCGTTTCACATTTTTAGCAATTTAAGCCAAACATTATGAAACAAATCCAAACTTTCCCCATTTTAGCGATTTAAGCCAAATGTTTACATATGTTACGAAACAAATCCAAATGTTTCACCTTTTTAGAGATTCCTTCCAAACGTTCACAAATGTTACGAAACAAATTCAAACGTTTCCCCTTTTTAGCAATTTAAGCCAAACGTTACGAAACAAATCCAAACATTTCAGCTTTTTAGCAATTTATTCCAAACGTTTACAAGCTTTTCAAAACAAATCCAAGCGTTTCACCATTTTAGCAATTTAAGCCAAACGTTTACAAACGTTACGAAACAAATCCAAACGTTTCACATTTTTAGCAATTTAAGCCAAACGTTTACAAACGTTACGAAACAAATCCAAATGTTTCACCTTTTAGCGATTTAAACCAAACGTTTATAAACTTTACGAAACAAATTCAAACATTTCCCCATTTTAGCAATTTAAACAAAATGATTAAAACGTTACGAAAAAAATCCTAATGTTTTCCTTTTTAGCGATTTAAGCCAAACGTTTAAAAACTTTACGAAATAAAACCAAACGTTCCCCATTTTAGCGATTTAAGCAAAACATTTACAAACGTAAAGAAAAAAAACCAAGTGTTTCACCTTTTTGGCGATTAAAACCAAACGTTTACAAACGTTAAGAAATAAAACTAAGCGTTTCACCTTTTTAGCAATTTAATCCGAACATTTACTAACGTTACGAAACAAAATCAAACGTTTCACATCTTTATCGATTTAAGCCACGTTTACAAACGATACGAAACAAATCAAAGCGTTTCACCTTTTTAGCAATTTAAGCCAAACGTTTACAACCATTATAAAACAAATCCAAACGTTTCCCCTTTTTAGCGATTTATGCCAAACGTTTACAAACGTTACGTAACAAATCCAAGCGTTTCACCTTTTTAGCGATTTAAGCCAAACGTTCACAAACGTTACGAAACAAATCCAAGAGTTTTGCCTTTTTAGCGATTCAACCAAAACGTTTACAAACGTTTCAAAACAAATACAAATGTTTCACATTTTTAGCAATATAAGCCAAACGTTTACAAACGTTACGAAACAAATCCAAGCGTTTCACCTTTTTAGCAATTTAAGCCAAACATTTACAAATGTTATGAAACAAATCCAAACGTTTCGAAACAAATCCAAACGTTTACAAACGCTACGAAACAAATCCAAACGTTTCATCTTTTTAGCTATTTAAGCCAAACGTTTATAAACGTTACGAAACAAATCCAAATGTTTCACTTTATTAGAAATTTAAGCCAAACGTTTACAAACATTACGAAACAGATAAAAACGTTTCACCTTTTTGGCGATTTAAACCAAACGTTACGAAACAAATCCAAACGTTTCCCCATTTTAGCGATTTAAGCCAAACATTTAAAACGTTACGAAATAAATCCAAACGTTTCATCTTTTTAGCGATTTAAGCCAAACGTTTACAAACGTTACCAAACAAATCCAAACGTTTCATCTTTTTGGCGATTTAAACCAAACGTTTACAGACGTTATGAAACAAATCCAAGCGTTTCAGATTTTTTGCGATTTAAACCAAACATTTACAAACGTTACGAAACAAATCCAAGCGTTTCAACTTTTTAGCAATTTAATCCAAGCGTTTCAACTTTCTAGCAATTTAATCCAAACGTTTCACATTTTTATCGATTTTAGCCAAACGTTTACAACAGATACGAAAAAAATCAAAGCGTTTCACCTTTTTCGCAATTTAAGCCAAACGTTTACAAATATTACGAAACAAATCCAAACGTTTTCCCTTTTTAGCGATTTAAGCCAAACGTTGACAAACGTTACGTAACAAATCCAAACGTTTCCAGTTTTTAGCGATTTAAGCCAAACGTTCACAAACGTTACGAAACAAAGCCAAACGTTTCACTTTTTAGCGATTTAAACCAAACGTTTACAAACGATATGAAACAAATCCAAGCGTTTCACCGTTTTAGAGATTTAAGCCAAACGTTTACAAACGTTACGAAACAAATCCAAGCGTTTCACCTTTTTAGCAATTGAAGCCAAACGTTTACAAACGTTACGAAACAAATCCAAACGTTTTCCCTTTTAACAGATTTAAGCCAAACATTTATAAACGTTAGGAAACAAATTTAAATGTTTTCCAATTTTACCGATTTAACCCAAACATTTAAAACTTTACGAAACAAATACTAATATTTCCCCCTTTTAGCGATTTAAGCCGAACATTTACAAACGTTAAGAAACAAATCGAAATGTTTCACCTTTTTTGCGATTTAAGCCAAACGTTTACAAACGTTACGAAACAAATCCAAACGTTTCCCCATTTTAGCGATTTAAGCCAAACGTTTAAAACGTTACGAAATAAATCCAAACGTTTCACCTTTATATCGATTTAAGCCAAACATTTACAAACGTTAAGAAACAAATCCAAACGCTTCACCTTTTTGGCGATTTAAACCAAACGTTTACAAACATTACGAAACAAATCCAAGCGTTTCACCTTTTTAGCAATTTAATCTGAACATTTACAAACGTTAAGAAACAAAATCAAATGTTTCACATTTTTATCGATTTAAGCCAAAAGTTTACAAACGATACGAAACAAATCCAAGCGTTTCACCTTTTTAGCAATTTAAGCAAAACATTTACAAACATTACGAAACAAATCCATATGTTTCCCCTTTTTAGCGATTTAAGCCAAACGTTTACAAACGTTACGTATCAAATCCAAACGTTTCCCCTTTTTAGCGATTTAAGCCAAACGTTCACAAACGTTACTAATTAAATCCAAACGTTTCACCTTTTCACCGATTTAAGCCAAACGTTTACAAACGTTACGAAATAAATCCAAGCGTTTCACCTTTTTAGCAATTTAAACCAAACGTTTACAAACGTTACGAAACAAATCCAAGCGTTTCACATTTTTAGCAATTGAAGCCAAACGTTTCACCTTTTTACCGATTTAAGCCAAACATTTACAAACGTTGCGAAACAAATTTAAATGTTTTCCAATTTTAGCGATATAAGCCAAACGTTTAAAACGTTACGAAACAAATCCTAATGTTTCACCTTGTTAGCGATTTAAGCCGAACATTAACAAACGTTACGAAACAAAACCAAACGTTTCCCCATTTTAGCGATTTAAGCCAAACGTTTACAATCGTTACGAAACGAATCCAAATGTTTCCCCATTTTAGCAATTAATGCCAAATGTTTACAAATGTTACTAAATAAATCCAAACATTTCCCCTTTTTATCGATTTATACCAAACGTTTATAAATGTTACGAAACAAATCTAAACGTTTCAACTCTTTAGCGATTTAAACCAAACGTTTACAAATGTTATGAAACAAATCCAAACGTTTCACATTTTTAGCAATTTAAGCCAAAGGTTACGAAACAAATCAGATCGTTTCCCCATTTTAGCGATTTAAGCCAAACGTTTGGAAACAAATCCACATGTTTCCCCTTTTTAACGATTTAAGCCAAACGTTTACAAACATTACGAAACATAACCAAACGTTTCCCCTTTTTAGCGATTTAAGCCAAACGTTTAACATTTTTAGCAATTTAAGCCAAACGTTTACAAACGTTATGAAACAAATCCAAATGTTTCCCCATTTTAGCGATTTAAGCCAAACGTTTACAAACGTTACGAGACAAATCCAAATGTTTCAACTTTTAACAATTTAAGCCAAACGTTTACAAACGTTACGAAACAAATCCAAGCGTTTCACCTTTATAGTAATTGAAGTCAAACATTTACAAACCTTACGAAATAAATCCAAACGTTTCACGTTTTTACCGATTTATGCCGAACGTTTACAAACGTTACGAAACAAATTTCAATGTTTCCTAATTTTAGCGATTTAAGGCAAACGTTTAAAACGTTACGAAACAAATCCTAATGTTTCACCATTTTAGCGATTTAAGACGAACGTTTACAAACGTTACGAAACAAAACCAAACGCTTCCCCATTTTAGCGATTTAAGCCAAACGTTTACAAACGTTACGAATCAAATCCAAACGTATCCCCATTTTAGCGATTTAAGCCAAACGTTTACAAAAATTACGAAATAAACCCAAACATTTCCCCTTTTTATCGATTTATACCAAACGCTTATAAATGTTACGAAACAAATCCAAATGTTTCACCTTTTTAGCGATTTAAGCAAAACGTTTACAAACGTTATGAAACAAATCCAAGCGTTTCACATTTTTAGCAATTTAAGCCAAACGTTTTGAAACTAATCAAATCGTTTCCCCATTTTAGCGGTTTAAGCCAAACGTTTAAAACGTTTGGAAACAAATCCAAATGTTTCCCCTTTTTAGCGATTTAAGCCAAATGTTTACAAACATTACGAAATATAACCAAATGTTTCCCCTTTTTATCGATTTAAGCCAAACGTATACAAACGTTACGAAACAAATTCAAACGTTTCACCTTTTTAGCGATTTAAGCTGAACGTTTACGAAACAAATCCAATTATTCCCCATTTTAGCGATTTAAGCCAAACATTTAAAAATGTTACGAAATATATCCAAACGTTTCACCTTTTTAGCAATTTAAGCCAAACGTTTACAAACGTTACAAAACAAATCCAAATGTTTCCCCATTTTAGCAATTTAAGCCAAACGTTTACAAACGTTACGAAACAAATCCAAACATTTCAGCTTTTAAGCGATTTAAGCCAAACGTTTACAAACGTTACGAAACAAATCCAAACATTTCACCTTTTTAGCAATTGAAGCCAAACGTTTACAAACGCTACGAAACAAATCCAAACGTTTCACCTTTTTAGCGATTTAAGCCAAACGTTTACAAACGCTACGAAACAAATCCAAGCGTTTCCCCGTTTAGCAATTTAAGCCAAACGTTTACAAACTCTACGAAATAAATAAAAATGTTTCACCTTATTAGCGATTTAAGCCAAACGTTTAAAAACCTTACAAAACGAATCCAAACATTTCCCCTGTTAGCGATTGAAACCAAACGTTTACAAACTTTACGAAACAAATACAAGCGTTTTGATAAATCCGTAAAGAGTTACAGATTTAATAAAAACGATGATTAACCCAATGTTTACAAGAAGGTTAGTTGGAGCATACTCACTTTCGTGATCTTGTATGAGAATAACATATTACTGATAAATAATAATATCGAAATGTGAACTTTTGTAAAACTTTGGTTTATATAGTACGTACTGTATTAAAGACATTGGAGAGGTAGCCTAAATTATCAGTATTACTATGGAGATAGATCTAAGAGAATAATTGGTTTCTCGTAAAGGCTCATCTTAAAAAAGATGTTGAAGTAGTTCAATATTGAAGTTATAAGAGAGGATTGATACTAGTTAGGCATGAATTCTTCTTTCAAAGAAAATCTTTTCCGAGACTTCTGAAGAAAGAAAGAATCTAGCAAAGATACCACGGGCTTTCACAATTGGTAGTCTGATGTATGTGTTGTCACTTACAAAGCTAGAAATTGTCTATGCGGTTAGTGGGACTAATCGGTTTCAATCCAATCCATGTTGAGAACATTGGATGGTTGTTAAGGATATCTTTAAGTACTTTTGAAGAACTAAAGATATGGTATTAACAAATGGAGAATTATTTTTTAAGTAGACCGTTTTACAGATTATGATGAATAATCAGGTATGGATAATAGAGAGTCTATCTCTGGATTCATATTTATCTATAATGAAGGAGTAGTGAGCTAGAAGTGTTTTAAGCAAGAATCAACTCCAGATTCCATTATAGAAGTCGAATACATTATGACATGAGATGTCGTAATAGAAGGTGCTTTGATAAATTAGTTCGTAATTGAACTAAGTACGTTTTCTTCCATTAAGTCGACAATTCCTCTTTTCTGCGATCACAATGGTGCTACTTCATCGTCACTGTTATTTATTCTCCTAATTAGTAAAGAGTTACTAATTACAGGAAGTAGTGAGTCTCATACTACTTGATGGAGATCAGAATAAACATGTGGACACTCAAGGGAGTTGAGTGAGTCAAACTAGTGATGCTAGATGACTTATACATGGTATCTTATCAAAGTCAATTTGATGTCATCTAGTTCATAATTGTACATATATCGTTTGACTTGTTGTGACACTATCTTGTATATAGGTGATTAGAGTTTGATACTCCTTATCGCTATATCTTTCATGAGCTAGGGTCACGGGATTGTTAGTGATATGCACTAGGTCAATCATGTTTGACTATGTTTTGACTTTATCATTTTATTATTTATTGATTGGCAGTTTTTATCATTTTATATTAATGATTAAAATACTTGAATGGTTAATTCTTTCTAAGGTCATCGAGTATGTGACTTGATAGTAGAACCCTTAGGTTTAATAAAAGAATTATATACCATCTATCCCTAGTCTTAATAGAACATTGAGACTAGTATGATGTTGACTGATGATTATGTTTTACTAATCATGTATATGAGATATTAAGTCAAATCATAGGTGCTATTTGAGAAATAAGGCACTGGATGACCCACTGTGAGAATACTACATAGATCACTCTCATAAGTAATTCTCATTACAGTTCTATTAGTATAATCCTTTGACCTTGAAATCATCATGGATTTCTACATAGCTATTTCATATTTTGATACAGTCTTACATTATCTTTAACAGGATAATGGAATAGATTGTCGTTGGATATGAAAGTAACTATGTGAGAAATGTGAGTGACTGAGAAGGAATTTGTCCCTCATTTATTTGAGTAAGATATCTATGGGCCCCTTGAAGAAGATAGACTGAAGAAAATGCATGGCCATGCTAATTGATAAGAAGTTATCATTTTCAGTCTACTTAGAGTCAAGAAACTAATGATTGAATGTTATAAGGATGACAGGACTATGCCTTATATTCAATCTGGATATCGAGAGACAAAGGGATTAAAATATTATTGTAAATGGTTAAATCGGATTATCGATATTCATATAACTTGGGTAGTCATAATGTCTTGCAAGAGGCCACTTATGACTTGTGGGCTGAAATAGGGATTTCGAGCCTACTGCCAACGTTATATGAACCTACAGGGTCGCACACTAAGAACAGGCCCAAAACAGTTATGGGTTGTACAAGCCCAATGTGATTAAGTGATTAATTATATATATATATATATATATATATATATATATATTTCGTAATATATATATATTAATAAATATATATATTAATTCAAAATTTAAGGATAAGTGTTTTCCTTAATTTATTATTTTTGGAAGATAATAAATATAGTAATTAATATATATGGATGATTATCAAAAAGGAGTTTTTGATAAAAATAAACTTGTAGAATTGCAATGAGATTGAAATTCGAATTTGTCTCAAACCCTAGTGTTGTTATATCACTATAAATACACATTAAGCAATTGGGTTGAGAATGACGAAATTCATTATTCACTAAATCACTAAAAATTCGAAATTGCTTGTGAAGAAATAGTGCTAGCACACAAGCACTAGTTTTGGCTAAGGTCTGTTCGTGTGGATACTCGTAGAGGACGCATTCTTTTGGAGGCGTTTCTGATCCGAGGCCAGGTATCACCAAAATGAACCACCTCCTTCCTTCCTACATTGCTGTTGAATTCGACATACAAGTAAGTATTAATTATGTGGTTAATCTATTTATTGGCATAACATGGATCTTGGTTTGGGTTTTAGATAAAATTTTTGAAATTCCGCTGCGTTATGAACCTAGAAAACTCAACAGTGGTATCGGAGCTGCTTGTAATTTGATTAATTAGATTCTGAGTATATATGTGATATATGCTTATTGTATGTTATGTTTTGAAAAAGGGGTTGTTTTTCGAAACTGTTTTTGAAGGAATTATAATTCGTTGTAATTATACATAAAACGTTTATGTGATTAAATTGTATGAAAAACAGTATGAAGAATTAATTTGATTAATCGTTTAATGTGATTAAAACTTCGAATATACTGTTCTAAATTAATATTACGTTTTAATTTGATTAAAGGTTTCGTAGTATTAATTTTCATACGAATTGATAAGAAAAGGGGAAACAGATTAATAAAACTGTTTTTGAATAGGATTAGTAAACTGTTTATGAAACTGTTTTAATTCTATTAGGAAACCTGTTTTTGAATAGGATTAGTAAACTGTTTGTGAAACTGGTTTCAATTCTATTAGTAATTCTGTTTTGAATAGGATTAGTAAACTATTTGTGAAACTGGTTTTAATTCTATTAGTAATTCTGTTTTAAATATGATTAGTAAACTGTTTGTGAAACTGTTTTTAATTCTATTGATAAAACTGTATTTGATTATGTTGTGAACATAATTTATAAAACTGTGCTTAATTTCGCTATGAGCTAAATTAAAGAAATTGTTGTTATTTAAGTGTTAAATAAATTGTTTCAGATCAGTTTTTAAGATGCAGTAAGTAGGGATTTGGGGTTATTTTAATCTGTTTCGAACATATTAAAATAGACCGTAATCAATTAAGATTATTGATTTTGGATAAAGAAATTTTAATTCTGTTAAGTGTAACATGTGAGAAAAATTTATGGACCCGCTAGTCGGTTAGCGGGACCATCGCCTGGGGCTCTGCCCCCGGACCCTGCCAGGGGCGCTGCCCCTTGGACACCGCTTGGGGCACTGCCCCCAGACCCCGCCAAGGGGCCGCACCCCTTGGACCCCGCTGATACACCCCATTGAGGACCGTTATCCTTTTAAGCCGGCGTGTTTTTGTCATGTATTTTATTTTAATATTTTAATGATAAATTTTAAATATGATTTAAATTATCATGAATAACATACTTATGTGATTGTTGTTAAATATGATTTAAAATAGTGAAATAATATGTTTTTAATGTTTATCTTATTGGTTATATGCTTTTCATGATTATTTTATATGTGATAAGATAGGATAACTAAATAGGATAAATAACAAACCCTTATTTAACATTAAGTCTTCAATATACCTCCCATTGTAATAACACTTATCAAGACTTAGATTGCTATGTATAGGCTATGCCAAAGCATGATGTATAAAGTCATCTAAGTAAGATAAGTTGGATAAAATTGATATCCATATTTTTGATTTGGTTAGACTTAACTAGGTTATCAAAATAGTTTTGAACCTAGGGTATAAGATAGAATATCAAGATTACATGTGATGTTAATATTCTATGTTCAAGAATTGCATGAGATGTAATTGGTAAAGTGTTACCTACCTAAATAAACCACACTTAAAGTGATAAGCCAAAGCTTACTTGAAGTAGGGTGAAATATGGATCGTGTCCCACTATTATTTTTCAATTGTTGAAATTATCATTAAGGGTTTTTATATGAATTATGGATATATGTTGTGGGAATTTTATTGTGCTTTTTATTAAATGTTACTTGTATATTTATTGTTGTAGAGATGGCTACAAACACTACACATACTTTATCAGTGCGATCAATCCTTGAGAAGGATAAGCTCAATGGCACTAACTTTCTGGACTGGTACAGAAATCTAAGAATTGTTCTTAGGCAAGAAAGAAAGGAATATATCCTTGATCAACCCCTCCCTGAGGAACCAGCTCCTGCTGCTACTAGAGCTCAAAGGGATGCTTATACGAAGCATCTCAATGACTCTACTGATGTCACTTGCATTATGCTTGGATGCATGGAGAATGAACTCCAAAAGCAAATGATGGAATTGGATGCGAACACCATGATTACTGATCTCATGGAAATGTTCCAAGAGAGAGCAAGAATTGAAAGGTTCAATACCATCAAGGATTTGCTTTCTTGCAAGTTGACTACTAGCGGCTCAGTTAGTCCTCATGTTTTGAAGATGAAGGGTCATCTTGAACATTTGGACAGGCTCGGTCTCCCAATTACCCAAGAGTTGGCTACAAACATTGTTCTCCAATCTTTGCCTGAGGCTTATGATGGTTTCATCATGAACTTCAATATGCATAATATGGAAAAGACCATCACAGAGTTGCATGGGATGCTTCAAACTGCTGAAAAGAACATCAAGAATGCGATTAAGGATGTTCTTATCGTCAACAAGGGAAAGGGTATGAAAAGGTCTGGTAAGGGCAAGGGAAAGGCTTTCAAGAAGTCTAAACCCAAGTCCAAGCCCAAGACCAAGGATGAACCCAAAGCAAAACCGCCAAAGGAAGGAACTTGCTTTTTCTGCAAGGAACCTGGACATTGGGAAAGGAATTGCAATAAATATTTGGATGATCTGAAGAAGAACAAGGGTAGTGAGACTACCACTTCAGGTATTCATGTTATAGAAATTAATCTTTCTACTTCTGATTCATGGGTATTAGATACTTGATCTGGATCTCACATTTGTACTAATGTGCAGGGTCTCAAAAGGAGTAGAAGTTTGACAAAAGGCGAAGTGGACCAACGAGTTGGCAATGGAGCAAGAGTTTCTGCTTTAGCTGTAGGGACTTATGAGTTATCTTTGCCTAGTGGACTTATTTTATCTTTGAACAATTGTTATTATGTACCTACCATGTGTAGGAATATTATTTCTGTTTCTTGTTTGGACAAGGATGGTTTTGAATTTATTATTAGGAATAATAAATGCAGTATTTCGCATAATAACATTCTTTATGGATGTCACGACCCAATCTCAGGGCCGAGACCGGCGCTAGGGAATGGGAGTGGTTGCTCCGAAACCCGTAGCAAGCCTAAAAACGTAAAATAATTTTTTGCGAAACATAAATGTCATGCATGACATATATAGACACGTGTCATGCAGAAACACAAGCCAGGCACACATATCTTCTGGCAATCACAAACATCACAACGCAGCCAGCGTAAAACATATATACTTTAAAACATTAAAGTTATATTTACAGAAAACTATATATTACAGGCTGACTTGCAAAACTCTTATCTACTGCAGCTCTAAGAATAAAGTACGGTTTCTTTACATACTAAAAAATACAGACTTCTGAAAGTAGGATAGAAGTCCGTTGCTTCAAAGCGTCTTTAACCTGAAAGGAAATCTGTGAGGGGTCAGTACATTGGGATATACTGAGTGAGTTCATACATTTACTAATAAGTATTCAAATAAAACATAAAACGATACTCAATCGTATGCAGCCAAGTACAGGATCCGATTGAAACCTTAATCCTCAAACATACTAATTAATCGATCAAGCAACCCAATCATTTATATCAAATTGTGAGTCCAATTCACTGGTGGCCCAGCCATTAGATACGGGGACTCCAGACTACACCGTAGCCGAGTGCTCACTCGTATCAAAATCATATACCCAATCGTAAGTTTCATAATCATCATCAGCTCCCAGCTGAGTCACATTAAAACTGGTGATCACACAGTCCTATTGTCTCCCAATAGGTAGCACATTCCATCGGATCAATACTGGTTTCAAATCAAGCATATGCAATTCATAAAAAGAATTCGCATCGAAATCATGCAAAACAAACATAAAGCAATATAAAATATTTGCTTAAATAAATACTTTAAAAGCAAATAGTATAAACTCACTGAAAACGCTTATCCAAAAATATGTCGGGGCTTTAGAACGTCAAACTTCCCGAACTACTGGTCCAGCTGCTTCTTGCCTCGCCGGATCTAAAACAATTTTAAAACATTTGACTTGTATTAGAATCCTATTCTAAGTTTGACTCTAGACTCGAGACTCGACACGCTGAACCTTTATTAATCGTCGTGCTTCTCACGTATACTCCGATAACGGTATCAAACTCGTTTACGGATCGTAAATTGCTTCTAATTCAATTCCCATTTAACCCCATTAGGTTAACTATTCACATTAATCGATTAACTACTATTCGATTTCCGATTCAATACGCGAATTCAATTAATTCAATCGAGGTACGAAGAATCGGGGTGCGAGAATCGTAGGGTGCACGCTCGTGTATGGGGGTACACGATCGTGCACCTTGATGGTACACGTTCGTGTACCTTGGTACACGGTCGTGTACCATGTATTGGTGCACGTTCGTGTACTTTGGTACACGTTCGTGCACCATTGATGGTACACGTTCGTGTACCACAAGTGCACGCACGATCCCCCGAAATCAATTTCCTGGGTTTCCGACCTGCTATATACGTAAAAACGCTCCAAACTCAACCAAAACGCGTATTCTAACCTCAAAATGCTATATATCAATACTATAATCGATAAAACGATAAAATCGTTTCGTGGCCTAAAACTTTGAATCGATATAACACCAAATATATTCGTTTAAGCGAGAAAACGTCAAGCTTACCGTGATACGCCACTGAAATACGATCGTTTTGAGCTATTAAAGGAAACGGGCGAGAGACGAAAAACGCGCGACGAACCGTAATCGATCGCCTTTTTTGATCGAGAGAAGGAAGAAGATGATGAAGGTTCTGTAACCTTCATAAGAAAGATTTAACTTTTATATATGCTGGTTAATTTGCCATTTGGTCCTTGAAACTTTTCAAAAGTTTCAATTTAGTCCAAAACCTATTCAATTAATCTTTCTATTAATTCATATACGTATTATTTATATCCGAATAAATAATACTAACTCAAAATATATATTTCCATCGGAAATCCTCAAATTTCTATTTTCGGGGCTTAATTGGCTAATTTGCACTTTAGCCCCTAAACTTTTCAAAATTTACAATTTAGCCTCAAAATGCCTCCACATCCAAATTTTCAAAATTAACTCCTTAAATCCCGCTAATTGACTTATTAAATTTTATTCTAAATTTCCGATATAATTAAATTAAATTTTCCTTAATTTAATTTATCGGAAATCACGACACGTGACACGACTTAATTACCTTAAAATATTTTGGGGTATTACATTCACCCCCTCTTAAAATAAATTCGTCCTCGAATTTAAAATTAGCCACGTACCTTGAGTGAAAAGGTAAGGATACTTCTGCCTCATATCCTCTTCGTTCGTAATTGTCGTATCTGCGTGTCGACAATCTGCACTGGCCGTTCTTCGTAAGTCAGTTCCTCGCTCACGTCCACCACTTGCGGTTGAATTATTCGAGAAGGGTCTGGTACATATTTCCGAAGCATGATAATATGGAAGGCAGGATGAACTTGTGACATCTCCGGTGGCAAGTCTAGCTTATAGGCAATTGAGCCTATACGTTCTACAATCTCATATGGTCCGATATATCTCGGAGCCAACTTGCCCTTCTTTCCGAAACGTATCACTCCCTTCTTCGGTGATACCTTGAGGAAAACGTAATCTCTGATCTGAAATTCGATGTCCTTACTCTTGGGGTCCGCGTAATTCTTCTGTCGACTGGAAGCAGTATTCAAACGCTGCTTTATCAATGGTACTTTTTCTGACGTAATCTGGATGATCTCTGCTGTAGTGAGCTTCCGCTCACCGACTTCGTCCCAACAGATAGGGGATCGACACTTGCGACCGTATAACATTTCATATGGTGCCATCTCGATGCTCGAGTGATAACTATTATTATAGGCGAACTCGACTAAAGGTAGGTACGTATCCTAACTACCTCCGAAGTCTAATACGCATAGCCGAAGCATATCTTCTAGCGTTTGAATCTTTCGTTCAGACTGGCCGTCTGTCTGAGGGTGAAAAGCAGTGCTGAAATTCAATCGTGTTCCTAACGCGTCTTGTAAACTCTTCCAGAAATGAGAGGTAAATACGGAACCTCTGTCTGAAACGATCGACACGGGGACTCCGTGTAAGCTCACGATCATATCGATATAAATCTCCGCCAACTTTGCTGCAGAATACGTCGTCTTGATAGGAATGAAGTGCGCTGACTTCGTCAAACGATCCACGATTACCCAAATGGAATCAAAACCTTTCTGCGTCTTGGGTAATCCGATTACGAAATCCATCGTGATTTGCTCCCACTTCCACTCCGGAATGGGTAACGGCTGAAGAAATCCGTAAGGTCGCTGATGTTCCAATTTGACTTGCTGACAAGTCGGGCATTTCGCCACGAACTCTGCGATATCTTTTTTCATTCCGCTCCACCAATTCGTCGCCTTGATGTCGTGATACATCTTCGTGGAACCAGGATGAACGCTATAGATCGTTCCATGAGTCTCTTCCATGATCTTCTGTCTTAAGCCGTCAATGTCTGGTACACCCATTCGATTGCCATATTTCAGTATTCCATTGACAATACTAAAATCTTGACTCTTTTCTTATTGAACTTCCTCAATTAAATGCTTCAATTGAGGGTCGTCTGTTTGCAATTCTTTGATCTGATCTATCAACGTCGATCGTATCGTTAACTGAGCCATTAGGTTTCCGAGAGATGAAATCTCGAACTCAACCCCTTGGCTAAACATCGCGTGAATCTCGTTAATTAATGGTCTCTGCCATGTCGTTGTAACATGCGCGAGACTTCCTGCCGACTTCCTGCCTAATGCATCTGCCACAACGTTGGCCTTGCCTGGATGGTATTGTATCGTGCAATCGTAATCTTTTAATAACTCCATCCATCTCCGCTGTCCGAGGTTCAATTCTCACTGGTCGAAAATGTATTTCAAACTTTTATGATCTGTAAAGATCTCGCACGTAGCGCCGTATAAATAATGTCTCCAAATCTTCAGCGCAAAAATCACTGCTGCTAATTCCAGATCATGCGTCGGGTAGTTCGTCTCATGCTTCTTAAGCTGTCGCGACGCGTACGCTATTACTCGACCATGTTGCATAAGGACACATCCTAGTCCAACTCTTGACGCATCACAATAAACTGTGAATCCTTCCGTTCCTTCTGGTAATGCTAGAACTGGTGCCGTCGTCAGACACTCTTTCAGTTTCAGAAAACTGAGCTCACACTGATCTGTCCAGTTGAACTTCGCGTTCTTCTGAGTTAGCTTCGTCAAAGGTACATCGATTTTTGAAAAGTCTTGTACAAATCGTCTGCCATATCCCGCTAATCCGAGAAAACTTCGGACTTCTGTAACTGATTCAGGCCACTTCCATTCTATCACAACTTCGATCTTCTTTGGGTCAACCTTGATACCGCTTTGTGATACCACATGACCTAAGAAAGCCACTTCCGTTAGCCAAAATTCACATTTAGAGAATTTGGCGTAAAGCTGATGCTCTCTTAGCGTCTGTAGTACTATCTGCAGATGTTGAGCATGCTCTTCTTCTGAACGTGAATAGATCAAAATATCGTCGATAAACACGATCACGAACTGATCCAAGTACGGTTTGAATATCCTATTCATCAAATCCATGAAGGCTGCTGGGGTGTTTGTCAATCCGAACGACATAACAAGAAATTCGTAATGACCGTATCGAGTTCGAAAAGCAGTCTTTTGAACGTCATCATCGCGAATCTTCAATTGATGATAGCCTGATCTCAAGTCGATCTTGGAAAAGTACTTCGCTCCTTGTAACTGGTCGAACAAATCGTCGATTCTAGGTAACAGATACTTATTCTTGATCGTCACCTTGTTCAGTTGTCGATAATCGATACATAGTCGAAGCGATCCATATTTCTTTTTTACGAACAACACTGGTGCACCCCACGGGGATACACTCGGTCTGATAAAATCGCGATCAAACAACTCTTCTAGTTGACCCTTATGTTCTTTGAGCTCTGCTGGCGCCATTCGATAAGGTGGTACCAATATCGGCTTTGTGCCAGGAGCCAATTCGATACAAAATTCAATCCCACGATCTGGGGGTAACCCAGGTAATTCCTCTGGAAAAACGTTTGGATATTCCGATACAACTGGCACGTCACTTAAATTTGCACTTTTCTTCTCCATGTCTCGTTCTATCGCTAAGAATCCTTGACATCCCTTCTTCAACATACGACAAGCTTTAATAGCTGAAATAATACTCGTAGAAGATTCCATCTTATCACCCTGAATTGAAACCGCTTCAATTCCAGGCGTGTTAAACGTTACTGTCTTCTTTCGACAATCCACATTGGCGTAGTGCTGAGCTAACCAATCCATTCCTAGTATGACGTCAAAAGCTAATACCTCGAGTAAAATCAAATCAACTAACAAATCTCGTCCTTGAACTCTCACAAGACAAGACGGATAAACGATACTAACTTCCACACTTTCTCCAACTAGAGTAGCTACTGACAAGGGATTCCTAAGATATGTTGGTTGCACTCCTAACTTACTAGCGAAACTAGGCGAAACAAACGAATGTGTAGCGCCCGGATCAAACAAAATTAGTGCGTCTTGAAAAGCGATAGGAAAGGTACCTTGCACCACATCATTGGAAACCTGAGCCTCTTGAGGATTCAGTGCAAAGACCCTAGCCTGACTTCCGCCAGCCTGCGAAGTCTGGCCAGTACCGCGTCCTCCGCCATTCCTTCCTCATCGATTTGCGTAACCACGGCCTTTCTGGCCCGTGAAGGTACTTCCTGTCTGATCATATCCTGACGCTATCTGCTGCGCAGTTCTCTGCTGCTGATAAGAAGGTTGTACTACAGTAGCCATGGAACCCTGGGGCATCTGCCTCGGACAATCTCTAGCAAAATGACCCCGTTGACCACAGTTGAAACATGCTCCACTAGCAATGTAGCACGCGCCGTAGTGTCTCCTATTACAGTTTAGACATAAAGGAACTCCGCCTCCCATATCACTCATCGATTTGGCGCTAAATTCGGTGCCTGAAGTACTGACTCTGGTTCCATACCGAGATTTCTTATTTCTTTGTTGCCGTGATGGGGGTCGAGAATAACTCCTAACATATGATTGGGTAGGTGCGCTCTGTATGCTGCGGAACACATCACTCCTTACAGGAGCAACACTGGAAGGATCAGGAATCTTTCTAAAACGGATCAGAGAAACTTCCATTTGCCTAGCGCTATCGATCAATTGCACTAGGGTTCTTCCGATATCAGACGTCAGACTCACAAATTCAGCTCCTAGACCCTCCACAAACCTTGAGTTCACTCTGGCTGGGTCCGTAGTCAAGTCTGGTGCAAACCTACTTACTCTGGTAGATTCCGTCACATACTCTTGCACAGACCGATTGCCTCTACTCAGGGTCAACCACTGACTACGATAACTCTCTGTTACCGCATATAGTAAGAAGTACTCTCTAAAGTGATTTGCAAATTCAACCCAGGTCATAGTATCCATGGTTGGCTGAATGTGCTGCTGAAACCAGTCTTTCGCGGGTCCTTTCATTGACATTTCCACCATAATGATGGTCTGTCTCTCATTAGCTTGCAGGCGTCGAGCGTTACGTTCTACTTCTTCGAGGAAATCGAGAGCATCGCCTGAGCCGTCAAACTTAGTTGGCTTAAGGCACATATAAGCCAAGACGATATCTCGATCAGTGAAAGCAACATTACGTAACTGTTGCTGCTGTAGCTGTTCACGATGCATGTTCTGCACCTCAGCCTGATTGGCTTGCATAGCCGCAATTCCCGTAAGAAACTGATTCAGATCAAAACCTACAACATTAGGTTGCTGGGCTTGCGCTTGCATTCCAGGTGCCTGCTCCTGGGCCTCTTGGCCACCACCTCCTCCATCCTGAACAGAAGACTCTTCTTGAGCTTCTGGATGGACGTCATGCGTCCCTTCTATAACATTTCGTGCTGTAGCGGCAGCTCGCTCTACTTCTTGTCGTTGGTCAGACATCCTGACCAAGGCAAACAACGTTACTTAGCCACATAATCGCATAACGAATTAAACGTGCATCTCATCACATGCGAACACACACGTAAGAGAGACTCACATCCTAGAGGGAAAGCTGAGAGTTTGAAAATCAAATGAATACGTAACAAAGACAAGACTCAAATCCTATGTGCTGCAGTAGATTCCTAGGAAAATCAATTACTCTTCTAACATAAGCAATGGTAACTGGACCATGCTCTGATACCAACATTGTCACGACCCAATCTCAGGGCCGAGACCGGCGCTAGGGAATGGAAGTGGTTTCTCCGAAACCCGTAGCAAGCCTAAAAACGTAAAATAATTTTTCGCGAAACATAAACGTCATGCATGACATACATAGACACGTGTCATGCAGAAACACATGCCAGGCACACATATCTTCTGGAAATCACAAACATCACAACGCAGCTAGAGTAAAACATATATACTTTAAAATATTAAAGTTATATTTACAGAAAACTATATATTACAGGCTGACTTGCAAAACTCTTATCTACTGCAGCTCTAAGAGTAAAGTACGGTTTCTTTACATACTCAAAAATACAGACTTCTGAAACTAGGATAGAAGTCCGTTGCTTCAAAGCGTCTTTAACCTGAAAGGAAATCTGTGAGGGGTCAGTATATTGGGATATACTGAGTGAGTTCATACATTTACTAATAAGTATTCAAATAAAACATAAAACAATACTCAATCGTATGCAGCCAAGTACAGGATCCGATTGAAACCTTAATCCTCAAACATACTAATTAATCAATCAAGCAACCCAATCATTAATATCAAATTGTGAGTCCAACTCACTGGTGGCCCAGCCACTCGATTCGGGGACTCCAGACTACACCGTAGCCGAGTGCTCACTCGTATCAAAATCATATACCCAATCGTAATTTTCATAATCATCATCAGCTCCCAGCTGAGTCACATTAAAACTGGTGATCACACAGTCCTATTGTCACCCAATAGGTAGCACGTTCCATCGGATCAATACTGGTTTCAAATCAAGCATATACAATTCATAAAAAGAATTCGCATCGAAATCATGCAAAACAAACATAAAGAAATATAAAATATTTGCTTAAATAAATACTTTAAAAGCAAATCGTATAAACTCACTGAAAACGCTTATCCAAAAATATGTCGGGGCTTTAAAACGTCAAGCTTCCCGAACTACTGGTCCAGCTGCTTCTTGCCTCGCCGGATCTAAAACAATTTTAAAACATTTGACTTGTATTAGAATCCTATTCTAAGATTGACTCTAGACTCGAGACTCGACACGCTGAACCGTTATTAATCATCGTGCTTCTCATGTATACTCCGATAACGATATCAAACTCGTTTACGGATCGTAAATCGCTTCTAATTCAATTCCCATTTAACCCCATTAGGTTAACTATTCACATTAATCGATTAACTACTATTCGATTTCCGATTCAATACGCGAATTCAATTAATTCAATCGAGGTACGAAGAATCGGGGTGCGAGAATCGTAGGGTGCACGCTCGTGTATGGGGGTACACGATCGTGCACCTTGATGGTACACGACCGTGTACCTTGGTACACGGTCGTGTACCATGTATTGGTGCACGTTCATGTAATTTGGTACACGTTCGTGCACCATTGATGGTACATGTTCGTGTACCACAAGTGCACGATCCCCCGGAATCAATTTTTGGGGTTTCCGACCTGCTATATACGTAAAAACGCTCCAAACTCAACCAAAACGCGTATTCTAAGCTCAAAACGCTATATATCAATCCTATACTCGCTAAAACGATAAAATCGTTTCGTGGCCTAAAACTTTGAATCGATATAACTCAAAATATATTCGTGTAAACGAGAAAACGTCAAGCTTACCGTGATACGTCACTGAATTACGATCGTTTTGGCCTCCATAGCTCCGCCTCTCTTTTCTTAGCCGGAGCTTTGCCCATTTAGTATAGTACGAAGCTATTAAACGTCGGAAACGGACGAGAAACGAAAACCGCGCGACGAACCGTAATCGATCGCCGTTTTTGATCGAGAGAAGGAAGAAGATGATGAAGGTTCTGTTAATTCATATACGATCGTATGATGAAGGAAGAAGATGATGAAGGAAGAAGATGATTTGGTCCTGGAAACTTTTCAAAAGTTTCAATTTAGTCTAAAACCTATTCAATTAATCTTTCTATTAATTCATATACGTATTATTTATATCCGAATAAATAATACTAACTCAAAATATATATTTCCATCGGAAATCCTCAAATTTCTATTTTCGGGGCTTAATTGGCTAATTTGCACTTTAGCACCTAAACTTTTCAAAATTTACAATTTAGCCCCAAAATGCCTCCACATCCAAATTTTCAAAATTAACTCCTTCAATCCCGCTAATTGACTTATTATATTTTATTCTAAATTTCCGATATAATTAAATTACATTCTCCTTAATTTAATTTATCGGAAATCACGACACGTGGCATGACTTAATTACCTTAAAATATTTTGGGGTATTACAATGGAAATGCTCCACGCAGTAGTGGTCTTTATATTTTAAATGTTGAAGACACTAATGAAAAATCAATCTATAACATCAATGCTAAGAAGTTTAAGTCAAATGATTTAAACTCTACTTATCTCTAGCATTGTCGTTTAGGCCATATAAATGAGAAACGCATATCAAAACTTCAAAGAGAAGGACTTTTGAATTCATTTGATTATGAATCATTTGAAACATGTGAATCTTGTCTAATGGGCAAAATGACAAAAACACCTTTTATTGGACAAGGTGAAAGAGCTAAAAACTTATTGGGCCTTATACATACAGATGTATGTGGTCCATTAAGTACAAATGCTAGAGGTGGATTTCAGTATTTCATTACTTTTACTAATGATCTCAGTCGATATGGTTATGTTTATCTGATGAAACATAAATCTGAATATTTTGAAAAGTTCAAAATATTTAAGAATGAAGTACAAAATCAACTTGGTAAAAATATTAAAACACTAAGATCTGATCGAGGTGGTGAATATTTAAGCCAAGAATTTGTAGATCATCTAAAAGATTGTGGGATCGTTTCTCAATTGACTCCACCTGGAACACCACAATGGAATGGTGTGTCTTAACGGAGAAATCTAACTCTATTGGATATGGTTCGATCAATGATGAGTTAAACTGATCTTCCAATCTCATTTTGGGGTTATGCTTTAGAAACCGCTGCATTCATTTTGAATAGAGTTCCATCAAAGACAGTTGAAAAGACACCATATGAAATATGAACTGGAAAAACTCCTAGTTTGTCTTTTCTTAAGATTTGGGGATGTCAAGCTTATGTGAAGCGACTAATTTCAGATAAATTAGCACCCAAATCTGACAAATGCCTTTTTGTAGGATATCCTAAAGAAACTAAAGGATATTACTTCTACAATGCTTATGAGAACAAAGTGTTTGTTGCTAAAATTGTGTCTTTTTGGAAAGAGAATTTATTTCCAAAGGAACCAGTGGGAGTACAGTACAACTTGAAGAAATTCAAGAACCACAAAGTAGCATTGTACCAAGTATGGAACCTCAAAAGAATCAACAAGCAATTGCTGAACCAGTACAAGTACCACAAGGCCAAAGGAGGTCTGATAGGACACGTCATAATCCTATGAGATATGGATTTCTCATTACTGAGAACAATGATGTGACGATTGTGGATCAAGAAGAACCCACATCCTATCAAGAGGCCATAAATAGTCCTGACTCTGAAAAATGGCTCGAAGCCATGAGATCTGAAATGCAATCCATGTATGATAATCAAGTTTGGACCTTGATTGACCCAACGGATGGTGTAAAAACCATTGGGTGCAAATGGGTCTTCAAAATGAAGACTGACATGGATGGAAATGTGCATACCTATAAAGCAAGACTAGTTGCAAAAGGTTTCAGACAAATACATGGTATAGACTATGATGAAACCTTTTCACCAGTTGCTATGCTCAAATCCATTCGAATTCTCCTTGCATAGCTGCATATTATGACTATGAGATATGGAAAATGGATGTCAAAACAGCGTTTCTTAATGGAAACTTACTTGAGGATGTGTACATGACACAACCTGAGGGTTTTGCCAGTCCAGAGAATTCTGGAAAGGTTTGCAAACTTCAAAAATCCATTTATGGATTAAAGCAAGCTTCTCGGAGTTGGAATCTTCGTTTTGATGAAGCAATCAAAGAGTTTGGATTCATCAAGAATGAAGATGAACCTTGTGTGTACAAGAAGGTTAGTGGGAGCGCGATTGTTTTCTTAGTTCTTTATGTTGATGACATACTACTCATTGGAAACGACATTCCCATACTGCAAAATGTTAAATCATGGTTAGGGAAGTGTTTTTCAATGAAAGACTTGGGCGATGCTGCTTATATATTAGGCATCAAGATCTATAGAGATAGATCTAGAAGACTCATTGGCCTAAGTCAAAGCACTTATGTTGATAAGGTATTAAACAGGTTTAGTATGCAAGACTCCAAGAGAGGATTCTTGCCAATGTCACATGGCATCAGTCTCAGCAAGACTCAGTGTCCTAAGACACAGGATGAGCGAGACTGCATGAGTAAGATTCCATATGCTTCTGCTATTGGATCTATCATGAACGCAATGTTGTGCACTCGACCTGATGTCTCGTATGCTTTGAGTACAACGAGCAGATACCAGTCAAATCTAGGTGAAAGTCATTGGGCAGCAGTTAAGAACATCCTTAAGTACTTGAGAAGAACCAAGGATGCATTCTTGCTATATGGTGGTCAGGAAGATGAGTTGATTGTAAAGGGTTACACAGACGCTAGCTTCCAAACTGACATTGATGATTATAAATCACAGTCAGGATATGTGTTTTGTTTGAATGGAGGTGCTTTCAGCTGGAAGAGCTCGAAGCAGGACACCGTTGCTGATTCTACAACAGAAGTTGAATATATAGCTGCTTCAGACGCAGCTAAGGAGGCTGTTTGGATCAAAAAGTTCATAACTGGATTAGGAGTTGTTCGTAGTATATCCGATCCAGTGAACTCGTTATGTGATAACAATGGGGCCATAGCACAAGCAAAGGAGCCCAGATCACATCAGCGATCCAAACACATACTTAGACGTTATTATCTCATTCGAGAAATCATTGAGAGAGGAGACGTGAAGATATGCAGAGTTTTGACAAATGATAATGTTGCTGATCCGCTAATTAAGGCTCTTCCACAGCCTAAGCATGAGAGTCATACTAGGTCCATGGGAATTAGATTTAATGTAGATTGGGCCTAGTGCAAGTGGGAGATTATTAGTGATATGCACTAGGTCAATCATGTTTGACCATGTTTTAACTTTATCATTTTGTTATTTATTGATTGGCAGTTTTTATCATTTTATATTAATGATTAAAATGCTTGAATGGTTAATTCTTTCTAAGGTCATCAAGTATGTGACATGATAGTAGAACCCTTAGGTTTAATAAAAGAATTATATACCATCTATCCCTAGTCTTAATAGAACATTGAGACTAGTATGATGTTGACTGATGATTATGTTTTACTAATCATGTATATGAGATATTAAGTCAAATCATAGGTGCTATTTGAGAAATAAGGCACTGGATGACCCACTGTGAGAATACTACATAGATCACTCTCATAAGTAATTCTCATTACAGTTCTATTAGTATAATCCTTTGACCTTGAAATCATCATGGATTTCTACATAGCTATTTCATATTTTGATACAGTCTTACATATCTTTAACAGGATAATGGAATAGATTGTCATTGGATATGAAAGTAACTGTGAGAAATGTGAGTGACTGAGAAGGAATTTGTCCGTCATTTATTTGAGTAAGATATCTATGGGCCCCTTGAAGAAGATAGACGGAAGGAAATGCATGGCCATGCTAAATGAATTGATAAAGAGTTATCATTTTCAGTATACTTAGAGTCAAGAAACTAATGATTGAATATTATAAGGATGACAGGACTATGCCTTATATTCAATCTGGATATCGAGAGACAAATGGATTAAAATATTATTGTAAATGGTTAAATCAGATTATCGATATTCGTAAAACTTGGGTAGTCATAATGTCTTACTAGAGGCCACTTATGACTTCTGAGTTGAAATAGGGATTTCGAGCCTACTGCCAACGTTATATGAACCTACAGGGTCGCACACTAAGAACAGGCCCAAAACAGTTATGGGTTGTACAAGCCCAATGTGATTAAGTGATTAATTATATATATATTAATAAATATATATATTAATTCGAAATTTAAGGATAAGTGTTTTCTTTAATTTATTATTTTTGGAAGATAATAAATATAGTAATTAATATATATATGGATGATTATCAAAAAGGAGTTTTTGATAAACATAAACTTGTAGAATTGCAATGAGATTGAAATTCGAATTTGTCTCAAACCCTAGTGTTGTTGTATCACTATAAATACACATTAAGCAATTAGTTTGAGAATGACGAAATTCATTATTCACTAAATCACTAAAAATTCGAAATTGCTTGTGAAGCAATAGTGCTAGCACACAAGCAGTAGTTTTGGCTTAAATCTAAACGTTTAAAAACGTTACGAAACAAATCCAAAGTTTTCCCATTTTAGCTATTTAAGCCAAACGTTACGAAACAAATCCAAACGTTTCATCTTTTTGGGGGTTTTAAGCCAAACGTTTACAAACGTTACGAAACAAATCCAAACTTTTCACCTTTTTAGCAATTTAACCCAAACGTTTAAAAAGTTACGAAACAAATCCAAACGTTTCACCTTTTTAGCAATTTAAGCCAAACGTTTACAAACGTTACGAAACAAATCCAAACTTTTCACCTTTTTAGCAATTTAACCCAAATGTTTACAAACGTTACGAAACAAATCCAAACTTTTTACCTTTTTAGCGATATAAGCCGAACGTTTACAAACGTTACCAAAAAAGCCAAACACATCACATTTTTAGTGATTTAAGCTAAACGTTTACAAACGTTACGAAACAAAACCAAACATTTCACTTTTCAGTAATTTAAGCCGAACGTTTACAAATGGGACGAAACAAATCCAAACGTTTCACTTTTTTAGCGATTTAAGCCAAACGTTTATAAACGTTACAAAACAAAACCAAACATTTCACCTTTTTAGTGATTTAAGACAAACGTTTACAAACATTACGAAACAAAACCAAACATTTCACCTTTTTAGCGATTTAAGCCAAACATTTACAAACATTACGAAACAAATTAAAACATTTCATCTTTTTAGCAATTTAAGCAAAACGTTTACAAACGTTACGAATCAAATCCAAACATTTCCCCTTTTTAGTCATTTAAGCCAAACATTTACAAACGTTACGAAACAAATCAAAACGTGTCACCTTTTTAGTGATTTAAGCCAAACGTTTAAAACGTTACGAAAAAAATCCAAATGTTTAAAACGTTACGAAACAAATTCAAATCCAAAGAGTTTAAAACGTTATGAAACAAATCCAAACGTGGAAAGGTGAAACGATTTGGGGAAACGTTTACAAAAGTTACGAAACAAAACCAAACGTTTACCATTTTTAGCAGTTTAAACCAAAGGTTTTAAACGTTACGAAACAAAATCAAACGTTTAAAACGTTACGAAACAAATCCAAATCAAAACGTGAAAATGTTAAACAATTTGGGGAAATGTTCACAAACGTTACGAAAAAAAACCAAACGTTTCCCAATTTTAGCGATTTAAGCCAAACGTTTTAAACGTTACGAAACAAAACCAAACGTTTAAAACGTTACGAAACAAATCCAAACGTTTCCCCATTTTAGCAATTTAAGCCGAACATTTACAAACTTTACGAAACAAAACCAAATGTTTCATCTTTTTAGCGATTGAAGCCAAACATTTACAAACGTTATGAAACAAAACCAAACGTTGAAAACGTAACGAAACAAAACCAAACGTTTCCTCTCTTTAGAGATTTATGCCAAACGTTTAAAACGTTACGAAACAAATCCAAACGTTTCCCCTTTTTTAGCGATTTAAGCCAAACATTTACAAACGTTACGAAACAAATCCAAAGGTTTCACCTTTTTAGCGATATAAGCCAAACGTTTACAAACTTTACAAATTAAATCGAAGCGTTTCACCTTTTTAGCGATTTAAGCCAAACGTTACAAACGTTATAAAACAAAACCAAGCGTTTCCCATTTTTAGCGATTTAAGCCAAACGTTTACAAATGTTACGAAACAAATCCAAGCGTTTCCCCTTTTTAGCAATTTAAGCCAAACGTTTACAAATGTTACAAAAAAATCCAATCATTTCACCTTTTTAGCGATTTAAGCCAAACGTTTACAAACGTTACGAAACAAATCCAAACATTTTCCCATTTTAACGATTTAAGCCAAACATTTAAAAAGTTACGAAACAAATCCAAACGTTTCTTCTTTTTAGCTATATAAGCCAATCGTTTACAAACGTTACGAAACAAATCCAAGCGTTTCACCTTTTTAGTAGTTTAAGCCAAACGTTACGAACAAATCCAAGCGTTTCAACTTTTTAGCGATATAAGCCAAACGTTTACAAACGTTATGAAACAAATTCAAACGTTTGCCCATTTTAGCGGTTTAAGCCAAAAGTTTAAAACGTTACGAAACAAATCCTAACATTTCACCTTTTTAGCGATTTAAGCCGAACGTTTACAAAAGTTACGAAACAAAACCAAATGTTTCCCAATTTTAGCTATTTAAGCCGAACATTTACAAACGTTAAGAAACAAATCCAAACGTTTCACCTTTTTAGCAATTTAAGCCGAACATTTACAAAGGTTACGAAACAAATACAAACGGTTCACCTTTTTAGCTATTTAAGTCAAACGTTTACAAACGTTACAAAACAAATCGAATCGTTTCACCTTTTTAGCAATTTAAGCCAAACGTTTACAAATATTACAAAACAAATCGAAGAGTTTCACCTTTTTAGCAATTTAAGCCAAATGTTTACAAACGTTACGAAACAAATTCAAACGTTTCCCCATTTTAGCTATTTAAGCCAAACGCTTAAAATGTTACGAAACAAATCCTAACGTTTCACATTTTTTGCAATTTAAGCAGAACGTTTACAAACTTTGCGAAATAAAACCAAACGTTCCCCATTTTAGCGATTTAAGCCAAACATTTACAAACGTTACGAAACAAAGCAAAACGTTTCCCCTTTTTAGCGATTTAAGTAAAACGTTTACAAACGTTACGAAACAAATCCAAGAGTTTCACCTTTTTTAGTGATTAAAGCCAAACGTTTACAAATGTTACGAAACAAATCCAAACCTTTTACCTTTTTAGTAATTTAAGCCAAACGTTTACAAAATTTACGAAACAAATCAAAACGTTTCAACTTTTTAGCGATTTAACCCAAACGTTTACAAACGTTACGAAACAAATCCAAGCGTTTCACCTTTTTAGTGATTAAAGCCAAACGTTTACATATGTTACGAAACAAATCCAAGCGTTTTACCTTTTTAGAGATTTAACCTAAACGTTTACAAACGTTTCGAAACATATCCAAATGTTTCACATTTTAAGCAATATAAGCCAAATGTTTACAAACGTTACGAAACAAATCCAAGCGTTTCACCTTTTTAGCAATTTAAGCTAAACATTTACAAACGTTACGAAACAAATCCAAACGTTTCATCTTTTTAGCAATTTAAGCCAAACGTTTATATACGTTACGAAACAAATCCAAATGTTACACTTTTTTTAGCAATTTAAGCCAAACGTTTACAAACATTACGAAACAAATCCAAACGTTTCACCTTTTTAGCAATTTAAGCCAAACGTTTACCAACGTTACGAAACAAAAACAATTGTTTCACCTTTTTTGCAATTTAAGCCAAACGTTTACAAACGTTACAAAACAAATCCAAACGTTGCAATTTAGGCCAAATGTTTACAAATATTATGAAACAAATCCAAACGTTTCATCTTTTTAGCGATTTTAGCAAAACGTTTATAAACGTTACGGCTTAAATCACTAAAAACGTGAAACGTTAGGATTTGTTTCGTAACGTTTTAAACATTTGGTTTTGTTTCATAACCTTACAAAACCAAACGTTTCACCTTTTTAGCGATTTAAGCCAAACATTTACAAACGTTACGAAACAAATCCAAACGTTTCACCTTTTTCACTATTTAAGCCAAACGTTTACAAACGTTACGAAACAAATCCAAATGTTTCCCCATTTTAGCGATTTAAGACAAACGTTTAAAACGTTACGAAAAAAATCCAAACGTTTCACTTTTTTAGCGATTTAAGCCAAACGTTTACAAACGTTACGAAACAAATCCAAACGTTTCACCTTTTTGGCTATTTAAACCAAACGTTTACAAACGTTAAGAAACAAATCCAAGCGTTTTACCTTTTTGGCTATTTAAACCAAACGTTTACAAATTTTACGAAACAAATCCAAGAGTTTCACCTTTTTAGAAATTTAATCCGAACGTTTACAAATGTTACAAAACAAAATCAAACGTTTCACATTTTTATCGATTTAAGCCAAACGTTTACAAACGATACGAAACAAATCCAAGCGTTTCACCTTTTTAGCAATTTAAGCAAAACATTTACAAACATTACGAAACAAATCCATACTTTTCCCTTTTTTAGCGATTTAAGCCAAACGTTCACAAACGTTACGAAACAAATCCAAACGTTTCACCATTTTAGCAATTTAAGCCGAACATTTACAAGCGTTACGAAACAAAACCAAATGTTTCATCTTTTTAGCGATTGAAGCTAAACATTTACAAACGTTATGAAACAAAACCAAACGTTGAAAACGTAACGAAACAAAACCAAACGCTTCCTCTCTTTAGAGATTTATGCCAGACGTTTAAAACGTTACGAAACAAATCCAAACGTTTCCCCTTTTTAGCGATTTAAGCCAAACATTTACAAACGTTACGAAACAAATCCAAACATTTCACCTTTTTAGCGATTTAAGCCAAACGTTTACAAACTTTACAAATTAAATCGAAGCGTTTCACCTTTTTAGCGATTTAAGCCAAACGTTTACAAACGTTACAAAACAAAACCAAGCGTTTCCCATTTTTAGCGATTTAAGCCAAACGTTTACAAATATTACGAAACAAATCCAAGCGTTTCACCTTTTTAGCAATTTAAGCCAAACGTTTACAAATGTTACAAAAAATCCAATCATTTCACCTTTTTAGCGATTTAAGCCAAACGTTTACAAACGTTACGAAACAAATCCAAACATTTTCCCATTTTAACGATTTAAGCCAAACATTTAAAAAGTTACGAAACAAATCCAAACGTTTCTCCTTTTTAGCTATATAAGCCAATCGTTTACAAACGTTACGAAACAAATCCAAGCGTTTCACCTATTTAGTAGTTTAAGCCAAACGTTACGAACAAATCCAAGCGTTTCACCTTTTTAGCGATATAAGCCAAACGTTTGAAACAAATTCAAACGTTTGCCCATTTTAGCGATATAAGCCAAAAGTTTAAAACGTTACGAAACAAATCCTAACATTTCACCTTTTTAGTGATTTAAGCCGAACGTTTACAAAAGTTACGAAACAAAACCAAATGTTTCCCAATTTTAGCTATTTAAGCCGAACATTTACAAACGTTAAGAAACAAATCCAAACGTTTCACCTTTTTAGCAATTTAAGCCGAACATTTACAAAGGTTATGAAACAAATACAAACGTTTCACCTTTTTAGCTATTTAAGCCAAACGTTTAGAAACGTTACAAAACAAATCGAATCGTTTCACCTTTTTAGCAATTTAAGCCAAACGTTTACAAATATTACAAAACAAATCGAAGAGTTTCACCTTTTTAGTAATTTAAGCCAAATGTTTACAAACGTTACGAAACAAATTTAAACGTTTCCCCATTTTAGCTATTTAAGCCAAACGTTTAAAATGTTACGAAACAAATCCTAACGTTTCACCTTTTTTGCGATTTAAACAGAACGTTTACAAACTTTGCGAAATAAAACCAAACGTTCCCCATTTTAGTGATTTAAGCCAAACATTTACAAACGTTACGAAACAAAGCAAAACGTTTCCCCTTTTTAGCGATTTAAGTAAAACGTTTACAAACGTTACGAAACAAATCCAAGAGTTTCACCTTTTTAGTGAATAAAGCCAAACGTTTACAAATGTTACTAAACAAATCCAAGCCTTTTACCTTTTTAGTAATTTAAGCCAAACGTTTACAAACTTTACGAAACAAATCAAAATGTTTCAACTTTTTAGCGATTTAAGCCAAACGTTTACAAACGTTACGAAACAAATCCAAGCGTTTCACCTTTTTAGTGATTAAAGCCAAACGTTTACATATGTTACAAAACAAATCCAAGCGTTTTACCTTTTTAGGGATTTAACCTAAACGTTTACAAACGTTTCGAAACATATCCAAATGTTTCACATTTTAAGCAATATAAGCCAAATGTTTACAAACGTTACGAAAGAAATCCAAACGTTTCATCTTTTTAGCGATTTTAGCAAAACGTTTATAAACGTTACGGCTTAAATCGCTAAAAACGTGAAACGTTAGGATTTGTTTCGTAACGTTTTAAACATTTGGTTTTGTTTCATAACCTTACAAAACCAAACGTTTCACCTTTTTAGCGATTTAAGCCAAACATTTACAAACGTTACAAAACAAATCCAAACGTTTCACCTTTTTCGCGATTTAAGCCAAACGTTTACAAACGTTACGAAACAAATCCAAATGTTTCCCCATTTTAGCGATTTAAGACAAACGTTTAAAACGTTACGAAAAAAATCCAAACGTTTCACTTTTTTAGCGATTTATGCCAAACGTTTGCAAACGTTACGAAACAAATCCAAACGTTGCACCTTTTTGGCTATTTAAACCAAACGTTTACAAACGTTAAGAAACAAATCCAAGCGTTTTACCTTTTTGGCTATTTAAACCAAACGTTTACAAATGTTACTAAACAAATCCAAGAGTTTCACCTTTTTAGCAATTTAATCCGAACGTTTACAAATGTTACAAAACAAAATCAAACGTTTCACATTTTTATCGATTTAAGCCAAACGTTTACAAACGATACGAAACAAATCCAAGCGTTTCACCTTTTTAGCAATTTAAGCCAAACGTTTACAAACATTACGAAACAAATCCATACTTTTCCCTTTTTTAGCGATTTAAGCCAAACGTTCACAAACGTTACGAAACAAATCCAAACGTTTCACCTTTTTAACGATTTAAGCCAAACGTTTACAAACGTTACAAAACAAATCCAAGCGTTTCACCTTTTTAGCGATTTAGGCGAAACATTTACAAACATTACGAAACAAAACCAAGCGTTTCACCTTTTTAGCAATTGAAGCCAAACGTTTACAAACGTTACGAAACAAATCCAAACGTTTCCCCTTTTTACCGATTTAAGCCAAACATTTACAAACGTTACGAAACAAATTTAAATGTTTTCCAATATTGGCGATTTAAGCCAAACGTTTAAAACTTCACGAAACAAATCCTAATGTTTTACCATTTTAGCGATTTAAGCCAAAAATTTACAAACGTTACGAAACAAATCCAAACGTTTCACCTTTTTTGCTATTTAAGACAAACGTTTACAAACGTTACGAAACAAATCCAAACGTTTCCCCATTTTAGCAACTTAAGCCAAACGTTTAAAACGTTACAAAATAAATCCAAACATTTCACCTTTTTAGCTATATAAGCCAAATGTTTACAAACGTTACGAAACAAATCCAAACGTTTCTCCTTTTTGGCGATTTAAACCAAAACGTTTACAAACGTTACGAAACAAATCCAAGCGTTTTACCTTTTTAGCAATTTAATCATGTAATACTCCGTGTTTTTCCGGCTTGTTCCGATGATTTTTCGATGTGTTTCGGGTTTGTCCTTGCTGGTTTGGTTCCTTGAAACCATGGTTTGGTTTTCATAACCTTCGGTGTGTTGCTTTGATTAGGTTACGAGCCTTATCGAATAAGTGTTTATGTGTTTTCCTGATATGACATGCTTTAGTAAAATGTCCATATCTCCCAATTGCACCGTCGGATCGGGCCGCCGTTCGGATATGTTGTTCCTGAGAGGATTTACTAAAATCTAGTCGGTCGGATCGTGTTTTTATAGAGTTCGCGGGCGCGAACTATAGTTAGCGGTCGCTAACTAATGCTGTTGAAGTTGGCGGGTGCGAACTATACTTAGCGGGCGCGAACTTGCACTGTTCAGTTCGCTGTTTTTCTATTTAAAGACCCCTTATTCGACCTAAACTCTTTTCCTTCGATTTTAAAACCCTAAAACGGCTGGAGTCATATTCTAACTCATTCCTATCAACATTCCTCTCAATTTTAATCCTTGGTAAGTGTTTGTAATCTTTCCTTTGTGGTTTTAAATCTAGTTCTTCAATTCTAGCAATTCTAAATCCTATATCCCTATATGTGTGTGGTTGTAGGCTGATTTGGGTTGATTGATTTCTGGGTTTTATTGTTCTTAGTCTAATCAAGAGGTATGTGGTTCTAATCCCTTCTTATGTGGTGTAGAGATTGCTAGATTGTTGTATGAATCAATACTTGGGTGTTTTGGCCTTATATTTTCTGTTTTGCTTTGATTTCAAATTCTAGAAATAATCTTTGTGTATTGGTTGTGATTTATGGATGTTTTCTATCCATTGGATGATTGGAATACTTGTTTGATTGAAGGGTTATATGGAATTTTTGTCGTTCTTGATTTATAATTCTGTTTTAAGCCTTTATTAAAAATCTGGAAATTGTTTGAGTATATAATGGATGTTAGTTTACCTTGGGTTATTTGGATAACAAATTGTTGTTATGGCATTTAAGGTAGAATTGTTTTACAATGGTTTTAAAGGCTATCTAAGTGTATAGTTCAGATCTGAGTTTATTATTTCAATGTGTTTTGGAATCATGTTTATTTACACTTAATGTGTTTTAATTGAGAAGTATGAACTCCGGGTGGAATTGTCAAGCGTTGACAATCTATTGGTTATTATTGCTATTTGTGGTATTGGTTTGATTTTGGTTAAACTTATAGTGAGTTCCTTGTTTTCAAATACATTGGTTTGGTTTTAAAGGATTTAACTTTGGATTTTACTATGGTTGGGTCGGGTTAGACTTGTGTCGCCCGACATGTTGTGTTAAGCATATAGTTGATATATGGCTAACACACTACTCTGGGATTTCTTAGATTTCGAAAAGGGTGTTGTTGAATTATATTACTCTGGATTGTTTTTTTGAAAACGAGAACTCACCTAAACTTAACTAGTTATTGTATTGGTTGGATATGTATGTACTTTGGTTTTGGGATTACTGTGTTTCGAATGTTGATCTTTGGTTGTGTTAAGATGCTAGTCCTATATGGTGTCTTAATCTTAGAGTTAGGGGTTGTTCATAGTTTAACATATACATTGTTTTAGACTCGTCGACTGCTCGTGCTTCGGAGTCTACGCAGGGTTAGCTGTTTGCTAAGATTCACGCGGATAAGAAAGCAGTGAGTTTGTAGTGCTATTTACCGCTTTATTAATTACCGCAATTTATTTTAATATTATAAATGTTTTCGAACTGTTTTAAGCGATTATGGATCTAGATTGAAACGAGCTACTCGATAGGCTTGTATCGAGACTGTGTGCACCGGTAAGTACTCTGGGATCGGCAGACTAAGGTATTGCTTACGCTGGTAATTTGACGAGGATTTGTTCCTGTCAACTCTAGGTTTATCATTATGTTATGACATACTTACGATGGGATCATTTCAATACTGTTATTCCATAATCATACTATATTAGTATACAAGGTTTTGATTTAAGGGTTTTAAGCTTAATAAATGTAAATAGTATTGCAAACTCATCTCAGTATATCTGACCCCGTTGTTTTCCCAATTATTCCAGGTTTATGATTTGAAAGCTTGGTCATCTCCAATTCTTGATTCTTGGAGGTTTTTATGTCAATAAAACTAGTCTATTGTTTTAAACTCTTAGACCGCAGTAGAACTAGTATTTATATTGATTATCGTACTTTGGATTGTCGGATTGATCCGATTGTTTTACTATTACCTTTGGCATGTATACTTTGGATTTATCTCGTTATATATAAGGCATGCTGTCGAGACTCGGTTGAGCTGAGCATTTCAGATATTTAAGTTGTTTATACTAGAACTGTCATATAAACTGCTAGACTTAGGTTGGAGTCTCGGTTGCCCCGAGCATTGTTTTCTGCAGGTTTATATGCTTGATTGTTTTCCGCGAGGCTTGCTACGGGTTTTGGTACGACCATACCCATACCCTAGCGCCGGTCACGATCCATGAAATTGGGTCGTGACAAATCCGAACGTTTACAAATGTTACGAAACAAAATCAAACGTTTCACATTTTTATCGATTTAAGCCAAAAGTTTACAAATGATACAAAACAAATCCAAGTCTTTCACCTTTTTAGAAATTTAAGCTAAACATTTACAAACATTACGAAACAAATCCATACGTTTCCCCTTTTTAGCGATTTAAGCCAAACGTAGACAAGCGTTACGTAACCAATCCAAACGTTTCCCCTATTTTACGATTTAAGCCAAACGTTCACAAACGTTACAAAAGAATTCCAAACGTTTCACCTTTTTAGCGATTTAAGCCAAACGTTTACAAACGTTACGAAAAAAATCCAAGCGTTTCACCTTTTTAGCGATTTAAGCCAAACATTTACAAATGTTAAGAAACAAATTTTAATGTTTTCCAATTTTAGCGATTTAAGCCAAACGTTTAAAACTTTAAGAAACAAATCCTAATTTTTCACCTTTTTAGCGATTTAAGCCGAACATTTACAAACGTTACTAAACAAAACCAAACGTTTCCCCATTTTAGCGATTTAAGCCAAACTTTTACAACCGTTACGAATCAAATCGAAACGTTTCCCCATTTTAGCGATTTAAGCCAAACGTTTACAAATGTTACGAAATAAATCCAAACATTTCCCCATTTTATCGATTTATACCAAACGTTTATAAACGTTACGAAACAAATCCAAATGTTTCACCTTTTTAGCAATTTAAGCCAAACGTTTACAAATATTATGAAACAAATCCAAACATTTCACATTTTTAGCAATTTAAGTCAAACATTACGAAATAAATCAAATCGTTTCCCCATTTTAGCGATTTAATCCAAACGTTTAAAACTTTTGAAAACAAATCCAAACGTTTCCGCTTTTTAGCGATTTAAGCCAAACGTTTACAAACATTACGAAACATAACCAAACGTTTCCCCTTTTTAGCGATTTAAGCCAAACGTTTACAAACGTTACGAATAAAATCCAAACATTTCACATTTTTTACAATTTAAGCCAAACATTTACAAACGTTATGAAACAAATCCAAATGTTTCCCCATTTTATCGATTTAAGCCAAACGTTTACAAACGTTACGAAACAAATCCAAATGTTTCGCCTTTTTATCAATTTAACCCAAACGTTTACAAACGTTACGAAACAAATCCAAGGGTTTCACCTTTTTAGCAATTTAAGCCAAACATTTACAAATTTTACGAAACAAATCCAAACGTTTCACGTTTTTACCGATTTAAGCCAAAAGTTTACAAAGGTTACGAAACAAATTTATATGTTTCCAAATTTTAGCGATTTAAGCTAAACGTTTAAAACGTTACGAAAAAAATCTTAATGTTACACCGTTTTAGCGATTTAAGCCGAACGTTTACAAACGTTACGAAACAAAACCAAACGCTTACCCATTTTAGCGATTTAAGCCAATCGTTTAAAGACGTTACGAATCAAATCTAAACGTTTCCCCATTTTAGCGATTAAAGCCAGACGTTTACAAATGTTACGAAATAAATCCAAACGTTTCCCCTTTTTATTGATTTATACCAAACATGTATAAACGTTACGAAACAAATCCAAACGTTTCGCCTTTTTAGCGATTTAAGCCAAACGTTTACCAACGTTATGAAACAAATCCAAACGTTTCACATTTTTAGCATTTTAAGCCAAACGTTACGAAACAAATTCAATCGTTTCCCCATTTTAGCGATTTAAGCCAGACGTTTAAAACGTTTGGAAACAAATCCAAACATTTCCCCTTTTTAGCGATTTAAGCCAAACGTTTACAAACGTTACGAATAAAATCCAAACGTTTCACATTTTTAGCAATTTAAGCGAAACGTTTACAAACGTTACGAAACAAATCCAAATGTTTCCCCAGTCTAGCAATTTAAGCCAAACGTTTAGAAACATTACGAAACAAATCCAAACGTTTCAGCTTTTTAGCAATTTAAGCCAAACGTTTACAAACTTTTCAAAACAAATCCAAGTGTTTCCCCATTTTAGCAATTTAAGCCAAATGTTTACAAACGTTACGAAACAAATCCAAACGTTTCACATTTTTAGCAATTTAAGCCAAACGTTTACAAACGTTACTAAAAAAATCCAAATGTTTCACCTTTTTAGAGATTTAAGCCAAACGTTTACACACTTTACGAAACAAATTCAAACGTTTCACCATTTTAGCAATTTAAGTCAAACATTTAAAACGTTACGAAACAAATCCCAATGTTTCACCTTTTTTGCGATTTAAGCCAAACGTTTACAAACTTTGCGAAATAAAACCAAACGTTCCCCATTTTAGCGATTTAAGCCAAACATTTACAAACGTTACGAAACAAAACCAAACGTTTCCCCTTTTTAGCAATTTAAGCCAAACGTTTATAAACTTTACGAAAAAAAGGAAAACGTTTTACCTTTTTAGCGATTTAAGACAAACGTTTACAAACGTTAAGAAACAAATCCAAGAGTGTCACCTTTTTAGTGATTAAAGCCAAACGTTTACAAACGTTAAGAAAGAAATCCAAGCCTTTTACCTTTTTAGTAATTTAAGCCAAACGTTTACAAACTTTACGAAACAAATCAAAATGTTTCACCTTTTTAGCGATTTAAGCCAAACGTTTACAAACATTACGAAACAAATCCAAGCATTTTACCTTTTTAGTGATTAAAGCCAAACGTTTACAAACGTTACGAAACAAATCCAAGCGTTTTACCTTTTTAGGGATTTAACCTAAACGTTTACAAACGTTTCGAAACATATCAAAATGCTTCACATTTTCAGCAATATAAGCCAAATGTTTACAAAAGATACGAAACAAATCCAAGCGTTTCACCTTTTTAGCAATTTAAGCTAAACATTTACAAACGTTACGAAACAAATCCAAACGTTTCGAAACAAATCCAAACGTTTACAAACGCTACGAAACAAATCCAAACGTTTCATCTTTTTAGCAATTTAAGCCAAACGTTTATAAACGTTACGAAACAAATCCAAATGTTTCACGTTTTAAGCAATTTAAGCCAAACGTTTACAAACATTACGAAACAAATCCAAACGTTTCACCTTTTTAGCAATTTAAGCCAAACGTTAACCAACGTTACGAAACAAATCCAAATGTTTCCCCATTCTAGCGATTTAAGCCAAACGTTTACAAACATTACGAAACAAGTCCAAACGTTTCCCCTTTTTAGCGATTTTAGCCAAACGTTTATAAACGTTACAAAATAAATCCAAATGTTTCGCCTTTTTAGCGATTTAAGCCAAACGTTTACAAACGTTACGAAACAAATCCAAGGGTTTCACCTTTTTAGCGATTTAAGCCAAACGTTTACAAACGTTACGAAACAAATCCAAACATTTCACATTTTTAGAAATTTAAGCCAAACATTTACAAACGTTACGAAACAAATCCAACCGTTTCACATTTATAGCTATTTACGCCAAACGTTTACAAACGTTACGAAATAAATCCAAGCATTTCACCTTTTTAGCGATTTAAGCTAAACGTTTACAAACGTAACGAAACAAATCCAAACCTTTCCCCATTTTAGCGATTTAAGCCAAATATTTTAAAAGTTACGAAACAAATTCAAACGTTCACCTCTTTAGCGATTTAAGTCAAACGTTTGCAAACACTACGAAACAAATCCAAGCGTTTCACCTTTTTTGCAGTTTAAGCCAAACGTTTACAAACGTTAAGTAATAAATTCAAGCGTTAAACCTTTTTAGCGATTTAAGCCAAACGTTTACAAATGTTACGAAACAAATTCAAACGTTTTCCCATTTTAGCGATCGAAGCCGATCGTTTAAAACGTTACGAAACAAATCCTAACATTTCACCTTTTTAGCGATTTAAGCCGAACATTTACAAATGTTACGAAACAAATCCAAACGTTTCCCCTTTAGCAATTTAAGCCAAACATTTACAAACGTTACGAAACAAATCCAAACGTTTCACCTTTTTAGCGATTTAAGCCAAACGTTTACAAACATTACGAAACAAATCCAAATTTTTCGAAACAAATCCAAATGTTTACAAACGCTACGAAACAAATCCAAATTTTTCGAAACAAATCCAAACGTTTACAAACGCTACGAAACAAATCCAAACGTTTCATCTTTTTAGCAATTTGAGCCAAACGTTTATAAACGTTACGAAACAAATCCAAATGTTTCTCTTTTTTAGAATTTTAAGCCAAACGTTTACAAACATTACGAAACAAATCCAAACGTTTCCCCTTTTTAGCAATTTAAGCCAAACGTTTACCAACTTTACGAAACAAAAACAATTTTTTCACCTTTATAGCAATTTAAGCCAAACGTTTACAAACGTTACGAAACAAATCCAAACGTTTCAATTTAAGCCAAATGTTTACAAACGTTATGAAACAAATCCAAACGTTTCACCTTTTTAGCGATTTTAGCAAAACGTTTATAAATGTTACGGCTTAAATCGCTAAAAACGTGAAACGTTTGGATTTGTTTCGTAACGTTTCAAACATTTGGTTCTTTTCATAACCTTACAAAACCAAACGTTTCACCTTTTTAGCGATATAAGCCAAACACTTAAAAACGTTACGAAACAAATCCAAACATTTCACCTTTTTCGCGATTTAAGCCAAACGTTTACAAACGTTACGAAACAAATCCAAATGTTTCCCCATTTTAGCGATTTAAGGCAAACGTTTAAAATGTTACGAAATAAATCCAAATGTTTCACCTTTTTGGCGATTTAAGTCAAACGTTTACATACGTTACGAAACAAATCCAAACTTTTCACCTTTTTGGCGATTTAAACCGAACGATTACAAACGCTACGACACAAATCCAAGCGTTTTACCTTTTTGGCGATTTAAACCAAACGTTTACAAACGTTACGAAACAAATCCAAGAGTTTCACTTTTTTAGCAATTTAATCCGAACGTTTACAAATGTTACGAAACAAAATCAAACGTTTCACATTTTTATCGATTTAAGCCAAACGTTTACAAACGATACGAAACAAATCCAAGCGTTTCACCCTATTAGCAATTTAAGCCAAATGTTTACAAACATTACGAAACAAATCCATACTTTTACCTTTTTTAGCCATTTAAGCCAAACGTTCACAAACGTTACGAAACAAATCCAAACGTTTCACCTTTTTAGCGATTTAAGCCAAACGTTTACAAACGTAAATGTTACGGAAAAAAACTAAACGTTTCCCCATTTTAGCGATTTAAGCCGAACGTTTACAAACGTTACGAAAAAAATCCAAAGTTTTCCCCATTTTAGCAATTTAAGCCTCACATTTACAAACGTTACGAAACAAATCCAAACGTTTCACCTTTTTAGTGATTTAAGTCAAACGTTTATAAACGTTACGCAACAAATCCAAACATTTCACCTTTTAGGAATATAAGCCAAACGTTTACAAACGTTACGAATAAAATCCTAACGTTTCACGTTTTAATCAATTTAAGCCAAACGTTTACAAACGTTACGAATAAAATCCAAACGTTTCACATTTTTAGCGATTCAAGACAAACGTTTACAAATGCTACGAAACAAATCCAAACGTTTCCCCTTTTTATCGATTTAAGCAAAACATTTATAAATGCTACGAAATAAATCTAAACATTTCACCTATTTAGCGATTTTAGCCAAATGTTTACAAACGTTACGAAACAAATCCAAACGTTTCATATTTTTAGCAATTTAAGTCAAACGTTTACAAATGTTACGAAACAAATCCAAACTTTCCCCATTTTAGCGATATAAGCCAAACGTTTAAAAATGTTACGAAACAAATCCAAACGTTTCACCTTTTTAGAGATTTTAGCCAACTGTTTTTAAATGTTACGAAACAAATCCAAACGTTTCCCCTTCTTTGCGATTTAAGCCAAACGTTTTCGAACGTTTTGAAAAAAATCCAAACGTTTCAGCTTTTTAGAAATTTAAGCCAAATGTTTACAAACTTTTCAAAACAAATCCAAGTGTTTCACCATTTTAGCAATTTAAGCCAAACGTTTACAAATATTACGAAACAAATCCAAACGTTTCACATTTTTAGCAATTTAAGCCAAACGTTTACAAATGTTACGAAACAATTCCAAATGTTTCACCTTTTTAGCGATTTAAGCTAAACATATACAAACTTTACGAAACAAATTCAAACATTTCCCTATTTTAGCAATTTAAGCCAAACGTTTAAAACGTTACAAAACAAATCCTAATGTTTCTCCTTTTTAGCGATTTAAGCCAAACCTTTACAAACTTTGCGAAATAAAACCAAACGTTCCCCATTTTAGCGCTTTAAGCCAAACATTTACAAACGTTACGAAACAAAACAAAGTTTTTCACCTTTTTAGCAATTTAAGCCAAACGTTTATAAACTTTACGAAACAAAGCAAAATGTTTCATCTTTTTAGCAATTTAAGGCAAACGTTTACAAACGTTGCGAAACAAATCCAAGTGTTTCACCTATTTAGTGATTAAAGCCAAACTTTTAGTAATTTAAGCCAAACGTTTACAAACTTTACGAAACAAATCAAAACGTTTCCCCTTTTTAGCGATTTATGCCAAACGTTTACAAACGTTACGAAACAAATTCAAGCGTTTCACCTTTTTAGTGATTAAAGCCAAACGTTTACAAACGATACGAAACAAATCCAAACGTTTCGAAACAAATCCAAACGTTTACAAACGCTACGAAATAAATCCAAACGTTTCATCTTTTTAGCAATTTAAGCCAAACGTTTATAAAGGTTACGAAGAAAATCCAATTGTTTCACTTTTTTAGCGATTTAAGCCAAACGTTTACAAACATTACGAAACAAATCCAAACGTTTCACCTTTTTAGCAATTTAAGCCAAACGTTTACCAACGTTACGAAACAAAAACAATTGTTTCACCTTTTTAGCAATTTGAGCCAAACGTTTACAAACGTTACGAAACAAATCCAAACGTTTCAATTTATGCCAAATGTTTACAAACGTTATAAAACAAATCCACACGTTTCACCTTTTTAGCGATTTTAGCAAATTGTTTATAAACGTTACGGGTTAAATCGCTAAAAACGTGAAACGTTTGGATTTGTTTCGTAACGTTTTAAACATTTGTTTTATTTCATAACCTTACAAAACCAAACGTTTCACCTTTTTAGCGATTTAAGCCAAACATTTACAAACGTTACGAAACAAATCCAAACGTTTCACTTTTTTCGCGATTTAAGCCAAACGTTTACAAACGTTACGAAATAAATCCAAACGTTTCCCCATTTTAGCGATTTAAGACAAACGTTTAAAACGTTACGAAATAAATCCAAACGTTTCACCTTTTTAGTGATTTAAGCCAAACGTTTACAAACGTAACGAAACAAATCCAGACGTTTCAACTTTTTGGCGATTTAAACCAAACGTTTACAAACGTTATGAAACAAATCCTAGCGTTTCACCTTTTTGGCGATTTAAACCAAACATTTACAAACGTTACGAAACAAATCCAAGAATTTCACCCTTTTAGCAATTTAATCCGAACGTTTACAAACATTACGAAACATAATCAAACGTTTTACATTTTCATCGATTTAAGCCAAACGTTTACAAACGATACGAAAACAAATCCAAGCGTTTCACCTTTTAAGCAATTTAACCCAAACGTTTACAAACATTATGAAACAAATCCATACTTTTCCCTTTTTTTAGCGATTTCAGCCAAACGTTTACAAACGTTACGTAACAAATCCAAACGTTTCCCCTTTTTAGCGATTTAAGCCAAACGTTCACAAACGTTACGAAACAAAACCAAACGTTTCACCTTTTTAGCGATTTAAGCCAATCGTTTACAAACGTTACGAAGCAAATCCAAGCGTTTCACCTTTTTAGCAATTTAAGCCAAACATTTACAAACGTTACGAAACAAATCCAAGCGTTTAACCTTTTTAGCAATTGAAGCCAAACGTTTACAAAAGTTAAGAAACAAATCCAAACGTTTCACCTTTTTACAGATTTAAGCCAAACGTTACAAACGTTACGAAACAAATTTAAATGTTTTCCAATTTTAGCGATTTAAGCCAAACGTTTATAAACGTTACGAAACAAATCCTAATGTTTCACCTTTTTAACGATTTAAGCCGAACATTTACAAACTTTACTAAACAAAACCAAACGTTTCCCCATTTTAGCGATTTAGGCCAAACGTTTATAAACGTTACGTATCAAATCGAAACGTTTCCCCATTTAGCTATTTAAGCCAAACGTTTAAAACGTTACGAAATAAATCCAAACATTTCACTTTTTTAGCGATTTCAGCCAAACGTTTACAAACGTTATGAAACAAATCCAAACGTTTCACCTTTTTGACGATTAAAACCAAATGTTTACAAACATTACGAAATAAATCCAAGCGTTTCACCTTTTTAGCAATTTAATCCGAACGTTTACAAACGTTATGAAACAAAATCATACGTTTCACATTTTTAGCGATTTAAGCCAAACGTTTAAAAATGTTACAAAACAAATCCAAGCGTTTTACCTTTTTAGCAATTTAAGCCAAACATTTACAAACATTATGAAACAAATCCATACGTTTCCCCTTTTTAGCGATTTAAGCCAAACGTTTACAAGCGTTACGTAACCAATCCAAACGTTTCCCCTTTTTAGCGATTTCAGCCAAACGTTGACAAACGTTACGAAAGAAATCAAAACGTTTCACCTTTTTAGCGATTTAATCTGTACGTTTACAAACGTTACGAAAAAATCCAAGTGTTTCACCTTTTTAACGATTTAAGCCAAACGTTTACAAATGTTAAGAAACAAATCCAAGTGTTTCACCTTTTTAGCAATTGCAACCAAACGTTTACAAACATTACGAAACAAATCTATACGTTTCCCTTTTTTAGCGATTTAAGCCAAACGTTTACAAACGTTACGAAACAAATTTAAATGTTTTCCAATTTTAACGATTTAAGCTAAACGTTTATAAACGTTACGAAACAAATCCTAATGTTTCACCTTTTTAACGATTTAAGCCGAACATTTACAAACTTTACTAAACAAAACCAAACGTTTCCCCATTTTAGCGATTTAGGCCAAACGTTTATAAACGTTACGGATCAAATCGAAACGTTTCCCCATTTTAGCGATTTAAGCCAAACGTTTACAAATGTTGCGAAATAAATCCAAACGTTTCCCCATTTTATCGATTTATACCAAACGTTTATAAACGTTACGAAACAAATCCAAATGTTTCACCTTTTTAGCAATTTAAGCCAAACGTTTAGAAATATTATGAAACAAATCTAAACGTTTCACATTTTTAGCAATGTAAGCCAAACGTTACGAAACAAATCAAATCGTTTCCCCATTTTAGCGATTTAAGCCAAACGTTTAAAATGTTTGGAAACATATCCAAACGTTTCCGCTTTTTAGCGATTAAAGCCAAACGTTTACAAACATTACGAAACATAACAAAACGTTTCCCCTTTTTAGCGATTTAAGCCAAACGTTTACAAACGCTACGAATAAAATCCAAACGTTTCACATTTTTAACAATTTAAGCCAAACGATTACAAACGTTACGAAACAAATCCAAACGTTTCCCCATTTTAGCAATTTAAGCCAAACGTTTACAAACGTTACGAAACAAATCCAAGCGTTTCACCTTTTTAGCAATTAAACCAAACATTTACAAACGTTACGAAACAAATCCAAACGTTTCACGTTTTTACTGATTTAAGCCCAACGTTTACAAACGTTACGAAACAAATTTATATGTTCCCCATATTAGCGATCTAAGCCACACGTTTACAAATGTTACGAAATAAATCCAAACGTTTCCCTTTTTTTTATCGATTTATACCAAACGTGTATAAACATTACGAAACAAATCCAAACGTTTCACCTTTTTAGCGATTTAAGCCAAATGTTTACAAACGATATGAAACAATATCAAACGTTTCACATTTTTAGCATTTTTAGCCAAACGTTACGAAACAAATCAAATCGTTTAACCATTTTAGCGATTTAAGCCAGACGTTTAAAACGTTTGGAAACAAATCCAAACGTTTCCCCTTTTTAGCAATTTAAGCCAAACGTTTACAAACATTACGAAACATAACCAAATCTTTCCCCTTTTTAAGCAATTTAAGCCAAACGTTTACAAATGTTACGAAACAAATCCAAATGTTTCCCCATTCTAGCGATTTAAGCCAAACGTTTACAAACGTTACGAAACAAATCCAAAAGTTTCCCCTTTTTATCGATTTAAGCCAAACGTTTATAAATGTTACGAAACAAATCCAAACGTTTTGCCTTTTTAGCGATTTAAGCCAAACGTTTACAAACATTACGAAACAAATCCAAAGGTTTCGCCTTTTTAGTGATTTAAGCCAAACACTTACAAATGTTACGAAACAAATCCTTACACTTCACCTTTTTAGCGATTTAAGTTGAACGTTTACAAATGTTACGAAACAAATCCAAACGTTTCACCTTTTAGCAATTTAAGCCAAACATTTAGAAACGTTACGAAACCAAACCAAACGTTTCACCTTTTTAGCGATTTAAGCCCAACGTTTACAAACGTTACGATACAAATCGAACTGTTTCACCTTTTTTAGCAATTTAAGCAAAACGTTTACAAACGATACGAAACACATCGAAGCGTTTCACCTTTTTAACAATTTAAGCCAAACGTTTACAAACGTTACGAATCAAATTCAAACGTTTCCCCCTTTTAGCGATTTAAGTCAAATGTTTAAAACTTTACGAAATAAATCCTAACGTTTCACCTTTTTTTGTGATTTAAGACGAACGTTTACAAACGTTACGAAATAAATTCAAACGTTTCCGCATTTTAAAGATTTAAGCCGAACGTTTACAAATGTTACGAAACAAATCCAAACATCTCCCCATTTTAGAGATTTAAGTCGAACATTTACAATCGTTACGAAACAAATCCAAACGTTTCACCTTTTTAGAGATTTAAGTCAAACGTTTATAAATGTTACGAAACAAATCCAAACGTTTCACCTTTTTAGCGATATAACCAAACGTTTGCAAAGGTTACGAATAAAATCCTAACGTTTCACATTTTTAGTAATTTAAGCCAAACGTTTAGAAACGCTACGAAAAAAAATCCAAACGTGTCCCATTTTTACCGATTTAAGCCAAACGTTTACAAACATTACGAAACAAATCCAAATCTTTCACCTTTTTATCGATTTAAGCCAAACTTTTATAAACGTTACGAAAACAATCCAAATGTTTCACCTTTTTATAGATTTGAGCCAAACGTTTACAAACGTTACGAAACAAATCCAAGCGTTTCACCTTTTTAACGATTTAAGCCGAACGTTTGCAAACGTTATGAAACAGATACAAACGTTTCCCCATTTTAGCGATATAAGCCAAACGTTTACAAACGTTACGAAACAAATCCAAATGTTTCACCTTTTTAGCAATTTAAGCCAAACGTTTACAAACGTTACGAAACTAATCCAAACGTTTCAGCTTTTTAGCTATTTAAGCAAAACGTTTACAAACTTTACGAAATAAATCCAAACGTTTCAGCTTATTAACAATTTAAGCAATACGTTTGCAAACGTTTCGAAACAAATCCAAGCGTAGCAATTTAAGCCAAACGTTTACATACGTCATGAAACAAATCCAAATGTTTCACCTTTTTAGCAATTTAAGCCAAACGGTGACAAATGTTACGAAACAAATCGAATTGTTTCACCCTTTTAGCGATTTAAGCCAAACGTTTAAAAACATTACGAAATAAATCCAAGCGTTTTACCTTTTTAGCAATTTAAGCAAAACGTGTACAAACGTTACGAAACAAATCTAAGCGTTTCACCTTTTTAGCTATTTAAGCCAAACCTTTACAAACGTTACGAAACAAATTCAAACATTTCCCCGTTTAGCGATATAAACCAAACGTTACGAAACAAATCCAAGAGTTTCACATTTTTAGCAATTTAATCTGAACGTTTACAAACGTTACGAAACAAAATCAAACGTTTCACATTTTATCGATTTAAGCCAAACGTTTACAAACGATACGAAACAAATCCAAGCGTTTCACCGTTTTAGCAATTTAAGACAAACATTTACAAACATTACGAAACAAATCTATACGTTTCCCTTTTTTAGCGATTTAAGCCAAACATTTACAAACATTACGTAACAAATCCAAATGTTTCCCCTTTTTAGCTATTTAAGCCAAACGTTTATAAACGTTACGAAACAAATCCAAACGTTTCCCCATTTTGTCGATTTATACCAAACGTTAATAAACGTTACGAAACAAATCCAAATGTTACACCTTTTTAGCAATTTAAGCCAAACGTTTACAAATATTATGAAACAAATCCAAACGTTTCACATTTTTAGCAATTTAAGCCAAACATTACGAAACAAATCAAATCGTTTCCCTATTTTAGTGATTTAAACAAAACGTTTAAAACGTTTGGAAACAAATCCAAACGTTTCCGCTTTTTAGCGATTTAAGCCAAACGTTTACAAACATTACGAAACATAACCAAACGTTTCCCCTTTTTAGCGATTTAAGCCAAACGTTTACAAACGTTACGAATAAAATCCAAATGTTTCACATTTTTAACAATTTAAGCCAAACCTTTACAAACGTTATGAAAGAAATCCAAATGTTCCCCATTTTAGCGATTTAAGCCAAACGTTTACAAACGTTACGAAACAAATCCAAACGTTTCACCTTTTTATCAATTTAAGCCAAACGTTTACAAACGTTACGAAACAAATCCAAGCGTTTCACCTTTTTAGCAATTAAAGCCAAACATTTACAAACGTCACGAAACAAATCCAAACGTTTTACGTTTTTACCGATTTAAGCCCAACGTTTGAAGACGTTACGAAAAAAATTTATATGTTTCCCAATTTTAGCGATTTAAGCGAAACGTTTAAAACGTTACGAAACAAATCTTAATGTTTCACCTTTTTATCGATTTAAGCCGAACGTTTACAAACGTTACGAAACAAAATCAAACGCTTCCCCATTTTAGCGATTTAAGCCAAACGTTTACAAACATTACGAATCAAATCCAAATGTTTCCCCATTTTAGCGATTTAAGCCACACGTTTACAAATGGTACGAAATAAATCCAAACATTTCTCCTTTTTATCGATTTATACCAAACGTGTATAAACGTTACTAAACAAATCCAAACGTTTCACCTTTTTAGCGATTTAAGCCAAACGTTTACAAACGTTACGAAACAAATCCAAACGTTTCACATTTTTAGCATTTTAAGCCAAACGTTACGAAACAAATCAAATCGTTTCCCCATTTTAGCGATTTAAGCCAGACGTTTAAAACGTTTGGAAACAAATCCAAACGTTTCCCCTTTTTAACGATTTAAGCCAAACGTTTACAAACATTACGAAACTGTAATACCCCGTAATTTTTAGCGTTTTTCCGACAACTTTTCCGGTCGTTATGAATTAAAAATTTGAAGTTAATGGTCCGGTTCGAGTTGATTCGTGATGGGTTGATGTGGTGGTTCAACCAATTATTATTTTTTTTAAAATCAAAAAAAAAAAGTTTTCATTGAATTCTCGTTCGAGAATATGGATTCTCGAACGAGAATCCAATTCCAGGCCTGGTCTCGTTCGAGACCAGGTGGTTCTCGAACGAGAACCAAGCCAAATGGGCTATTCTCGTTCGAGAAACCAAGTAGCCCATAGGACCCCTTCGCCCAGCCCTTTTCGATCTCGTTTACGGCCCGTTTCCTTGCGTTATTTTAAGTCGACTTCTAAACAGAAAACCTAGATCACACTGCAAACTAACCCTAGCCACTTTTCTTTCGTTCTTTCGCTGAGTATCGAAGCCGTAATCATCCTCCAAAGATTGCTGTTCAGTAAGTATCCATAATTCCTTTAATTTCCAGATTTTACCTTTGAACGATATTCCGTATTGTTGATCGTTCTTACTCGTTTTTAGATCGAAAGTCAAACCGATTGATTCCAGACGTTCCCGACTCACGTAGCTACGTTTCCCTATCTCAGTTTCGCTGAACGGTACGCTATCGATCTCGTTCTAATCAATCCCGTTTCATCGTTTCTTTTTGCTATGTGTTCTGTTCTTGGGTTGTATGTTTTCTGCCGGTTTTGTTCTTCACTGTTGGCCATGTCTTTGCTTAGTTTTGGTTATAAATCCTTTGGGTCTTTATTAGTTTAAGCTTTCAATTTGTTTCAGTCCATCGTTCTGAGTTTATTCTTCGTAAGTTTGGATCGGTTTCCTGCCGTATGTTACATATGGTTTTGTTCTTCTTTTGAATTGGAAAATGCCGTGGTTGTGTAGTAGTTAAATGGTGTGATGTATATGATTTGGTTTTAATGTAAGATTCATGTTGAATTTGGAAAACTTAAAGGTTCATAATTGATGTTTTTGGCTTCTGTTTTGGTTTGGGCATGGCGGGTCTACTGTTTGTTTAAATTAGGAAGATGATTGGCCAAATAACCATTTTAATCACCAAAGACTTTAACTTAAATCAACTTAATCCTTAAAGTTAAACTTTAAACTAATAACATGGGTTTTATTTTGAATATAAATTAAATAGTGGAAATGATAGATAATTATAAATTAAGTTAATATAATTACTCGGGTAGTTATATTTTCCTTCAATGTCGTTTTGTCAAAAGTTGGCTAAATTACAATTTAGCCCCTGAACTTATTTATAACCTTATTAAGTGGATTTTTGATTAGTAACTTTATATTGGGTTTTAATTATAAACAAAAGCAATTATTTTGATTTCGGATATCAATTTGGCTAAAGTACAATTTAGTCCCTAATTGGCTAAAGTGCAATTTAGTCCCTAAACTTTTATTAACTTTAAATGATTAAGTTTTTGGTTTGTAACTTGGGTTACTTAGAATTTAAGTTATTGAGTTCCGTTTTTAAAATGGATTATTATTTTGTTAATTTATTTTATAAATATAAACTTGGGTTTATATTTGATAAACGTTTTGAATCGGGTTAGACTTGGGTCACCCGACAAGTGAGGTTAGCTTGGTAATTTTTGATAACTCGGCTAACCCACTATTTGGAAATTATTTATTATTTAAAGTTATTAAATAATATTAATAATTTGGATTTAAGCGAGAACTCAATAGACTTATATTAATTGGGCTTTATTACCTAATGGGTATTTTTGTGTGTTCTGGCTTGTTTATTTCCGACGTGCTAATTGTGCTAGTCCTATGTGGTGTCTAGTACTCTCTAGAGTTAGGGTCTGTTTTTAATAATTATTTTATTTGTCTAGACCCGTCTATTGTTCGTGCTCCAGAGGCGAACCAGAATTAGTTGCTTGCCGGTATTCACGTGGATTAGCAAGCAGTGAGTTTGTACTTACTATTTACCGCTTTATTAAGTAAATTGTTATTTTAATATTAAATATATATATTGTACGTATATTTCGAACTGTTTTTATATTATGGCTCTTAGTTGGAACATGCTACCTAATGGGCATCATTAGGACTGCGTGCGCACCGGTATTGATATGGGTAAGATATATATGGAAATGTGGTAACTCGGTGTGAGCATAGCTCTCGGGACCAAGTAGAGTAACTCGGTGTAGCTCAGCTCTCGGGACTCTGGTATAAGTGTGGTCAGTGGGAACTCGGTGTAGCTCAGCTCTCGGGACCAGACCTATTGGATTATGTCTATTATTTAGAATTGTGGATTAGGGTTCCAACTATTATTCGTAATATTGTTATTAAATGTTTTAAACGTTTTAAAGGTTTTCCACTTAATAAATGTAAATAGTGGTATGAACTCATCTCAGTATATCTGACCCCGTTGTTTTCCAAATTTTCCCCAGGGTTATGATCTGAGAGAGTCTGGTGATCTCCGCATTTACTTTTCCTCGGAGGTTCCATTTATTTTAGTAGAACTGTGAAGCTGTTTTATTCTTAGACCGCAGTAGTAACTAGACGTCTTTATTATTATTATATCTTTGTCGGATTGGTTCGACTGGTTTTATTGCTTTGGCATGTTATATCATTTACTTTGGTTTATGACAAATCTATTTAGACTCGGAATTGGATAAGCATGTTATATTAACTGTTGAATATTATAACTGCTAGATTTAGGCTGAAGTCTCGATTGCCCCCGATCATTGGTTTTCTGCAGGTTTAATTGAATTGTATGTTTAAAGAAGGCTAGCTACGGGTTTCGGTACTACATTACCCATACCCTAGCGCCGGTCGCGATTCATGAAAATGGGTCGTGACAAACTTGGTATCAGAGCTTTGGTTTCAAACCAAGGCTATCTGCATGCTATGTGTTTACTCTGTTAAGCAATGTTGTGTCTTAGGAACTACTGCGGATATAGGTTTCATGTCTTGTCTTGAAAACGTCATCTTTTGATTTTAAAACATTCTGCCTATACTAATAGAATTGCGTCGAGTCAGTCATTATTTGTTGATTTGATGCTGTTAATTGTTAAGGCTATTTCACTTGGGTGAGTATTATATTGCTGTTGATTTCTCGGGAAATCCTGATTGTTACTTGTTTTGTTTCATACTTGGGTATGAATTATGTGTTATTTATATTGTTTTTGTTCAATCCTTAGGATATGGATAATTTTGTTCGTACTCGTGCTCGTGCTGCGGCAGAGCAAGAAGCTGTGGCTGATGATGCGATTTCCATGGAAGTCGATCAGAACGTACCACCAGTTCCGGCCAATGCTGGACGTGGTCGAGGTGGAGATGCTGGCAGAGGTAGAGGAGCTGGTGCCGGTAGAGGTAGAGGAGCTGGTGCTGGTAGAGGTGGAGCTAGAGGACGTGGTGCAGCAGGTGTTCAGGCACCAGATGTGCAGCAGGCACCGGGGGTGCAACAGGCACCGAACATGCAAGCGTTTGACTTCACTACTTTCTTGGCTGGCGTTGTCGAGATGCAGAACAACCAGGCTCTTCTGCAGAATCAGTGTAACATTCTGGGTCAGTTAGCGCAGCAACAGCAACCTCAGGCTGGTGCTGTAGCTGGTATGGCTGGACTTGCTGGTGCCGGTCACATTTCGACAGACAGAGAGTTGGTGATGACCTACTTGAAGTTAAATCCGACTTCTTTTGATAGTACTGGGGATGCCCTTGATTTTTTGGAGGAATTTGAGTACAACAGTCAGAGGATTCAAGCTTCTGATCATCAATCAGTGATGCTTGTGGAGATGTCGCTGAAGGGTCCAGCTAAGGACTGGTATCGCGATAACATCAGGCCAGTTATGGATACTTTGTCTTGGGCTGATTTTGTGATCAGGTTCAGAGGATACTATCTACCCTTCTCTGTTACTGAGAGTTTCAGAGAAAAGCTGCTAAATTTGAAGAAGGGGGATAAATCAGTGACAAACTACACTACGGAGTTTGTACGTTTGGGGCGGTTTGCTACAGATCTTCAGGGTGATCAAGAGCGAGTGAACGACCGTTATATTAGGGGTTTAGGCTCGGAGTTTCTCCCTTTGCTGATAGGGACAAACATGGAGTTTGCCCGGTTAGTGGATAGTGCGCGACAGATGGAGAATTCGATGGTTCAGTTTGGGACGATCTCTGACCCTTTCCAGAATCAAAAGGGAAAGAGTGATCTTCCTAGTGGGGGCAGCAGGCCCCAGTACAGCATAGTAGTGGGAATTACTACAGTGGCTCTTCTCAGGCCAACAGGGGGAGTCGACGGACTCACAACAAAGGGAGGCATAGTGCCATGAGTGCTCCGTACAGTTCCAGTAGCAGTGGGAGTAACCGTGGTTCAGGACGCGGGCACAGTGGTGGATCGAACATTCCGTTCTGCCAGAATTGCAGACGCAGGCACTATGGTCAGTGTCAGTTAGCTCCTGGAGGTTGTTTTACTTGTGGCCAGCCGGGTCATTTTTCCAGGGAGTGTCCGACATCTGGGCAGCAGATGTCTAACTCCAGTGTGGCGCAGTCTTCTTATCAGCAGCAGAGACCTGCGTTTTCACAGTCTGTAGGGTACTCTCAACCTGCAGCATCTTTTGGTGGCCAGTGGGGCCGTGGTTCTGGTGGCAGAGGTTTTGGTGGCCGTGGAAACAGTGGAAGAGGTTCCAACGGTTATGGTACTGGACAGAGTTCGCAGCAGCAGCCGCAGGGTCAGGCCAGAGTGTTCGCACTTACTCCTCAGGATGCGCGTGCATCAAATGCTGTGGTGCAAGGTACCATTCCGATTTCTTTTATAGATGCTTTGGTGTTATTTGATGCGGGTGCAACCCATTCATTTGTATCTACATGTTTTGCTGGGAAATTGGGTATGACACCATCTGTTTTGAGTGAACCTCTAGCTGTGTCTACACCTATGTCTGAAGGAGTAGTAGTGGACGTTGTTTATCCTTCGTGTCCAGTGGTTATTCAGGGTAGAGAATTATGTGCTGATTTGATTGTGCTTGACGTTCTTTCTTTTGATGTCATTTTGGGGATGGATTGGCTGTCGCGCCATTATGCTTCTATTGACTGTCGAGTGAAGTCAGTCGAGTTTCGGATTCCGGGTGATCTACCTTTTTCCTTTCAGGGAGAAAAGGCGGAGACACCTAAGAATCTGATTTCCGCCATCAAGGCAAAGCGGATGTTAGGCAAAGGTTGCCAGGGTTTTCTTGCTGCGGTTCGAGATTTGGAGGCAGAGAGTGTTGATATGCATAGTGTTCCGATAGTGAATGAGTTCACTGATGTTTTTCCAGAGGAGTTCCCTGGATTACCGCCTGATCGGGATATCGAGTTCTGCATAGATGTTGTTCCTGGAACAAATCCGATTTCGATACCTCCGTATCGGATGGCTCCTGCAGAGCTGAAGGAGTTGAAGGATCTGTTACAAGAGTTGTTGGATAGTGGATTCATCAGACCGAGTACTTCTCCGTGGGGTGCTCCTGTTCTGTTTGTAAAGAAGAAGGATGGTTCCTTTCGAATGTGTATTGACTACAGACAGTTGAATAAGGCAACCGTCAAGAACATATATCCTCTTCCTTGCATTGATGACTTGTTCGATCAGTTGCAAGGTGCGAAATGCTTCTCTAAGATCGATTTGAGGTCTGGGTATCATCAGCTTCGGATCCGTGATGTAGATGTGCCCAAGACTGCTTTTCAGACACGCTATGGACATTTTGAGTTTCTGGTTATGTCCTTTGGTCTGACTAACGCGCCAGCAGCGTTTATGGATATGATGAACAGAGTGTTCAAGCCGTTTTTGGACCAATTTGTTATCGTCTTCATTGATGACATCTTAATCTATTCTCGGAGTGAGGAGGAGCATGCTTATCATTTGAGGACTATACTACAGACGTTGCGTGAGCATCAGTTGTATGCTATGTTCTCAAAATGTGAGTTCTGGTTGGATCAGGTTACCTTTCTAGGGCACGTGGTGTCGAAAGATGGGATCAAGGTTGATTCGAAGAAGATTGAGGCGGTCATGGATTGGCAAAGGCCAAGGTCAGTTACCGAGATCAGAAGTTTTCTGGGTTTAGCTGGCTACTATCGTCGGTTCGTGCAAGATTTCTCCAGAATATCTGCACCTTTGACTAAACTGACACAGAAGGGTGTCAAGTTTGAGTGGACTGACAAGTGCGAGGCGAGCTTTGAGAAGCTTAAGGAGATTTTGACTACAACTCCGGTTTTGGCATTGCCTTCTGGCATTGATGGTTTCACAGTGTATTGTGATGCGTCTCGGATCGGTTTGGGTTGCGTTCTGATGCAACATGGACAGGTGATTGCCTATGCTTCTAGACAGTTGAAGAAGCATAAGGTGAATTACCCTACTCATGATTTAGAGTTGGCAGCTGTGGTTTTTGCGCTGAAAATCTGGAGGCGTTATTTGTATGGTGCTACTTGTGAGATTTTCACTGATCATAAGAGTCTGAAATATATCTTTGATCAGAGAGAATTGAACTTGAGACAGAGGAGGTGGCTAGAGTTGCTGAAAGACTACGACTGTACTATTCAGTACCATCCTGGTAAGGCTAATGTGGCAGCCGATGCGTTGAGTCGCAAGTCTTCGGGCAGCTTGGCTCATATTTCTGAGATTGGGCGTAGACCCATGGTTAGAGAGTGGCACAGTTTGATAGCTTCAGGATATGGTTTTCAGATTTCTCAGGCTGGTTGTTTGTTAGCACAGTTGCAAGTGCAACCTGTTTTGATTGATCGGATCAAAGCTTTACAAGGTGAGGATCCACAGTTGAAATGAATTATTGAGGAGGTTCAGCAGGACGGTATCTCTGAGTTTACTTTTGTGGATGGTGTTCTGAGACATGGTTCGAGACTGTGTGTTCCGGATTCAGATGGTTTGAGGGACCAGATTCTGGAGGAAACGCACAAGTCTGCTTATAGTGTTCATCCGGGTTATACTAAGATGTACCATGATCTTAAGGGTACCTATTGGTGGAGCGGGATGAAGAAGGATGTCGCTGAGTATGTTTCTAAGTGTCTGACTTGCGAGCAGGTGAAGCTGGAGCATCAGAGACCTTTTGGCTATCTGCAGCCACTACCTATTCCAGAGTGGAAGTGGGAGCGGATTGCTATGGATTTTGTGGTTGGTTTGCCACGTACTCGACAGGGGTATGATTCCATCTGGGTGATAGTTGACCGTATGACCAAGTCAGCTCATTTCCTACCGATCAAGGTTTCGTATACTGCTTCAAAGTTGGCTTAGTTGTACATCGACAGGATTATCAGTTTGCATGGAGTACCGGTTTCTATTGTTTCAGACAGAGGTTCTGTGTTTACTTCGAGGTTCTGGAAAGCGTTACAGGAATCCTTGGGTTCTCGGTTGGATTTCAGTACAGCTTTTCATCCTCAGACTGACGGTCAGTCTGAGAGGACTATTCAGACGTTGGAGGATATGCTCAGGATGTGTGTTCTCGATTTTCAGGGTAGCTGGGATACTCATTTGCCGTTGATTGAGTTTTCCTATAACAACAGTTATCATGCGAGTATCGAGATGGCGCCGTATGAGGCTTTGTACGGGCGCAAGTGTAGATCTCCTATTTGTTGGGAGGAGGTCGGAGAGCGTAAACTCTCGGGAGCTGAGATTATTCAGATTACCTCGGAGAAGGTACCGTTGATTAAGCGGAGGTTAGAGACTGCTTTTAGTCGGCATAAGAGTTACGCTGATCCGAAAAGGAAAGACATTGAGTTCCAGGTTGATGATTTTGTATTTCTTCGGGTTTCGCCTATGAAAGGCGTGGTTCGTTTTGGTGTTAAGGGAAAGTTGGCACCGAGGTATATTGGTCCTTATGAGATTTCAGAGAGGATTGGAGTTGTGGCTTATCGTCTGGTTCTGCCGCCAGACATGTCGTTAGTACATCCTGTGTTTCACGTTTCTATGTTGAGAAAGTGCATTTCTGATTCTTCGCACGTGATTGTGCCTCAGAGTGTTGAGATTGACCAAGAGCTGTCCTATGAGGAACAGCCAGTTGAGATTGTTGATACGCAAGTGCGTGAATTGCGGAACAAGGAGATTCCGATGGTCAAAGTTCTCTGGCGCAATCATTCTGTAGAGGAATGTACTTGGGAGACCGAGTCGGATATGCGGAATCGCTATCCTTTTCTATTTCCGTGAGGTACGATATCTTGATTTCTGTGACTTTTATGATTTTTTTTATTTGTGTTACGTGTTGTTCTGATGTGATTTACTTATCGTGTTAAATTCGAGGACGAACTTTTAATTAGTTGGGGAGAATGTAATACCCCGTAATTTTTAGCGTTTTTCCGACAACTTTTCCGGTCGTTATGAATTAAAAATTTGAAGTTAATGGTCCGGTTCGAGTTGGTTCGTGATGGGTTGATGTGGTGGTTCAACCAATTATTATTTTTTTTAAATCAAAAAAAAAAAAGTTTTCATTGAATTCTCGTTCGAGAATATGGATTCTCGAACGAGAATCCAATTCCAGGCTTGTTCTCGTTCGAGACCAGGTGGTTCTCGAACGAGAACCAAGCCAAATGGGCTGTTCTCGTTCGAGAAACCAAGTAGCCCATAGGACCCCTTCGCCCAGCCCTTTTCGATCTCGTTTACGGCCCGTTTCCTTGCGTTATTTTAAGTCGACTTCTAAACAGAAAACCTAGATCACACTGCAAACTAACCCTAGCCACTTTTCTTTCGTTCTTTCGCTGAGTATCGAAGCCGTAATCATCCTCCAAAGATTGTTGTTCAGTAAGTGTTCATAATTCCTATAATTTCCAGATTTTACCTTTGAACGATATTCCGTATTGTTGATCGTTCTTACTCGTTTTTAGATCGAAAGTGAAACCGATTGATTCCAGACGTTCCCGACTCACGTAGCTACGTTTCCCTATCTCAGTTTTGCTGAACGGTACGCTATCGATCTCGTTCTAATCAATCTGTTTCATCGTTTCTTTTTGCTATGTGTTCTGTTCTTGGGTTGTATGTTTTCTGCCGGTTTTGTTCTTCACTGTTGGCCATGGCTTTGCTTAGTTTTGGTTATAAATCCTTTGGGTCTTTATTAGTTTAAGCTTTCGATTTGTTTCAGTCCATCGTTCTGAGTTTATTCTTCGTAAGTTTGGATCGGTTTCCTGCCGTATGTTACATATGGTTTTGTTCTTCTTTTGAATTGGAAAATGCCGTGGTTGTGTAGTAGTTAAATGGTGTGATGTATATGATTTGGTTTTAATGTAAGATTCATGTTGAATTTGGAAAACTTAAAGGTTCATAATTGATGTTTTTGGCTTCTGTTTTGGTTTGGGCATGGCGGGTCTACTGTTTGTTTAAATTAGGAAGATGATTGGCCAAATAACCATTTTAATCACCAAAGACTTTAACTTAAATCAACTTAATCCTTAAGGTTAAACTTTAAACTAATAACATGGGTTTTATTTTGAATATAAATTGAAAAAGTGGAAATGATAGATAATTATAAATTAAGTTAATATAATTACTCGGGTAGTTATATTTTCCTTCAATGTCGTTTTGTCAAAAGTTGGCTAAATTACAATTTAGCCCCTGAACTTATTTATAACCTTATTAAGTGGATTTTTGATTAGTAACTTTATATTGGGTTTTAATTATAAACAAAAGCAATTATTTTGATTTCGGATATCAATTTGGCTAAAGTACAATTTAGTCCATAATTGGCTAAAGTGCAATTTAGTTCCTAAACTTTTATTAACTTAAAATGATTAAGTTTTTGGTTTGTAACTTGGGTTACTTAGAATTTAAGTTATTGAGTTCCGTTTTTAAAATGGATTATTATTTTGTTAATTTATTTTATAAATATAAACTTGGGTTTATATTTGATAAACGTTTTGAATTGGGTTAGACTTGGGTCACCCGACAAGTGAGGTTAGCTTGGTAGTTTGTGATAACTCGGCTAACCCACTATTTGGAAATTATTTATTATTTAAAGTTATTAAATAATATTAAAAATTTGGATTTTAAGCGAGAACTCAATAGACTTATATTAATTGGGCTTTATTACCTAATGGGTATTTTTGTGTGTTCTGGCTTATTTATTTCCGACGTGCTAATTGTGCTAGTCCTATGTGGTGTCTAGTACTCTCTAGAGTTAGGGTCTGTTTTTAATAATTATTTTATTTGTCTAGACCCGTCTATTATTCGTGCTCCAGAGGCGAACCAGGATTAGTTGCTTGCCGGTATTCACGTGGATTAGCAAGCAGTGAGTTTGTACTTACTATTTACCGCTTTATTAAGTAAATTGTTATTTTAATATTAAATATATATACTGTACGTATATTTCGAACTGTTTTTATATTATGGCTCTTAGTTGGAACATGCTACCTAATGGGCATCATTAGGACTGCGTGCGCACCGGTATTGATCTGGGTAAGATATATATGGAAATGTGGTAACTCGGTGTGAGCATAGCTCTCGGGACCAAGTAGAGTAACTCGGTGTAGCTCAACTCTCGGGACTCTGGTATAAGTGTGGTCAGTGGTAACTCGGTGTAGCTCAGCTCTCGGGACCAGACCTGTTGGATTATGTTTATTATTTAGAATTGTGGATTAGGGTTCCAACTATTATTCGTAATATTGTTATTAAATGTTTTAAACGTTTTAAAGGGTTTCCACTTAATAAATATAAATAGTGGTATGAACTCATCTCAGTATATCTGACCCCGTTGTTTTCCAAATTTTCCCCAGGGTTATGATCTGAGAGAGTCTGGTGATCTCCGCATTTACTTTTCCTCGGAGGTTCCATTTATTTCAGTAGAACTGTGAAACTGTTTTATTCTTAGACCGCAGTAGTAGCTAGACGTCTTTATTATTATTATATCTTTGTCGGATTGGTTCGACTGGTTTTATTGCTTTGGCATGTTATATCATTTACTTTGGTTTATGACAAATCTATTTAGTCTCGGTATTGGATAAGCATGTTATATTAACTGTTGAATATTATAACTGCTAGATTTAGGCTGAAGTCTCGATTGCCCCCGAGCATTGGTTTTCTGCAGGTTTAATTGAATTGTATGTTTAAGGAAGGCTAGCTACGGTTTTCGGTACTACATTACCCATACCCTAGCGCCGGTCGCGATTCATGAAAATGGGTCGTGATAGAAACATAACCAAACGTTTCCCCTTTTTAGCGATTTAAGCCAAACGTTTACAAACGTTACGAATAAAATCCAAATATTTCACATTTTTAGCAATTTAAGCCAAACGTTTACAAACGTTACGAAACAAATCCAAATGTTTCCCCATTTTAGCGATTTAAGCCAAACGTTTTCAAACGTTACGAAACAAATCCAAACGTCTCCCCTTTTTATCGATTTAAGCCAAACATTTATAAACGTTAAGAAACAAATCCAATCGTTTCGCCTTTTTAGCGATATAAGCCAAACATTTACAAAAGTTACGAAACAAATCCAAGGGTTTCGCCTTTTTAGTGATTTAAGCCAAACCTTTACAAACGTTACGAAACAAATCCAAACATTTCCCATTTTTAGCAATTTAAGCCAAACGTTTACAAACGTTACGAAATAAATCCAAGCGTTTCACCTTTTTAGCTATTTAAGCTAAACTTTACAAACCTTACGAAACAAATCCAATCCTTTCCCCATTTTAGCGATTTAAGCCAAATATTTAAAAAGTTACAAAACAAATTCAAACGTTCACCTTTTTAGCGATTTAAGCCAAACGTTTGCAAACACTACGAAACAAATCCAAGAGTTTCACCTTTTTTGCAGTTTAAGCCAAACTTTTACAAACGTTACGAAACATTACGAAACAAATTCAAAACGTTTTCCCATTTTAGCGATCGAAGCAGATCGTTTAAAACGTTATGAAACAAATCCTTACACTTCACCTTTTTAGCGATTTAAGCCGAAGGTTTTCAAATGTTACGAAACAAATCCAAACGTTTCCCCTTTTAGCAATTTAAGCCAAACATTTACAAACGTTACGAAACAAATTCAAACGTTCACCTTTTTAACGATTTAAGCCAAACGTTTGCAAACACTACGAAACAAATCCAAGCGTTTCACCTTTTTTGCGGTTTAAGCCAAACATTTACAAACGTTACGAAACAAATCCAAGCGTTTAACCTTTTTAGCGATTTAAGCCAAACGTTTACAAATGTTACGAAACAAACTCAAACGTTTTCCCATTTTAGCTATCGAAGCCGATCATTTAAAATGTTACGAAACAAATCCTTACACTTTACCTTTTTAGCGATTTAAACCGAACGTTTGCAAATGTTGCGAAACAAATCCAAAGGTTTCCCCTTTTAGCAATTTAAGCTAAACATTTACAAATGTTACGAAACAAATCCAAACGTTTCACCTTTTTAGCGATTTAAGCCCAACGTTTACAAACGTTACGAAACAAATCGAAGCGTTTCACCTTTTTAGCAATTTAAGCCAAACGTTTACAAACGTTACGAAACAAATCGAAGCGTTTCACCTTTTTAGTAATTTAAGCCAAACGTTTACAAACATTACGAAACAAATTCAAACGTTTCCCCCTTTTAGCGATTTAAGCCAAACGTTTAAAACTTTACAAAATAAATCCTAACGTTTCCCCTTTTTTTGTGATTTAAGACGAATGTTTACAAACGTTACGAAATAAATTCAAACGTTTCCGCATTTTAAAGATTTAAGCCGAACGTTTACAAATGATACGAAACAAAACCAAATGTTTCCCTATGTTAGCGATTTAACCCGAACGCTTACAAGCGTTACGAAACAAATCCAAACATCTCCCCATTTTAGCGATTTAACCCGAACGCTTACAAACGTTACGAAACAAATCCAAACGTTTCACCTTTTTAGAGATTTTTAAGTCAAACGTTTATAAATGTTACGAAACAAATCCAAACGTTTCACCTTTTTAGCGATTTAACCAAACGTTTGCAAAGGTTACGAATAAAATCCTAACGTTTCATATTTTTAGTAATTTAAGCCAAACGTTTACAAACGCTACGAAAAAAATCCAAACGTTTCCCATTTTTAGCGATTTAAACGTTACGAAACAAATCCAAATATTTCACCTTTTTATCGATTTAAGCCAAACATTTATAAACGTTACGAAAACAATCCAAATGTTTCACCTTTTTATAGATTTGAGTCCAACGTTTACAAACATTACGAAACAAATCCAAGCGTTTCACCTTTTTAGCGATTTAAGCCAAACGTTTACAAACGTTACGAAACAAATACAAACGTTTCCCATTATTAGCAATTTAAGCCAAACGTTTACAAACTTTACGAAACAAATCCAAACGTTTCCCCATTTTAGCGATTTAAGCCAAACGTTTACAAAAGTTACAAAACAAATCCAAATGTTTCACCTTTTTAGCGATTTAAGCCAAACGTTTACAAACGTTACGAAACAAATCCAAACGTTTCAGCTTTTTAGTAGTTTAAGTAAAACGTTTACAAACTTTGCGAAATAAATCCAAACGTTTCAGTTTTTTAGCAATTTAAGCAAAATGTTTGTAAACGTTTCGAAACAAATCCAAGCGTTTCACCGTTTTAGAAATTTAAGCCAAACGTTTAAATACGTTACGAAACAAATCCAAACGTTTCCCCTTTTTAGCAATTTAAGCCAAACGGTGACAAATGTTACGAAACAAATCGAAATGTTTCACCCTTTTAGAGATTTAAGCCAAACGTTACGAAACAAATTGAAGTGTTTTACCTTTTTAGCAATTTAAGCAAAACGTGTATAAATGTTACGAAACAAATCGAAGCGTTTCACCTTTTTAGCAGTTTAAGCCAAACGTTTACAAACATTACGAAACAAATTCAAACATTTCCCAATTTTAGCGATTTAAACCAAACGTTACGAAACAAATCCAAGAGTTTGACCTTTTTAGCAATTTAATCCGAACGTTTACAAATGTTACGAAACAAAATCAAACGTTTCACATTTTTATCGATTTAAGCCAAATGTTTACAAACGATACGAAACAAATCCAAGCGTTTCACCTTTATAGCAATTTAAGCCAAACGTTTACAAATATTACGACACAAATCTATATGTTTCCCTTTTTAGCGATTTAAGCCAAACACGTTTACAAACGTTACGTAACAAATCCAAACGTTTCCCCTTTTTAGCGATTTAAGCCAAACGTTTACTAACCTTACGAAACAAATCCATACATTTCACCGTTTTAGCGATTTAAGCCAAACGTTTACAAACGTTACGAAACAAATCCAAGCGTTTCACCTTTTTAGCGATTTAAGCCAAACATTTACAAAAGTTACGAAACAAATCCAAGCGTTTCACCTTTTTAGCAATTGAAGCCAAACGTTTACAAACGTTACGAAATAAATCCAAACGTTTCACATTTTTACCGATTTAAGCCAAACGTTTACAAACAAATTTAAATATTTCCAATTTTAGCGATTTAAGCCAAACGTTTAAAACTTTACGAAACAAATCCTAATGTTCCACCTTTTTAGCGATTAAGCCAAACATTTACAACTGTTACGAAACAAATCCAAACGTTTCACCTTTTTTGCGATTTAAGCCAAACGTTTACAAACGTTACGAAGCAAATCCTTACATTTCACCTTTTTACCGATTTACGACGAACGTTTACAAATGTTATGAAACCAATCCAAACGTTTCCCCTTTTAGCAATTTAAGCCAAACATTTACAAACGTTACGAAACAAATCCAAACGTTTCACCTTTTTAGCGATTTAAGCCCAACTTTTACAAACGTTACGAAACAAATCGAAGCATTTCACCTTTTTAGCGATTTAAGCCAAACGTTTACAAACGTTACGAAACAAATCGAAGTGTTTCACATTTTTAGCAATTTAAGCCAAACTTTTACAAACGTTACGAAACAAATTCAAACGTTTCCCCCCTTTTAGCGATTTAAGCCAAACGTTTAAAACTTTACGAAATAAATCCTAACATTTCACCTTTTTTTGTGATTTAAGACGAACGTTTACAAACGTTAGGAAATAAATTCAAACGTTTCCGCATTTTAAAGATTTAAGCCGAACATTTACAAATGTTACGAAACAAAACCAAATGTTTCCCTATTTTAGCGATTTAAGCCGAACGTTTACAAGCGTTACGAAACAAATCCAAACGTCTCCCCATTTTAGCGATTTAAGTCGAACATTTACAAAAGTTACGAAATAAATCCAAACGTTTCACCATCTTAGATATTTAAGCCAAATGTTTACAAACGTTACGAAACAAATCCAAGCGTTTCACCTTTTTAGCAATTAAAGCCAAACATTTACAAACGTTACGAAACAAATCCAAACGTTTTACGTTTTTACCGATTTAAGCCCAACGTTTACAAACGTTACGAAAAAAATTTATATGTTTCCCAATTTTAGCGATTTAAGCCAAACGTTTAAAACGTTACGAAACAAATCTTAATGTTTCACCTTTTTATCGATTTAAGCCGAACGTTTACAAACGTTACGAAACAAAACCAAACGCTTCTCCATTTTAGCGATTTAAGCCAAACGTTTACAAACATTACGAATCAAATCCAAATGTTTCCCCATTTTAGTGATTTAAGCCACATGTTTACAAATGGTACGAAATAAATCCAAACATTTCCCCTTTTTATCGATTTATACCAAACGTGTATAAACATTACGAAACAAATCCAAACGTTCCACCTTTTTAGCGATTTAAGCCAAACGTTTACAAACGTTACGAAACAAATCCAAACGTTTCACATTTTTAGCATTTTAAGCCAAACGTTACGAAACAAATCAAATCGTTTCCCCATTTTAGCGATTTAAGCCAGACGTTTAAAACGTATGGAAACAAATCCAAACGTTTCCCCTTTTTAACGATTTAAGCCAAATGTCTACAAACAGTACGAAACATAACCAAACGTTTCCCCTTTTTAGCGATTTAAGCCAAACGTTTACAAACGTTACAAATAAAATCCAAATATTTCACATTTTTAGCAATTTAAGCCAAACGTTTACAAACGTTACGAAACAAATTTAAATGTTTCCCCATTTTAGCGATTTAAGCCAAACGTTTTCAAACGTTACGAAACAAATCCAAACATCTCCCCTTTTTATCGATTTAAGCCAAACATTTATAAACGTTAAGAAACAAATCCAATCGTTTCCCCTTTTTAGCGACTTAAGCCAAACATTTACAAACGTTACGAAACAAATCCAAGGGTTTCGCCTTTTTCGTGATTTAAGCCAAACCTTTACAAACGTTACGAAACAAATCCAAACATTTCCCATTTTTAGCAATTTAAGCCAAACGTTTACAAACATTACGAAACAAATCCAACCATTTCACATTTATAGCTATTTACGCCAAACGTATACAAACGTTACGAAATAAATCCAAGCGTTTCACCTTTTTAGCGATTTAAGATAAACTTTACAAACGTTACGAAACGAATCCAATCCTTTCCCCATTTTAGCGATTTAAGCCAAATATTTAAAAAGTTACAAAACAAATTCAAACGTTCACCTTTTTAGCGATTTAAGCCAAACGTTTGCAAACACTACGAAACAAATCCAAGAGTTTCACCTTTTTTGCAGTTTAAGCCAAACGTTTACAAACGTTACGAAACAAATCCAAGCGTTTGACCTTTTTAACGATTTAAGACAAACGTTTACAAATATTACGACACAAATTCAAACGTTTTCCCATTTTAGCGATCGAAGCAGATCGTTTAAAACGTTATGAAACAAATCCTTACACTTCACCTTTTTAGGGATTTAAGCCGAAGATTTACAAATGTTACGAAACAAATCCAAACGTTTCCCCTTTTAGCAATTTAAGCCAAACATTTACAAACGTTACGAAACAAATTCAAACGTTCACCTTTTTAAAGATTTAAGCCAAACGTTTGCAAACACTACGAAACAAATCCAAGCGTTTCACCTTTTTTGCAGTTTAAGCCAAACGTTTACAAACGTTACGAAACAAATCCAAGCGTTTAACCTTTTTAGCGATTTAAGCCAAACGTTTACAAATGTTACGAAACAAACTCAAACGTTTTCCCATTTTAGCTATCGAAGCCGATCATTTAAAATGTTACGAAACAAATCCTTACACTTCACCTTTTTAGCGATTTAAACCGAACGTTTGCAAATGTTGCGAAACAAATCCAAACGATTCTCTTTTTAGCAATTTAAGCTAAACATTTACAAATGTTACGAAACAAATCCAAACGTTTCACCTTTTTGGCGATTTAAGCCCAACGTTTACAAACGTTACGAAACAAATCGAAGCGTTTCACCTTTTTAGCAATTTAAGCCAAATGTTTACAAACGTTACGAAACAAATCGAAGCGTTTCACCTTTTTAGTAATTTAAGCCAAACGTTTACAAACATTACGAAACAAATTCAAACGTTTCCCCCTTTTAGCGATTTAAGCCAAACGTTTAAAACTTTATAAAATAAATCCTAACGTTTCACCTTTTTTTGTGATTTAAGACGAATGTTTACAAACGTTACGAAATAAATTCAAACATTTCCGCATTTTAAAGATTTAAGCCGAACGTTTACAAATGATACGAAACAAAACCAAATGTTTCCCTATTTTAGCGATTTAACCCGAACGCTTACAAGCGTTACGAAACAAATCCAAACATCTCCCCATTTTAGCGATTTAAGTCGAACATTTACAAACGTTACGAAACAAATCCAAACGTTTCACCTTTTTAGAGATTTAAGTCAAACGTTTATAAATGTTACGAAACAAATCCAAACGTTTCACCTTTTTAGCGATTTAACCAAACGTTTGCAAAGGTTACGAATAAAATCCTAACGTTTCATATTTTTAGTAATTTAAGCCAAACGTTTACAAACGCTACGAAAAAAATCCAAACGTTTCCCATTTTTAGCGATTTAAACGTTACGAAACAAATCCAAATATTTCACCTTTTTATCGATTTAAGCCAAACATTTATAAACGTTACGAAAACAATCCAAATGTTTAACCTTTTTATAGATTTGAGTCCAACGTTTACAAACGTTACGAAACAAATCCAAGCGTTTCACCTTTTTAGCGATTTAAGCCAAACGTTTACAAACGTTACGAAACAAATACAAACGTTTCCCATTATTAGCAATTTAAGCCAAACGTTTACAAACTTTACGAAACAAATCCAAACGTTTCCCCATTTTAGCGATTTAAGCCAAACGTTTACAAAAGTTACAAAACAAATCCAAATGTTTCACCTTTTTAGCGATTTAAGCCAAACGTTTACAAACGTTACGAAACAAATCAATACGTTTCAGCTTTTTAGTAATTTAAGTAAAACGTTTACAAACTTTGCGAAATAAATCCAAACGTTTCAGCTTTTTAGCAATTTAAGCAAAATGTTTGTAAACGTTTCGAAACAAATCCAAGCGTTTCACCGTTTTAGAAATTTAAGCCAAACGTTTAAATACGTTACGAAACAAATCCAAACGTTTCCCCTTTTTAGCAATTTAAGCCAAACGGTGACAAATGTTACGAAACAAATCGAAATGTTTCACCCTTTTAGAGATTTAAGCCAAACGTTACGAAACAAATTGAAGTGTTTTACCTTTTTAGCAATTTAAGCTAAACGTGTACAAATGTTACGAAACAAATCGAAGCGTTTCACCTTTTTAGCAATTTAAGCCAAAGTTTACAAACATTACGAAACAAATTCAAACATTTCCCAATTTTAGCGATTTAAACCAAACGTTACGAAACAAATCCAAGAGTTTGACCTTTTTAGCAATTTAATCCGAACGTTTACAAATGTTACGAAACAAATCCAAGCGTTTCACCTTTATAGCAATTTAACCCAAACGTTTACAAACATTACGACACAAATCTACATGTTTCCCTTTTTAGCGATTTAAGCCAAACACGTTTACAAACGTTACGTAACAAATCCAAACGTTTCCCCTTTTTAGCGATTTAAGCCAAACGTTCACAAACCTTACGAAACAAATCCATACATTTCACGTTTTAGCGATTTAAGCCAAACGTTTAGAAACGTTACGAAACAAATCCAAGCGTTTCACCTTTTTAGCGATTTAAGCCAAACATTTACAAAAGTTACGAAACAAATCCAAGCGTTTCACCTTTTTAGCAATTGAAGCCAAACGTTTACAAACGTTACGAAATAAATCCAAATGTTTCACCTTTTTACCGATTTAAGCCAAACGTTTACAAACAAATTTAAATATTTTCCAATTTTAGCGATTTAAGCCAAACGTTTAAAAATTTACGAAACAAATCCTAATGTTCCACCTTTTTAGCGATTTAAGCCAAACATTTACAAACGTTACGAAACAAATCCAAACGTTTCACCTTTTTTGCGATTTAAGCCAAACGTTTACAAACGTTACGAAGCAAATCCTTACATTTCACCTTTTTACCGATTTACGACGAACGTTTACAAATGTTATGAAACAAATCCAAACGTTTCCCCTTTTAGCAATTTAAGCCAAACATTTACAAACGTTACGAAACAAATCCAAACGTTTCACCTTTTTAGCGATTTAAGCCCAACATTTACAAACGTTACGAAACAAATCGAAGCATTTCACCTTTTTAGCGATTTAAGCCAAACGTTTACAAACGTTACGAAACAAATCGAAGTGTTTCACATTTTTAGCAATTTAAGCCAAACTTTTACAAACGTTACGAAACATATTCAAATGTTTCCCCCTTTTAGCGATTTAAGCCAAACGTTTAAAACTTTACGAAATAAATCATAACATTTCACCTTTTTTTGTGATTTAAGACGAACGTTTACAAACGTTAGGAAATAAATTCAAACGTTTCCGCATTTTAAAGATTTAAGCCGAACATTTACAAATGTTACGAAACAAAACAAAATGTTTCCCTATTTTAGCGATTTAAGCCGAACGTTTACAAGCGTTACGAAACAAATCCAAACGTCTCCCCATTTTTGCGATTTAAGTCGAACATTTACAAAAGTTACGAAACAAATCCAAACGTTTCACTTTCTTAGAGATTTAAGTCAAACGTTTATAAATGTTACGAAACAAATCCCAACGTTTCACCTTTTTAGCGATTTAACTAAACGTTTGCAATGGTTACGAATAAAATCCTAACGTTTCATATTTTTAGTAATTTAAGCCAAACGTTTACAAACGCTACGAAAAAAATCCAAACGTTTTCCATTTTTAGCGATTTAAACGTTACGAAACAAATCCAAATATATCAACTTTTTATCGATTTAAGCCAAACATTTATAAACGTTACGAAAACAATCCAAACGTTTCACCTTTTTATAGATTTGAGCCAAACGTTTACAAACATTACGAAACAAATCCAAGCGTTTCACCTTTTTAGCGATTTAAGCCAAACGTTTACAAACGTTACGAAACAAATACAAACGTTTCCCATTATTAGCAATTTAAGCCAAACGTTTACAAACTTTACGAAACAAATCCAAATATTTCCCCATTTTAGCTATTTAAGCCAAACGTTTACAAAAGTTACGAAACAAATCCAAACGTTTCAGCTTTTTAGTAATTTAAGCTAAACGTTTACAAACTTTACGAAATAAATCAAAACGTTTCAGCTTTTTAGCAATTTAAGCAAAATGTTTGTAAACGTTTCGAAACAAATCCAAGCGTTTCACCATTTTAGAAATTTCAGCCAAACGTTTAAATACGTTACGAAACAAATCCAAACGTTTCACCTTTTTAGCAATTTAAGCCAAACGGTGACAAATGTTACGAAACAAATCGAAATGTTTCACCCTTTTAGAGATTTAAGCCAAACGTTTAAAAACGTTACGAAACAAATTGAAGTGTTTTACCTTTTTAGCAATTTAAGCAAAACGTGTACAAATGTTACGAAACAAATCGAAGCGTTTCACCTTTTTAGCAATTTAAGCCAAACGTTTACAAACATTACGAAAAAAATTCAAACATTTCCAAATTTTAGCGATTTAAACCAAACGTTTACAAACGTTATGAAATAAATCCAAGAGTTTGACCTTTTTAGCAATTTAATCCGAACGTTTATAAATGTTACGAAACAAAATCAAACGTTGCACATTTTTATCGATATAAGCCAAACGTTTAGAAACGATACGAAACAAATCCAAGCGTTTCACCTTTTTAGCAATTTAAGCCAAACGTTTACAAACATTACGACACAAATCTATACGTTTCCCTTTTTTAGCGATTTAAGCCAAACACGTTTACAAACATTACGTAACAAATCCAAACATTTTTTCTTTTTAGCAATTTAAGCCAAAACGTTCACAAACCTTACGAAACAAATCCATACATTTCACCGTTTTAGCGATTTAAGCCAAACGTTTACAAACGTTACGAAAAGAATCCAAGCGTTTCACCTTTTTAGCGATTTAAGCCAAACATTTTCAAAAGTTACGAAACAAATACAAGCGTTTCACCTTTTTAGCAATTGAAGCCAAACGTTTACAAACGTTACGAAATAAATCCAAACGTTTCCCCTTTTTACCGATTTAAGCCAAACGTTTACAAACAAATTTAAATATTTTCCAATTTTAGCGATTTAAGCCAAACGTTTAAAACTTTACGAAACAAATCCTAATGTTCCACCTTTTTAGCGATTTAAGCGAAACATTTACAAACGTTACGAAACAAATCCAAACGTTTCACCTTTTTTGCGATTTAAGCCAAACGTTTACAAACGTTACGAAAAAATCCTTACATTTCACCTTTTTACCGATTTAAGACGAACGTTTACAAATGTTACGAAACAAATCCAAACGTTTCCTCTTTTAGCAATTTAAGCCAAACATTTACAAACGTTACGAAACAAATCCAAACGTTTCACCTTTTTAGCGATTTAAGCCCAACGTTTACAAACGTTACGAAACAAATCGAAGCATTTCACCTTTTTAGCGATTTAAGCCAAACGTTTACAAACGTTACGAAACAAATCGAAGCGTTTCACATTTTTAGCAATTTAAGCCAAACGTTTACAAACGTTACGAAACAAATTCAAATGTTTCCCCCTTTTAGCGATTTAAGCCAAACGTTTAAAACTTTACGAAATAAATCCTTACGTTTCACCTTTTTTTGTGATTTAAGATGAACGTTTACAAACGTTACCAAATAAATTCAAATGTTTCCGCATTTTACAAATGTTACGAAACAAAACCAAATGTTTCCCTATTTTAGCGATTTAAGCCGAACGTTTACAAGCGTTACGAAACAAATCCAAACGTCTCCCCATTTTAGTGATTTAAGTCGAACATTTACAAACGTTACGAAACAAATCCAAACGTTTCACCTTCTTAGAGATTTAAGTCAAACTTTTATAAATGTTACGAAACAAATCCAAACATTTCACCGTTTTAGCGATTTCACTAAACTTTTGCGAAGGATAAGAATAAAATCCTAACGTTTCAAATTTTTAGTAAATTAAGCAAAAGGTTTACAAACGCTACGAAAAAAATCCAAACGTTTCCCATTTTTTCCGATTTAAGCCAAACGTTTACAACCCTTACGAAACAAATCCAAATATATCACCTTTTTATCGATTTAAGCCAAACATTTATATACGTTACGAGAACAATCCAAACGTTTTACCTTTTTATAGATTTGAGCCAAACGTTTAAAAACGTTACAAAATAAATCCAAGCGTTTCTCCTTTTTAGCGATTTAAGCCAAACGTTTACAAACGTTACGAAACAAATACAAATGTTTCCCATTATTAGCAATTTAAGCCAAACGTTTACAAACTTTACGAAACAAATCCAAACGTTTCCCCATTTTAGTGATTTAAACCAAACGTTTACAAACGTTACGAAACAAATCCAAATGTTTCACCTTTTAAGCGATTTAAGCCAAACGTTTACAAACGTTACGAAACAAATCCAAACGTTTCAGCTTTTTAGCAATTTAAGCAAAACGTTTACAAACTTTACGAAACAAATCCAAATGTTTCAGCTTTTTAGCAATTTAAGCAAAACGTTTGTAAACGTTTCGAAACAAATCCAAGCGTTTCACCTTTTTAGCAATTTAAGCCAAACGTTTATATACGTTACGAAACAAATCCAAACGTTTAACCTTTTTAGGAATTTAAGCCAAACGGTGACAAACGCTACGAAACAAATCGAAATGTTTCACCCTTTTAGCTATTTAAGCTAAACCTTTAAAAACGTTACGAGACAAATTGAAGCGTTTCACCTTTTTAGCAATTTAAGCAAAACGTTTACAAACGTTGCGAAACAAATTCAAACATTTCCCCATTTTAGCGATTTAAACCAAACGTTTACAAACGTTACGAAACAAATCCAAGAGTTTCACCTTTTTAGCAATTTAATCCGAACGATTACAAACGTTACGAAACAAAATTAAACGTTTCACATTTTTATCGATTTAAGCCAAAAGTTTACAAACGATACGAAACAAATTCAAGCGTTTCACTTTTTTAGCAATTGAAGCCAAACGTTTACAAACATTATGAAAAAAATCTATACGTTTCCCCTTTTTAGCGATTTAAGCCAAACATTTACAAACGTTACGAAACAAATCCAAGCGTTTCACCTTTTTAGCGATTTAAGCCAAACATTTACAAACGTTACGAAACAAATCCAAGCATTTCACCTTTTTAGCAATTGAAGCAAAACGTTGACAAACGTTACGAAACAAATCCAAACTTTTCACCTTTTTACCGATTTAAGCCAAACGTTTACAAACGTTACGAAACAAATTTAAATGTTTTCCAATTTTAGCGATTTAAGCCAAACGTTTAAAACTTTACGAAACAAATCTTAATGTTTCCACTTTTTAGCGATTTAAGCCAAACATTTACAAACGTTACGAAACAAATCCAAACGTTTCACCTTTTTTGCGATTTAAGCCAAACGTTTACGAATGTTACGAAACAAATCCAAACGTTCCCCCATTATAGCAATTAAAGCCAAACGTTTAAAACGTTACGAAACAAATCCAAATGTTTCACCTTTTTAGCGATTTAAGCCAAACATTTACAAACGTTACGAAACAAATCCAAATGTTTCTCCTTTTTGGCGATTTAAACCAAACGTTTACAAGTGTTACGAAACAAATCCAAGCGTTTCACCTTTTTAGCAATTTAATTCGAACGTTTACAAACGTTACGAAACAAAATCAAACGTTTCACATTTTTATCGATTTAAGCCAAAACTTTACAAACGATACGAAACATATCCAAGCATTTCACCTTTTTAGCAATTTAAGCCAAACATTTACAAACATTACGAAACAAATCCATACGTTTCCCCTTTTTAGCGATTTAAGCCAAACATTTATAAGCGTTACGTAACAAATCCAAACGTTTCCCCTTTTTAGCGATTTAAGCCAAACGTTCACAAACGTTACGAAACAAATCCAAACGTTTCACCTTTTTAGCGTTTAAAGCCAAACATTTGCAAACGTTACTAAAAAAATCCAAGCGTTTCACCTTTTTAGCTATTTAAGCCAAACGTTTACAAATGTTAAGAAACAAATCCAAGAGTTTCACCTTTTTAGCAATTGCAGTCAAACGTTTACAAACGTTGCGAAACAAATCCAAACGTTTCACCTTTTTACCAATTTAAGCCAAACGTTTACAAACGCTACGAAAGAAATTTAAATGTTTTCCAATTTTAGTGATTTAAACGAAACGTTTAAAACGTTACGAAACAAATCCTAATGTTTCACCTTTTTAGCGATTTAAGCCGAACATTTATAAACGTTACTAAACAAAACCAAACGTTTCCCCATTTTAGCGATTTAAGCCAAACGTTTACAAACGTTACGAATCAAATCGAAGCGTTTCCCCATTTTAGCGATTTAAGCCAAACGTTTACAAATGTTACGAAATAAATCCAAATGTTTCACCTTTTTAGCAATTTAAGGCAAACGTTTACAAATATTATGAAACAAATCCAACCGTTTCACATTTTTAGTAATTTAAGCCAAACGTTACGAAACAAATCAAATCGTTTCCCCATTTTAGAGATTTAAGCCAAACGTTTAAAACCGTTACGAATAAAATCCAAACGTTTCACTTTTTAGCGATTTAAGCCAAATGTTTACAAACATTATGAAACATAACCAAACATTTCCCCTTTTTAACGATTTTAAGCCAAACGTATACAACCGCTACGAATAAAATCCAAACGTTTCATATTTTTAACAATTAAAGCCAAACGTTTACAAACGTAAAGAAACAAATCCAAATATTTCCCCATTTTAACGATTTAAGCCAAACGTTTACAAACGTTACGAAACAAATCCAAATATTTCACCTTTTTATCAATTTAAGCCAAACGTTTACAAACGTTACGAAACAAATCCAAGCGTTTCACCTTTTTAGCAATTATAGCCAAACATTTACAAACGTTACGAAACAAATCCAAACGTTTCACGTTTTTACCGATTTAAGCCAAACGTTTACAAATGTTACGAAACAAATTTATATGATTCCCAATTTTAGCGATTTAAGCCAAACGTTTAAAACGTTACGAAACAAATCTAAATGTTTCACCTTTTTAGCGATTTAAGCCGAACGTTTACAAACGTTACGAAACAAAACCAAACGCTTCCCCATTTTAGCGATTTAAACCAAACGTTTACAAACGTTACGAATCAAATCCAAACGTTTCCCCATTTGAGCGATTTAAGCCAATCGTTTACAAATGTTACGAATCAAATCCAAACGCTTCCCCATTTTAGCGATTTAAACCAAACGTTTACAAAAGTTACGAAACAAATCCAAACGTTACCTCATTTTAGCAATTTAAGCCAAACGTTTACAAACATTACGAAACAAATCCAAACGTTTCAATTTTTTAGCGATTTAAGCTAAACGTTTACAAACATTACGAAATAAATCCAAACATTTCACCTTTTTAGCAATTTAAGCCAAACGTTGACAAACGTTACGAAACAAATCCAAGTGATTCACCTTTTTAGCGATTTAAGCCAAACGTTACGAAACAAATCCAAACATTTCCCATTTTTAGCAATTTAAGCCAGTCGTTTACAAACAGTACCAAACAAATCCAAACGTTTCCCCATTTTAGCTAATTAAGCCAAAAGTTTACAAACGTTACGAAACAAATCCAAACGTTTCACCTTTTTAGCGATTTAAGCCAAACGTTTACAAACTTTACGAAACAAATCTAAACGTTGCAGGTTTTTAGCAATTTAAGCAAAACGTTTACAAACGTTTCAAAACAAATCCAAGCATTTCACCTTTTTAGCAATTTAATCCAAACGTTTACATACGTTAAGAAACAAATCCAAACGTTTTATATTTTTAGCAATTTAAGCCAAATGTTTACAAACGTTATGAAACAAATTCAAACTTTTCACCTTTTTATCAATTTAAGCCAAACGTTTACAAACGTTACGAAACTAATTCAAACGTTTCCCCATTTTAGCTATTTAGGCCAAACGTTTAAAACATTACAAAACAAATCTGAATGTTTTACCTTTTTAGAGATTTAAGCCAAACATTTACAAACGTTACGAAACAAGACAAAATGTTTCCCCATTTTAGCGATTTAATCCAAACGTTTCTAAAAAGGGGAAATGTTCGGATTTGTTTTGTAACGTTTGTAAACATTTGGCTTAAATCGCTAAAAGTTGACACGTTTGGCTTAAATCGCTAAAAAGGTAAAACATTTGGTTTTGTTTCGTAATGTTTGTAAACGTTTGGCTTAAATCCCCAAAAAGGTGAAACGTTTGGATTTGTTTTGTAACGTTTGGCTTAAATCTCTAAAAAAGGTGAAACATTTGGTTTTGTTTCGTAACGTTTGTAAACGTTTGGCTTAAATCGCTAAAAAGGGGAAACATTTGGATTTGTTTCGTAACGTTTGTAAACTTTTGGCTTAAATCGCTAAAAAGGTGAGACGTGTGGATTTGTTTTATAACATTTGTAAACGTTTCGTTTCAATCGCTAAAAAGGTGAAACGTTTGGATTTGTTTCGTAACGTTTATAAATGTTTGGCTTAAATTGCTAAAAGGGTGAAACACTTGGATTTGTTTCGTAATGTTTGTCAGCGTTTGGCTTAAATATCTAAAAAAGTTAATCGTTTGGATTTGTTTCGTAACGTATTAAAAGTTTGGTTTTGTTTCATAACGTTTGTAAACGTTTGGCTTCAATCGCTAAAAAGGGGAAACATTTGGATTTGTTTCATAACGTTTGTAAACGTTTGGCTTAAGTCGCTAAAAAGGTAACACGTTTGGATTTGTTTTGTAACATTTGTAAACGTTTGGCTTAAGTCGCTAAAAAGGGGAAACGTTTGGATTTGTTTCGTAACGTTTGTAAACGTTTGACTTAAATTGCTAAAAAGGTGAAACGTTTGGTTTTGTTTCGCAACGTTTGTAAACGTTTGGCTTAAATTGCTAAAAAGGTGAAACAGATTTGTTTCGTAATGTTTGTAAACGTTTGGCTTAAATCGCTAAAAAGGTGAACGCTTGGATTTGTTTCGTAATGTTTGTAAACATTTGGCTTAAATCGCTAAAAAAGTGAAACGTTTGGATTTGTTTCGTAACGTTATCAACGTTTGGTTTTGTTTCATAACGTTTGTAAATGTTTGGCTTCAATCTCTAAAAAGGCAATACGATTGGATTTGTTTCGTAACGTTTGTAAACGTTTGGCTTAAATTGCTAAAAAGATGAAACGTTTGGATTTGTTTCGTAATGTCTGTAAACGTTTGGCTTAAATTGCTAATAAGGTGAAACGCTTGGATTTGTTTCATAAAGTTTGTAAACGTTTGGCTTAAATTGCTAAAAAGGTGAAACGTTTGGATTTGTTTCGTAACGTTTGTAAACATTTGGCTTAAATCGCTAAAAAGGTGAAATGTTTGGTTTTATTTTGTAACGTTTGTAAACGTTTGGCTTCATTTTCATTTGAGAATACGCAGAAATATAGAGCAATATAAAGAAAGTGTTTCAGAGCTGATTTCAAAGTGCAGTGTAATCAGTATTTCCGGCTGTTTTATCCCAGGGACGCCGCAAAACGTCTAAAAGAGAGCGACCTAGTCCGCGACTCAGCCTCATCCTCATTCTGTCCAGTTTCAACAATTGTTCCAATAATTTTAGACGTGCCCTTTTACATTTGCTGCCATGAATTCCGATGAGGTTGCTACCTAATGTTCCTCTAATGTTGCTGCCAACAAACCATTCCGGTTTGAAGGTTTGCATTTCAAAAGGTGGAAGCAAAAGACTGAATTTTTCCTAACCATCAAGAAGGTGGTTTCTGTTTTGACAATGGCAATGCCTGTCGTTGATGAAACTGCCGAGGAAGAAGAAAAGGAAAAACAGAATGGTGAACTTCAATAGTGGATGACTAATGATTACTTGTGCAAGAATTTTATTCTTAATGCACTAAGTGATGATCTCTATGATTACTACAATGATGGAAAGACTGCAAAGGAAACTTGGGAGGCGCTGCAAAAGAAATATGATACCGAGGAGGTGGGGACTAAAAAGTATGCAGTCAGCCGCTGTCACGACCCAAATTCGTGGATCGCGACCGGTGCTAGGGTATGGGTATGGTCGTACCAAAACCCGTAGCAAGCCTCACGGAAAACCTTATAAACAAATAAACCTGCAAGAAAACCAATGCTCGGGGGCAACCGAGACTTCACCTTAAGTCTAACAACTTATATAACAGTTCTAATATACGCTTTTAATAACAATCCGAAACTATGAAACATGCCTCATATATATATAAATAATCCAATGAAACATACCAAAGTATAATAATATGAAAGTCGTACCACTACGACAAACCCAAGTATAATATTAAGACAACTAGTTCTACTGTTGTCTAAGAGGTAAAACAGTAACTAGTCTGATATCATAAAAAGACCTCCGAGGAATCAAAAGATCAGAGATGACAACCCTCTCAAAATCATAAACCTGAAAAGTTGGGAAAACAACGGGGTCAGATATACTGAGATGAGTTCATAATGGTATTTACATTTATTAAGTTTAAAACCCTTAAAACAAATCCTTTTATACTAATATATATACTTGATTATGGAAAACATTATTGAAATGAAATCCCAAAGTATTTAACCCAAAGTAGATGGGAACATATCCTCATCGATTCCCAAAGTAGGCCATACATTAGTCAGCCAATCCCAAAGTACTTACCGGTGCACACAGTCTCGATACAAGCCTATCGAGTAGCTCGTTTCAATCCAGATCAATAATCCTTAAAACAGTTCACAAACATTTGATATACTAAAATAATGTGCGGTACTTAATAAAGCGGTAAATAACACTATAAACTCGCTGCTTGCTTATCCACGTAAGTCTTGGCAACGGCTAACCCTGCGTAGACTCCGTAGCACGAGCAGTCGACGGGTCTAAAACATAATATAAGTTAAATTCCGAACAACCCCTATCTCTAAGAATACTAGACTCCACATATGACTAGCATTGCAACCAACAATCAAACAAGGTAATCAAAGTACAACTAAACATCCATACAACTAATTATCCAAATAAGGCAAGTTCAGTTTAGGTGAGTTCATATCTTTGAAAACAAAACCAAAGTCTCACATATTTAAATAATCTTCAAAACAATAACAGTTCCCAAAGTAGTGTGTTGGCCTTACTGCAGTATAGCCTAACACAACATGTCGGAAGACCACGTCTAACCCGACCCAACCATAAACCAAATTTAAAACCAAAGTCTTTAATCAAACCTTAAATGAACCAAATTCAGTTTTTAAATAAGAACTCACACCGAAACTTAATAATGCCATAAACAATTAAGCTTGCTAACACTTAGCAAGTAGCACCCCAAGTACATTGAAATATAACACCTTGAATAGAATCAATAAGATTCAACATCTTTTAAGTATCAACTTGAAAATAGAATATATCAATCAAAACCTTTCATGACAAATAACACCCTTATATGCCTTATATAGTTTAATCAAAATCAAACCACAACCTAAGATAGAACTAACATCCTGAAATAAGTTTAAACCAATTAGTAAACAATTTCCAGCCCTTAGTAACTTGATTAAAATCACCCTAAGTATGTTTCAAAGCTAGGGCAAAACCACAACACTTAGCAAATTAAGCAAACAACCAAAAGAGACCCAAAGTATTCGATTTTACTTTATAAAATAAATTCTTAAACTTACAAAATTTCTAGCCACATATATATGTTCTTAAAACAGCGATTTAATCCATTAAAATCATACTTAACATATGTTTTAGCCATTAGACATTACCTCAAATCACTTAATGAAACAATTGTTAACAAACACCCTATTAACCTTTTTAAAAGAAATTTCCAGATTTTAGTTTTTAAATCAAAACAGAGTTTAGCCCAAAAACTTTAATCAAATGCAACACTAAACCACTTAAACGATTTCTCCAAGCCACCCAAAGTATTGTTAAGTATCTAACACCCTATGATTCATTCGCTTGAAATTTCCAAATTTTATTAGAGTTTCAAAACAAAATTTACAACCCAAAAATGTTAGCAATTTGATAAACCTTTCAATTGTAACATCTAAACCAAACCACCCAAGGTACAAGTAATATGAACAAGCCAATAACACCTTAAATCAACCATTTACAGATTTAAAATCAATACAAACAGAAAATATACTCAAACCACCCAATGTATCGAATCCAATCGAAAAGCTAATAATCTCAACAACACAAAATAAGGGATTAGATCTACTAACCTTTTGAGATAACACACAACAAGAAAAACCTAGCAATAAGAACAATCCAAATCAGCCTAAGAACGAACAACAACCCAAAGCTAATGAGCACACAACCCAAGGATAGATAAAACATGAACTAAACCTTAAAGAAATGATGAACATACTTACTAATGATCACCAAAGGCTTAGGAATAGGTGGAATATCAAAATCAGAGAGTATGTGCCGTTTTAGGGTTTTTAGAAAGTGTAAAATCAGTTTAGGTCGAATTAGGTGAGTTTAAATAGAAATCAGCGAACTGAACAGTCACGCTTCGCGCCCGCTAAACATCCTTCGCGCCCGCGAACCATGCTTCGCGCCCGTGATCCATACAGATCGCGCCCGCGAAACGCTACTGCCTCCGATGAAAAATTGAGATTTTGAAATTCAATTCAAAAACGATTCAAACTCCGAGATTACTTCTAATACATCTTAAGGCACATTTTAAAAGGTTTGGAGCCTTCGAGACGCGAATCTAAGCAGTTGAACCACTCAAACGAACCCAAGGTACTGTTTGAGCTTAACAGAACAAGTTAGAAAAATACGGGGTGTTACAGCCGCTACCTCAAATATCAAATGACTGATGAAAAATATGTTGAGGCGCAATCCCATGAATTGCAGAAAATAGCTCATGAGATCATCTCCGAATGTATGGTTCTTGATGAACAATTTCAAGTTGCTGTTTTAATTGACAAATTACCTCATTCGTGGAGGGACTTTAAGAATTCTCTTAGGCACAAAACAAAAGAGTTCTCGCTAGAAAGTCTAATCACTCGTCTTCGGATTGAGGAAGAGGCGAGAAAACAGGATCTAAAAGATGAAGTACTGGTTGTTTCTAACAACACAAGAAAGTTTAGTTCGATAAGTCTGAAGCCTAATGGCAAGAATTTTAAGAATCAGAATCGCAATTCGAACAAAAACAAAAATGTGCGATGTAATCAGTATTTCCGGCTGTTTTATTCTATGGACGCCGCGGTTGTTAGTCAGCTTTGCACCACCGAGCTGTGCCACGAAACGTCTAAAAAAGAGCGACCTAGTCTGCGATTCAGCCTCATCGTAATTCTGTCCAGTTTCAGCTATTGTTCCAACAGTTTGTAAATGTTTGGCTTCAATAGCTAAAAAGGTGAAACGGATTTGTTTCGTAATGTTCGTAAACATTTGGCTTAAATTGCTAAAAAGGTGAAACGCTTGGATTTGTTTTGTAACGTTTGTAAATATTTGGCATAAATAGCTAAAAAGGTGAAACATTTGGATTTGCTTCGTAAAGTTTTAAACGTTTAGTTTTGTTTCGTAATGTTTGTAAACGTTTGGCTTCAATCTCTAAAAAGGCAAAACATTTGGATTTGTTTTGTAACATTTGTAAACGTATGGCTTAAATTGCTAAAAAGTGGAAACGTTTGGATTTGTTTCGTAACGTTTGTAAACATTTTGCTTAAATTGCTAAAAAGGTGAAACGTTTGTATTTGTTTTCTAACGTTTTAAACTTTTGGTTTTGTTTCGTAACGTTTGTAAACATTTGGCTTAAATCGCTAAAAAGGTGAAACGTTTGGATTTGTTTCGTAACATTTATAAACGTTTGCCTTAAATCGCTAAAAAGGTGAAACGTTTGGATTTATTTTCATAACGTTTGGTTTTGTTTGGTAACGTTTGTAAACGTTTGGCTTAAATCGCTAAAAAGGTGAAGCTTTTGGATTTGTTTCGTAACGTTTGTAAACGTTTGGCTTAAATCGCTAAAAAGGTGAAACGTTTGGATTTGTTTCGTAACGTTTATAAACTTTTGGCTTAAATCGCTAAAAAAGAGAAATGTTTGGTTTTGTTTCGTAACGTTTTTAAACGTTTGGATTTGTTTCGTAACGTTTTAAATGTTTTGGCTGAAATCAGCTGGTCTCGTTCGAGAATGGAAATTCTCGAACGAGACATAGCTTTAATCAGCTGGTCTCGTTCGAGACCAGCTCCATCCTTACGTGGGGGCAGTTTCATCACTCGTTTCTAACCTAATCGACCTACTTAAATACCTAAAATTCAACCCTAATCCATTCTCCACACTACAAGCAAACCCTAGCCATCTTTAACATCCATTTTCACTGAGAAACGTTGCTGCAATCATTCCCAAAAGTTGCTGTTCTAGTAAGCTTCATTATTCATCAAATTTCAGTTTTGGTTTATGAACGACATTCCGTATTTTTTATCGTTCTCCTTCGTTTCTAGATCGAAACTGATTCCGTTTACTTCTAGAGATTCTAGACTCGCATATCTACGTTTCCCTATCTCGTTTTCACAAAACGGTACGTAATCGACCTCGTTTCAATCGCCGTACGGTTTATCGTTTTGAGTTTGTTTTTCACTGTTCTTGGTTGTATATGTTTCTGCCGTTTCTTTTCCCTTGTTTAATGCTATGGTATGAATGATTGATTGAGGGATTGATTTGTTGTTAGGTTGTAAATAGCTGCTTAGATTGATTTGGTACGATAATTTCTTTCGATGATCGTCATCCTCCTCCGTTTTGTTTATTCGGTTTTCTTAAATTCCAATGTTCTTAGCTTGGCTGCCATCTCCTGTTGATTTCATTGATTTCATATCCTTAGGTATAATTTGGTTAAGTTTGGTGATGAACCATTAAGATTAGATTGGTATTTGGCTTATGATTTTGTTCCCTGTTAATGAATTGGTGAGGGGTTGGCGGGAGTAACCTGTTTCAATTAAAGAAGATGGACAAAAGTTCAGTTTGATCTTTTAATTGTTTTGACTAAATCAATAAAATAACTCAAGTTAAAACTTTACCTAGTGATTTAGCTTTCATTTGATTTATAGTAAATATAGATTGAAAACGACGGTAAATTATAAATTAAGTTAATATAATTACTCGGATAATTATATTTGATTTCAAATATTATTTTGACTTGAATTTGGCTAAATTACAATTTAGCCCCTGAACGTTTTATAACTTATTTAATTAAGTTTTTGATTAGTAACTTTATATTTTGTTTTAATTATAAACAAAAGTAATTAATTTGATTTTAAATATCAAATTGGTTAAAGTACATTTTAGTCCCTAATTGGCTAAAGTACAGTTTAGTCCATTATTGGCTAAAGTATAGTTTAGTCCCTAAACTTTTATAAACTTAAAATGATTAGATTTTTGGATTGTAACTTGGGTTACTTGTAAAATTAAGTTATTGAGTTCTGTTTTAATGATTTATTATTTTATGAAATTATTTTTATAAATATAAACTCGGGTTTATATTTGATAAACGTTTTGACTCGGGTTAAACTTGGGTCACCCGACAAGTGAGGGTAACTTGGTAGTTATTGGTAACTCGGCTAACCCACTATATGGAAATTAATTATTATTTAAATATTTTTAAATAATATATGTAAATAGGATTTTAAAGCGAGAACTCAATTGACTTATATTAATTGGGCTTTATTACCTATTGGGTATTTTTGTGTTGTTCTGGATTGTTTTATTCCGACGTGTTATTTGTGCTAGTCCTATGTGGTGTCTAGTAGTCTCTAGAGTTAGAGTCTGTTTTTAATAATTATTTTATTTGTCTAGACCCGTCTATTGTTCGTGCTTCAGAGGCGAACCAGGATTAGTTGCTTGCCGGTTATCACGTGGATTAGCAAGCAGTGAGTTTGTACTTACTATTTACCGCTTTATTAAGTAAATTTTTATTTTAATATTAAATATATATACTGTACGTATATTTCGAACTGTTTTTATATTATGGCTTTTAGTTGGAACATGCTACCTAATGGGCATCATTAGGACTGCGTGCGCACCCATAATGATCTGGGTAAGGTATTTATGGAAATGTGGTAACTCGGTGTGAGTGTAGCTCTCGGGACTAAATAGAGTAACTCGGTGTAGCACAACTCTCGGGACTCTGGATATGGTAAAAGTGTGGTCAGTGGTAACTCGGTGTAGCTCAGCTCTCGGGACCAGGCCTATTGGATTATGTTTATTATTTAGAATTAGGGATTAGGGTTCCAACTATTATTCATATTAAATGTTTTAAACGGTTTTAAAGGTTTTCCACTTAATAAATGTAGATAGTGGTATAAACTCATCTCAGTATATCTGACCCCGTTGTTTTACCAATTTTTTTCCAAGGTTATGATTTGAGAGAGTCGCTGATCTCTGTTCTTTACTTTCTCGGAGGTTTTTATTATTTTGATAAACTGTAAAACTGTTTTATTCTTAGACCGTAGTAGTAACTAGACATCTTTATTTTATTCTAGTTGTTGTCAGATTTGTCTGACTGATTTATTATTGCTCTGGCATGTTATATAATTATTCCAATTATATATGTTAAGCCGATTTAATACCATTATTGGAAAGCATGTTAATTTAAATGTTGAATATTATATCTACTAGATTTAGGCTGACGTCTCGGTTGCCCCCGAGCATTGGTTTTCTGCAGGTTTATGTGTTTATATGTTAATTGAAAGGCTAGCTACGGGTTTTGGTACTACATTACCCATACCCTAGCGCCGGTCGCAATTCACGAAAATGGGTCGTGACAGATTGCTAAAAAGGTGAAACGTTCGGTTTTGATTCGTAACGTTTGTAAACATTCGGCTTAAATCGCTAAAATGGGGAAACATTTGGATTTGTTTCGTAGCGTTTGAATTTTTTTGTCTTAAATCGCTAAAAAGGTAAAACGTTTGGATTTGTTTCGTAACGTTTGTAAACGTTTGGCTTAAATCGCTAAAAAGGTGAAATGTTTGGTTTTGTTTCGTAACGTTGGTAGACGTTTGGCTTAAATCGGTAAAAAGGTGAAACGTTTGGTTTTGTTTCGTAACCTTTGTAAACTTTTGGCTTAAATCGCTAAAAGGTGAAACGTTTGGCTGAAATTGCTAAAATGGTGAAACGTTTGGATTTGTTTCGTAACGTTTATAAACGTTTGACATAAATCGCTAAAAAGGGGAAACGTTTGGATTTGTTTCGTAACATTTGTAAACATTTGGCTTAAATCGCTAAAAAGGTGAAATGTTGGGGTTTGTTTCGTAACATTTGTAAACGTTTCGCTTAAATCGCTAAAATGGTAAAACGTTTGGATATGTTTCGTAACGTTTGGCTTAAATCGCTAAAAGGTGAAACGTTTGGATTTGTTTCGTAACGTTTGTAAACGTTTGGCTTAAATCGCTAAAAAGGTGATATGTTTGGATTTGTTTCGTAACATTTATAAACGTTTGGCTTCAATTGCTAAAAAGGTGAAACATTTGGATTTGTTTCTTAGCGCTTGTAAACGTTTGGCTTAAATCACTTAAAATGTGAAACGTTCGGTTCTGTTTCGTAGCGTTTCTAAACGTTTGGCTTAAATCGCTAAAATGGGGAAACATTTCGATTGTCTCGTAATGTTTGTAAACGTTTGGCTTTGTTTCGTTAAGTTTGTAAATGTTTGGATTAAATCGCTAAAAATGGGAAACATTTGGATTTTGTTTCATAACGTTAGTAAACGTTTGGCTTAAATCGCTAAAAAGGTGAAACGTTTGGATTTGTTTCATGATGTTTGGACACGTTTGGCTTAAATTGCTAAAAATGTGAAATGTTTGGATTTGTTCGTAACTTTTTAAACGTTTGGCCTAAATTGCCAATAATTTGTAACGTTTGGATTTGTTTTGTAACGTTTTAAACGTTTGGATTTCTTTCGTAACGTCTACAAACGTTTGTCTTAAATTGCTAAAAAGGTGAAACATTTGGATTTGTTTCGTAACGTTTGTAAACGTTAGGCTTAAATCTCTAAAAATGTGAATCGTTTGGTTTTGTTTCGTAATATTTTAAACATTTGGTTTTGTTTCGTAACGTTTATAAACGTTTAGCTTAAATCGCTAGAAACGTGAAACGTTTGTTTTTGTTTCATAATGTTTGTATACGTTTGGCTTAAATCGCTAAAAAGAGGAAACGTTTGGTTTTGTTTTGTAACGATTGTAAACGTTGGGCTTATATCGCTAAAAGGTATATTGGGTTTGTTTCGCAACGTTTGTAAACAATTGGCTTTATTTCTAACGTTTGTAAACGTTTGGCTTATATCGATAAAAATGGGAAACGTTTGGATTTGATTCGTAACGTTTTAAACGTTTGGTTTTGTTTCGTAACGTTTGTAAACGTTTGACTTAAATTACTTAAAAGGTGAAACTTTTGGTTTTGTTTCCTAACGTTTGTAAACGTTTGGCTTAAATCGCTAAAAATATGAAACATTTGAATTTGTTTCGTAACGTTTTAAACGTTTGGTTTTGCTTTGTAACGTTTATAAACGTTTGGCTTAAATCGCTAAAAAGGTGAAACATTTGGCTTTTTTCGTAACGTTTTAAACGCTTGGCTAAAATCGCTAAAAGGTTAAATATTTGGCTTAAATCACTAAAAATATGAAACGTTTGGTTTTGTTTCATAACGTTTTATATGTTTGCATTTGTTTCGAAACGTTTGTAAACGTTTGGCTAAATCGCTAAAAAAGGTGAAACGCTTGTTTTTGTTCCGTAACGTTTGTAAACGTTCGGCTTAGATTGCTAAAAAGGTGAAAAGTTCGGTTTGTTTCTTAACGTTTGTAAACGTTCGGCTTAAATCGCTAAAATGGGGAAATATTTGGAATTGTTTCGTAACGTTTGAATTTTTTAAACGGTTTTAAAGCTTTTCCACTTGATAAATGCAAATAGTGGTATAAACTCATCTCAGTATATCTGACCCCATTGTTTTTCCAATTTTTCCCAGGGTTATGATCTGAGAGAGTCAGGTGATCTCCGTATTTATTTTAGTAGAACTGTCAAACTGTTTTATTCTTAGACCGCAGTAGTTGACTAGACGTCTTTATTTTATTCTAGTTGTTGTCAGATTGGTCCGACTGGATCATTATTGTTTTGGCATGTCATATAATTACTCAGTACTATTTATGTTATGCCTATTTATAACTCAGTATCGGAAAGCATGTTATATTTAAATGTTGCATAATATAACTGCTAGAATTAGGCTAAAGTCTCGGTTGCCCCCGAGCATTGGTTTTCTGCAGGTTTAATTGAATTGTATGTTATAAGGAAGGCTAGCTACGGGTGTTGGTACTACAATACCCATGCCCTAGCGCCAGTCACGATTCATAAAAATGGGTCGTGACAATAAACGTCACGAAACAAAACCAAATGTTTCACCTTTTTAGCGATTTAAGCCAAACGTTTACAAACGTTACGGAACAAAAAGAAACGTTTCCCATTTTTAGCGTAAGCCAAGCGTTTACAAACGTTACAAAACAAATCCAAAGTTTCACCTTTTTAGCGATTTAAGCCAAACATTTACAAACGTTCCGAAACAAAATTACGAAACAAATCCAAACGTTTCACCTTTTTAGCGATTTAAGCCAAACGTTTATAAACGTTACGAAACAAATCCAAATGTTTTACCTTTTTAACGATTTATGCCAAACGTTTACAAAGGTTATGAAACAAAATCAAATGTTTCACCTTTTTTCGATTTAAGCCAAACGTATAAAAACGTTACAAAAAAAATTCAAACATTTCTCCTTTTTAGCGATTTAAGCCGAACGTTTACGAAACAAATCAAATTACTCCCCATTTTAGCGATTTAAGCCAAACGTTTACAAACGTTATGAAATAAATCCAAACGTTTCACCTTTTTAGCAATTTAAGCCAAACGTTTACAAACATTACGAAACAAATCCAAATGTTTACCCATTTTAGCAATTTAAGCCAAACGTTTACAAACGTTACGAAACAAATCCAAACATTTCATCTTTTTAGCGATTTAAGCCAAATGTTTACAAACGTTACGAAACAAATCCAAACGTTTCACCTTTTTAGCGATTGAAGCCAAACGTTTACAAATGCTGCGAAACAAATCCAAACATTTCACCTTTTTAGCGATTTAAGCCAAACGTTTACAAACGCTACGAAACAAATCCAAGCGTTTCCCCTTTTTAGCAATTTAAGCCAAACGTTTACAAACTCTACGAAACAAATACAAATGTTTCACCTTATTAGCGATTTTAGTCAAACGTTTACAAACGTTACGAAACAAATCCAAACATTTCCCCTTTTTAGCGATTGAAGCCAAAAGTTTACAAATGTTACGAAACAAATCCAAGCGTTTTGATAAAGCCGTAAAGAGCACAAATTTAATAAGATGATTAACCGAATGTTTACAAGAAGGTTAGTGGGAGCATACTCACTTTCGTGATCTTGTATGAAGATAACATATTACTAATAAATAATAATATCGTAATGTGAACTTCTGTAAAACTTTGGTTTATATAGTACGTACTCTATTAAAGACCTTGGAGAGGTAGCCTAAATTATAAGTATTAGACTCTATGGATATAGATCTAAGAGAATAATTGGTTTCTCGTAAAGGCTCATCTTAGAAAAGATGTTGATGTAGTTCATTATTGAAGTTATAAGAGAGGATTGATACTAGTTAGGCATGAATTCTTCTTTCAAAGAAAAAAGATTCCGAGACTTCTGAAGAAAGAAAGAATCTAGCAAAGATACCACAGGCTTTCGCAATTGGTAGTCTGATGTATGTGTTGTCACTTACAAAGCTAGAAATTGTCTATGCGGTTAGTGGGACTAATCGGTTTCAATCCAATCCATGTTGAGAACATTGGATGGTTGTTAAGGATATCTTTAAGTACTTTTGAAGAACTAAAGATATGGTATTAACAAATGGATAACGATTTTTTAAGTAGACCGTTTTACAGATTATGATTAATAATCATATATGGATAATAGAGAGTCTATCTCCGGATTCATATTTATCTATAATGAAGGAGTAGTGAGCTAGAAGTGTTCTAAGTAAGAATCAACTCCAGATTCCATTATAGAAGCCGAATATATTATGACATTAGATGTCGTAATAGAAGGTGCTTGGATAAATTAGTTCGTAATTGAACCAAATACGGTTTTCTTCCATTAAATCGACAGTTCCTCTTTTATGCGACCACAATGGTGCTACTGCCCTAGCAAAAGAAACTGGGTCTCACAACTTATCCGAACATAAGGAAAGGCATTATCATATTAGCTAAAGAAATTGTTGTAAAGAGAAAATTGTTTCTCTAAAAGATATCATTAGCCAATAACACGGCTGACCCACTGACAAAGCTTATGACTTAGAGTCATTAAGATTTACATCTTGTGAAGATGGGGCGTATATATAGTTGTCAATGGAACTAGTGCAAGTGGGAGATTGTTAGTTGTATGTGCCCTAGGGCCATTTAATCGTGTATATTTGTAGAACTAATCCCAATGGAAAAAGATATATATGTTTTATTTGAACTAAGTGTCTCATCAACTAAGTGTTCATTTATTACGTATTGTCCTAATCATATTGTGATAGAATCTATTCTTAAGGTGTTAAGAATATGAGTGAAAGATTCTATAATATAAGTGATCTAAATAACCGTTCACGATCGATGGGGTCCTACGAATAAGAGCATCGCATTATCCCGGAAAGATCGTCACCTCTATTTATTCTCCTAATTAGTAAAGAGTTACTAATTACAGGAAGTAGTGAGTCTCATACTACTTGATGGAGATCAGAATAAACATGTGAACACTCAAGGGGGTTGAGTGAGTCGAACAAGTGACGCTAGATTACTTATACATGGTATTTCATCAAAGTCAATTTAATGTCATCTAGTTCATAATTATACATATGTCCTTTGACTTGCGGTGACACTATCTTGTATATAGGTGATGAGAGTTTGATACTCCTTGTCCCTAGATCTTTCATGAGCTAGGGTCGCGGGATGTGTTGGCAATAGTTAGTTTTATACAAAGATAGGGGTTTAACCTAGAAAGGATTCGTCACTCCGGATGAACGGAGATAAGATTCTATACTATCTCGAATTGTTCTTGATGGATGATAAAACCTGCGCAGGTGTATATGACTTATTTAGAAAGTTGTTTCTAGTGGAAGTCATATTTATCAAGAATAAGAACTGAGAAATGAGGTCATATGATCAAGACAAACAGTGTTTGACTTCACTCTGACACTAGTCGAGATCAGAATCTTAGATGAAGGGAATTTTGAGTGTACGGTAATTATGAACATTGGTTCATAAAGAATGCATCGAAACATTCATATCTATTTGGGGATCGTGATATGTTGCTAGACGTCACTCTCGATCTACGAGAATTAATAATTAATTGAATTTAATTATTAAATATAAGAAAGGCGTTTCTTATGACTCTCGTTGCCATGTAGATGTGAACCTAGTTAGTCACACACAATAGGGTGTGCAACCGATTGAGTTTACGAGAGATCGATTTCATATAGATACTAGCATATCTCGGAAATTAATCTAAGATGATAAACAAGTATAAATTAGGGAGTTATAAATTAGTAGGCACCTAATTGTATTTTATCCAAGTTAATACGGTGATGTCATATGATGATTTCACGATGATGTCATGTGATGATGTCACGATGATGTGATGCGATGATGTCATGTGATGATGTCATGATGATATCATGCGATGATGTCACGTGATGATGTCGAGTGATGAAGTCATGTATGTCTCTTTGTGTGACACCTAGAATCCGACATGTCAGAAGGTGGCAACACCTATGCTTGATGTGTGACACCTAGCATGTGATGTGTCAGATGGTGGCAACACCTATGCTTGGTGTGTGACACCTAGCATGTGAGGTGTCGAATGGTGGCAACACCTTTGCTTGGTGTGTGACACTTAGCATATGAGGTGTTAGAGTTTCATACAAACTCTTGCCTATAAATAGAGGTTGCCTTTGCTCATTCTAAAAAACATCACACTTAAGAGAGCATATTTGAAAGAGTTCAAGTAGTCATCAATCATAGAAAAGCTTGGCAAAAGTTTTTCATACATCCGAGTAAAGACGTAATCGCGGCGAGAGTTTGAGCTTAGGGTTGCTCGGCAAGAGGAACTCTTGCAGATTACTTCAAGGCCAGGATTAGATCAGACGCATACTAGTGTGGACGAGCTTGAGGTCGCCGTACTATCGGGACTACAAGAATCGTTGGAGAATCGACATAGGTATTCTTCTTACGATTTCTAGATGCGTGCTTTAATTATTAGATGATACGACGATCCATTTGTTATTGATATGATCAATTTCTGGATTCGGATTGTTGGAATTCCAATTTTGACTTAAAAAAAAAGATCCGGACCCTCGCGTCCCGCTGCGCCAACAACAAATCCAATTCCAAATGTTTAAAACGTTACGAAACAAATCCAAACATGAAAAGGTGAAACGATTTGGGAAACGTTTACAAACGTTACGAAACAAAATAAAATGTTTCCCATTTTTATCGATTTGGGTCAAACATTTTAAACTTTACAAAACAAAACCAAACGTTTCACCTTTTTAGCAATTTAAGCCAAATGTTTACAAACGTTACGAAACAAATCCAAACTTTTCACCTTTTTAGCAATTTAAGAAAAATGTTTACAAATGTTACGAAACAAATCCATACGTTTCACCATTTTTATCAATTTAAGCCAAACGTTTACAAACGTTGCGAAACAAATCCACACGTTTCACCTTTTTAGCGATTTAAGCCAAACGTTTACAAACGTTACGAAACAAATCCAAACATTTCCCCATTTAAACGATTTAAGCCAAACATTTATAAAGTTACGAAACAGATCCAAATGTTTCTTCTTTTTAGGGATATAAGCCAAATGTTTACAAACGTTACGAAACAAATCCAAGTGTTTCACCTTTTTAGAAGTTTATGCCAAACATTTATAAACGTTACGAACAAATCCAAGTGTTTAACCTTTTTAGCGATTGAAGCCAAACGTTTACAAACGTTACAAAACAAATTCTAACGTTTGCCCATTTTAGCGATTTAAGCCAAACGTTTAAAACGTTACTAAACAAATCCTAACATTTCACCTTTTTAGCGATTTAAGCCGAACGTTTACAAAAGTTACGAAACAAAACCAAATGTTTCACAATTTTAGCTATTTAAGCTGAACGTTTGCAATTTGTTACGAAACAAATCCAAACGTTTCACCTTTTTAGCAATTTAAGCCAAACATTTACAAAAGTTACGAAACAAATATAAACGTTTCACCTTTTTAGCTATTTAAGCCAAACGTTTACAAACGTTACGAAACAAATCGAAGCGTTTCACCTTTTTAGCAATTTAAGCCAAACATTTACAAACGTTACGAAAGAAATTCAAACGTTTCCCCATTTGAGCAATTTAAGCCAAACGTTTAAAATGTTACGAAAAAAATCCTAACGTTTCACCTTTTTTGCGATTTAAGCCGAACGTTTACAAATGTTACGAAATAAATGCAAATGTTTCACCATTTTAGCGATTTAAGGTGAACGTTTACAAACATTACGAAAAAAAACTAAATGTTTCCTCATTTTAGCATTTTAAGCCGAACGTTTACATACGTTACGAAACAGATCCAAGGGTTTCCCCATTTTAGCGGTTTAAGCCAAACGTTTACAAACGTTACGAAACAAATCCAAACGTTTCCCTTTCTAGCGATTTAAAACAAACATTTATAAACGTTACAAAACAAATCCAAATGTTTCACCTTTTTTACAATTTAAGCCAAATGATTACAAACGTTAAGAATAAAATCCTAACGTTTCACATTTTTAGCAATTTAAGCTAAACGTTTACAAACGCTACAAAACAAATCCAGACGTTTCCCCTTTTTATCGATATAAGCCATAAATTTATAAACGTTACGAAACAAATCCAAACATTTCACCTATTTATAGAATTAAGCCAAATGTTTACAAACGTTACGAAACAAATCCAAGAGTTTCAACTTTTTTAGCGATTAAAGCCAAACGTTTACAAATGTTACGAAACAAATCCAAACTTTCCCCATTTTAGCGATATAAGCAAAATGTTAACAAACGTTACGAAACAAATCAAAATGTTTCACCTCTTTAGCGATTTCAGCCAAACATTTTAAAATGTTATGAAACAAATCCAAACGTTTCCCCTTTTTAGCGATTTAAGCCAAACATTTACAAACGTTACGAAACAAATCCAAATGTTTCACCTTTTTAGAATTTTAAGCGAAACATTTACAAGCATTACGAAACAAATCCAAACGTTTTGAAACAAATCCAAACGTTTACAAACGCTACGAAACAAATCCAAACGTTTGATATTTTTAGCAATTAAAGCCAAACGTTTATAAACGGTACGAAACAAATCCAAAGGTTTCACCTTTTTAGTGATTTAATTCAAACGCTTACAAACTTTACAAAATAAATTCAAATGTTTTCCCATTTTAGCAATTTAAGCCACACATTTAAAACGTTACGAAACAAATCCTAATATTTCACCTTTTTAGCGATTTAAGCTAAACGTTTACAAACGTTTCGAAATAAAACCAAACGTTCCCCATTTTAACGATTTAAGCCAAACATTTACAAACTTTACGAAACAAAACCAAGCGTTTCATCTTTTTAGCAATTTAAGCAAAACGTTAACAAACTTTACGAAACAAATCAAAACGTTTCACCTTTTTAGCGATTTAAGCCAAACGTTTACAAACGTTATGAAACAAATCCAAGCGTTTCACCTTTTTTGCGATTTAAGTGAAACATTTACAAACGATACTAAACAAATCCAAGCGTTTTACCTTTTTAGGAATTTAACCTAAATGTTTACAAATGTTTCAAAACAAATCAAAATGTTTCACATTTTTAGCAATATAAGCCAAACGTTTACAAATGTTACGAAACAAATCCAAGCGTTTCACCTTTTTAGAAATTTAAGCGTAACAGTTACAAATATTACGAAACAAATCCAAACGTTTTGAAAAAAATCCAAACGTTTACAAACGCTACGAAACAAATCCAAACGTTTGATCTTATTAGCAATTTAAGCCAAACGTTTATAAACGGTACGAAACAAATCCAAATTTTTCACGTTTTTAGCAATTTAAGCCAAACGTTTACAAACGTTACAAAACAAATTCAAATGTTTCCCCTTTTTAGCAATTTAAGCCAAACGTTTACAAACGTTACGAAACAAAAACAATTGTTTCACCTTTTTAGCAATTTAAGCCAAACGCTTACAAACGTTACGAAAGAAATCCAAACGTTCCAATTTAAGCCAAACGTTTACCAACGTTATGAAACAAATCCAAACATTTCACCTTTTTAGAGATTTTAGTAAAACGTTTATAAACGTTACGGCTTAAATCGCTAAAAACGTGAAACGTTTGGATTTGTTTCGTAACGTTTTAAACGTTTGGTTTTGTTTCATAACCTTACAAAACCAAACGTTTCACATTTTTAGCAATTTAAACCAAACATTTACAAATGTTACGAAACAAATTCAAACGTTTCACCTTTTTCGCGATTTAAGCCAAACGTTTACAAATGTTATGAAACAAATCCAAACGTTTCCCCATTTTAGCGATTGAAGCTAAATGTTTAAAACGTTACGAAACAAATCCAAACGTTTCACCTTTTTAGCGATTTGAGCCAAATATTTACAAACGTTACGAAACAAATCCAAATGTTTCACCTTTATAGCGATTTAAACCAAACGTTTACAAACGATACGAAACAAATCCAAGCGTTTCACCTTTTTAACAATTTAAGCCAAACATATACAAACATTACGAAAAAAATCACAACGTTTCCCCTTCCTTAGCAATTTAAGCCAAACGTTTACAAAATTTACGTAACAAATCCAAACGTTTCCCCTTTTTAAAGATTTAAGCCAAACGTTCACAAACGTTACGAAACAAATCCAAAAGTTTCACCTTTTTAGTGATTTAAGCCAAATGTTTACAAACGTTACGAAACAAATCCAAGCGTTTCACCTTTTTAGCAATTGAAGCCAAACGTTTACAAACGTTACAAAACAAATCCAAACGTTTCCCCTTTTTACCGATTAAAGTCAAACATTTACAAACATTACGAAAAAAATTTAAATGTTCCCAATTTTAGCGATTTAAGACAAACGTTTAAACGTTACAAAAAAAATCCTAATATTTCACATTTTTACCGATTTAAGTCGAACGTTTACAAACGTTACGAAACAAAACCAAACATTTCCCTATTTTAGCGATATAAGCCATACGTTTACAAACGTTACGAATCAAATCCAAACGTTTCCCCATTTTAGCGATTTAGTCCAAACGTTTACAAATACTACGAAATAAATCCAAACGTTTCCCCTGTTTAGCGATTTAAGCCAAACGTTTACAAACGTTACAAATAAAATCCAAACGTTTCACATTTTTAGCAATTGAAGCCAAACGTTTACAAACGTTATAAATTAAATCCAAATGTTTCCCCATTTTAGTGATTTAAGCCAAACGTTTACAAACGTTACGAAACAAATCCAAACGTTTCACCTTTTTATCGATTTAAGCCAAACGTTTACAAACGTTACGAAACAAATCAAAGCGTTTCACCTTATTAGTAATTAAAGACAAAAGTTTACAAACATTACGAAACAAATCCAAACGTTTCCTCTTTTTATCGATTTAAGTGAAATGTTTACAAACGTTACGAAACCAATTTAAATATTTCGCAATTTTAGCGATTTAAGCCAAACGTTTAAAACGTTACGAAATTAATCCTAATGTTTTACCTTTTTAGCGATTTAAGCCAAATGTTTACAAATGTTACGAATTAAATCCAAACGTTTCCCCATTTTAGCGATTTAAGCCAAACGTTTACAAATGTTACGAAAAAATCTAAACGTTTCCCCGTTTTATCGATTTATACCAAACGTTTATTAACGTTACGAAACAAATCCAAACGTTTCACCTTTTTAGCGATTTAAGCCAAATGTTTACAAACGTTACGAAACAAATCCAAACGTTTCATATTTATAGCAATTTAAGCCAAACATTTCTAAATAAATCCAAACGTTTCACCTTTTTAGCGATTTAAGCCAAACGTTTACAAACATTATGAAATATAACCAATCGTTTCGCTTTTTTACCGATTTAAGCCAAACGTTTACAAACGATACGAAACAAATTTAAATGTTTCCCAATTTTAGCGATTTAAGCCAAACGTTTAAAACGTTACGAAACAAATCCTAATGTTTCACCTTTTTAGCGATTTAAGCCTTACGTTTACAAACGTTACGAAACAAAACCAAACATTTCCCCATTTTAGCGATTTAAGCCAAACGTTTACAAACGTTACGAATCACATCCAAACGTTTCCCCATTTTAGCGATATAAGCCAAACCTTTACAAATGTTACGAAAAAAATCCAAACGTTTCCCCTTTTTATCGATTTATACCAAACGTTTATAAATGTTACGAAACAAATCCAAACGTTTCACCTTTTTAGCGATTTAAGCCAAACGTTTACAAACGTTACGAAACAAATCCAAACGTTTCACATTTTTAGCGATATAAGCCAAACGTTTCGAAACAAATCAAATAGTTTCCCCATTTTAGCAATTTAAGCCAAACGTTTAAAACATTTGGAAAGAAATCCAAACGTTTCCCCTTTTTAGCGATTTAAGCCAAATGTCTAAAAACATTACGAAACATAACCAAACGTTTCCCCTTTTTAGTGATTTAAGCCAAACGTTTACAAACATTACGAATAAAATCCAAACGTTTCACATTTTTTAGCAATTTAAGCCAAACGTTTACAAACGTTATTAAACAAATCCAAATGTTTCCCCATTTTAGCGATTTAAGCCAAACGTTTACAAATATTACGAAACAAATCCAAACGTTTCACCTTTTTATCGATTAAAGCCAAACGTTTACAAACGTTAGGAAACAAATCCAAGTGTTTCACCTTTTTAGCAATTGAAGCCAATCGTTTACAAACGTTACGAAACAAATCCAAACGATTAACCTTTTTACCGATTTAAGCCAAACGTTTACAAACGTTACGAAAAAAAATTTAAATGTTACCCAGTTTTGGCGATTTAAGCCAAACGTTTAAAATGTTACGAAACAAATCCTAATGTTTCACCTTTTTAGAGATTTAAGCCGAACGTTTACAAACGTTACGAAACAAAACCAAATGTTTCCCCATTTTAGCGATTTAAACCAAACGATTACAAAACCTTACTAAACAAATCAAAAGGTTTCCCCATTTTAGCGATTTAAGCCAAATGTTTGCAAACGTTACGAAACAAATGTAAACGTTTCAACCTTTTTAGCCATTTAAGCCAAATGTTTACAAACGTTACGAAACAAATCCAAACATTTCACCTCTTTAGCGATTTAAGCCAAACGTTTACAAACGCTACGAATAAAATCGAAACGTTTCACATTTTTAGCGATTTAAGCCAAACGTTTACAAATGGTACGAAAAAAATCCAAACGTTTCGGATTTTTAGCGATGCCAAACGTTTACAAACGTTACGAAACAAATCCAAACGTTTCAGTTTAAGCCAAACGTTTACCAACGTTATGAAACAAATCCAAACGTTTCACCTTTTTAGAGATTTTAGTAAAACGTTTATAAACGTTACGGCTTAAATCGCTAAAAACGTGAAACGTTTGGATTTGTTTCGTCACGTTTTAAACGTTTGGTTTTGTTTAATAACCTTACAAAACCAAACGTTTCACTTTTTTAGCAATTTAAGCCAAACATTTACAAACGTTACGAAACAAATTCAAACATTTCACCTTTTTCGCGATTTAAGCCAAACGTTTACAAATGTTATGAAACAAATCCAAACGTTTCCCCATTTTAGCGATTGAAGCTAAATGTTTAAAACGTTACGAAACAAATCCAAACGTTTCACCTTTTTAGCGATTTGAGCCAAATATTTACAAACGTTACGAAACAAATCCAAATGTTTCACCTTTATAGCGATTTAAACCAAACGTTTACAAACGATACGAAACAAATCCAAGCGTTTCACCTTTTTAACAATTTAAGCCAAACATATACAAACATTACGAAAAAAATCACAACGTTTCCCCTTTTTAGCAATTTAAGCCAAACGTTTACAAAATTTACGTAACAAATCCAAACGTTTCCCCTTTTTAGAGATTTAAGCCAAACGTTCACAAACGTTACGAAACAAATCCAAAAGTTTCACCTTTTTAGTGATTTAAGCCAAATGTTTACAAACGTTACGAAACAAATCCAAGCGTTTCACCTTTTTAGCAATTGAAGCCAAACATTTACAAACGTTACGAAACAAATCCAAACGTTTCCCCTTTTTACCGATTAAAGCCAAACATTAACAAACGTTACGAAACAAATTTAAATGTTCCCAATTTTAGCGATTTAAGACAAACGTTTAAACGTTACAAAACAAATCCTAATGTTTCACCTTTTTACCGATTTAAGCCGAACGTTTACAAACGTTACGAAACAAAACCAAACGTTTCCCTATTTTAACGATATAAGCCAAACGTTTACAAACGTTACGAATCAAATCCAAACGTTTCCCCATTTTAGCGATTTAGTCCAAACGTTTACAAATACTACGAAATAAATCCAAACATTTCCCCTTTTTATCGATTTATATCAAACGTTTACAACCGTTACGAAACAAATCCAAACGTTTCACCTTTTAAGCGATTTAAGCCAAACGTTTACAAACGTTACGAAACAAATCCAAACGTTTCAAATTTTTAGCAATTTAAGCCAAACGTTAGGAAACAAATTTAAATGTTTCCTAATTTTAGCGATTTAAGCCAAACGTTTAAAACATTTGGAAACAAATCCAAACGTTTTCCCTTTTAGCGATTTAAGCCAAACGTTTACAAACATTACAAAAAATAACCAAACGTTTCCCCTGTTTAGCGATTTAAGCCAAACGTTTACAAAAGTTACAAATAAAATCCAAACGTTTCACATTTTTAGCAATTGAAGCCAAACGTTTACAAACGTTGTAAATTAAATCCAAATGTTTCCCCATTTTAGCGATTTAAGACAAACGTTTACAAACGTTACGAAACAAATCCAAACGTTTCCCCTTTTTATCGATTTAAGCCAAATGTTTACAAACGTTACGAAACAAATCAAAGCGTTTCACCTTATTAGTAATTAAAGACAAAAGTTTACAAACGTTACGAAACAAATCCAAACGTTTCCTCTTTTTATCGATTTAAGTGAAATGTTTACAAACGTTACGAAACCAATTTAAATATTTCTCAATTTTAGCGATTTAAGCCAAACGTTTAAAACGTTACGAAACAAATCCTAATGTTTCACCTTTTTAGCGATTTAAGCCAAATGTTTACAAATGTTACGAATTAAATCCAAACGTTTCCCCATTTTAGCGATTTAAGCCAAACGTTTACAAATGTTACGAAAAAATCTAAACGTTTCCCCGTTTTATCGATTTACACCAAACGTTTATTAACGTTACGAAACAAATCCAAACATTTCACCTTTTTAGCGATTTAAGCCAAACGTTTACAAACGTTACGAAACAAATCCAAACGTTTCACATTTATAGCAATTTAAGCCAAACATTTCTAAAGAAATCAAATCGTTTCCCCATTTTAGCGATTTAAGTCAAATGTTTAAAATGTTTGGAAACAAATCCAAACGTTTCCCCTTTTTAGCGATTTAAGCCAAACGTTTACAAACATTATGAAACATAACCAATCGTTTCGCCTTTTTACCGATTTAAGCCAAACGTTTACAAATGATACGAAACAAATTTAAATGTTTCCCAATTTTAGCGATTTAAGCCAAACGTTTCGAAACAAATCAAATCGTTTCCCCATTTTAGCAATTTAAGCCAAACGTTTAAAACGTTTGGAAAGAAATCAAAACGTTTCCCCTTTTTAGCGATTTAAGCCAAATGTTTAAAAACATTACGAAACATAACCAAACGTTTCCCCTTTTTAGTGATTTAAGCCAAACGTTTACAAACGTTACGAATAAAATCCAAACGTTTCACATTTTTTAGCAATTTAAGCCAAACGTTTACAAACGTTATTAAACAAATCCAAATGTTTCTCCATTTTAGCGATTTAAGCCAAACGTTTACAAACGTTATGAAACAAATCCAAACGTTTAACCTTTTTATCAATTTAAGCTAGACGTTTACAAACGTTACGAAACTAATCCAAACGTTTCCCCTTTTTAGCGATTTAAACTAAACGTTTACAAATGTTACGAAACAAATCTAAGGGTGTCACCTTTTTAGCAATTGAAGCGAAACGTTTACAAACGTTACGAAACAAATCCAAATATTTCACCTTTTTAGCGATTTAAGCCAAACGTTTACAAACGTTACGAAACAAAACCAAACGTTTCACATTTTTAGCGATTTAATCCATACGTTTACAAATGTTACGAAACAAATGTTCCAAAACAAATCTAAACGTTTCACAGTTTTAGTAATTTAAGCCAAACGTTTACAAACGTTACGAAACAAATCCAAACGTTTCCCCATTTTAGCGATTTATGCCAAACGTTTACAAATGTCACGAAATAAATCCAAACGTTTCCCCTTTTTATCGATTTATACCAAACGTTTACAAACGTTACGAAACAAATCCAAACGTTTCACCTTTTTAGCGATTTAAGAGAAACGTTTACAAACGTTACGAAACAAATCCAAACGTTTCACATTTTTATCAATTTAAGCCAAATCTTACGAAACAAATCAAATCGTTTCCCCATTTTAGCGATATAAGCCAAACGTTTAAAACGTTTGGAATCAAATCCAAACGTTTTCCCTTTTTAGCGATTTAGGCCAAACGTTTACAAACATTACGAAACATAACCAAATGTTTCCCCTTTTTAGCGATTTAAGCCAAACGTTTACAAAAGTTACGAATAAAATCCAAACGTTTCCCATCTTTAGCAATATAAGCCAAACGTTTATAAATATTATGAAACAAATCCAAATGTTTCCCCATTTTAGCGATTTAAGCCTAACGTTTACAAACGTTACGAAACAAATCCAAACGTTTCACCTTTTTATCGATTTAAGCCAAACGTTTACAAACGTTACGAAACAGAACCAAACGTTTGCCCATTTTAGCGATTTAAGCCAAACATTTACAAACGTTACGAATCAAATCCAAATGTTTGTTGGCGCAGCGGGACGCGAGGGTCCGAATCGTATATTTCAATTCAAAATCGAAATTCCAACAATCCTAAAGTTGATCATATCAACAACAAATGGATCGTGGTATCATTTAGTAATTAAAGCATGCATCTAGGAATCGTAAGAAGAATACCTATGTCGATTCTCCAAATATTCTTGTAGTCCCGAATGTACGGCGACCTCAAGCTCGTCCACACGAGTATGCGTCCGATTGAATCCTCGCTTTGATGTAATCCGCAAGAGTTCCTCTTGCCGAGCAGCCCTAAGCTCAAACTCTCGCCGGGATTACGTCCTTGCTCGGATGTATGAAAAACGTCGCCAAGTTTTTCCCGTGATTGATGACTACTTGAACTTCTTCAAGTGCTTTCTCACTCTAAAAATGTGTAGTGAGATGTGTGTTGTGTGTTAAATGAGCAAAGGCAACCTCTATTTATAGGGTAGAGCTTTGCTTACGAATGCAACACCTCACATGCTAGGTGTCACACACCAAGCAAAGGTGTTGCCACCATTCGACACCTCACATGCTAGGTGTCACACACCAAGCATAGGTGTTACCACCATGTGACACATCACATGCTAGGTGTCACACATCAAGCATAGGTGTTGCCACCTTCTGACACGTCGGATGCTAGGTGTCACACAGAGACATACATGACATCATCACATGACATCATCATATGATATCATCGTGACATCATCACATGACATCATCGTGACATCATCACATGACATCATCGTGACATCATCACATGACATCATCGTGACATCATCACATGACATCATCAGATTAACTTGGATAAAATACAATTAGGTGCCTACTAATTTATAACTCTTACAAATTAGTCCCTAATTTATACTTGTTTTTTATCTTAGATTAATTTCTGAGATATGCTAGTATCTATATGAAATCGATCTCTCGTAAACTCAATCGGTTGCACACCATTTGAAATCGATCTCTCGTAAACTCAATCGGTTGCACACCCTATTGTGTGTCACTAACTAGGTTCACATCTATATTGCAACGAGAGTCATAAGAAATGCCTTTCTTATATTAAATAATTAAATCCCATTAATTATTAATTCTCGTAGATCGTGAGTGACGTCTAGCAACATATCACGACCCCCAAATAGATATGAATGTTTCGATGCATTCTTTATGAACCAATGTTCATAATTACCGTACACTCAAAATTCCTTTCATCTTAGATTCCAATCTCGACTAGTGTCACGGTTAAGTCAAACACTGTTTGTCTTGATCATATGACTTCATCTCTCAATTCTAATTCTTGATAAATATGACTTCCACTAGAAACAACTTTCTAAGTAAGTCATATACACCTGCGCAGGTTTTATCATCCATCAAGAACAATTCGAGATAGCATAGAATCTTGTCTCCGTTCATCCAGAGTGATGAATCCTTTCTAGGTTAAACCCCTATCTCCATATACAACTAATTAGAGCCAACACATCCCGCGGCCCTAGCTCATGAAAGATCTAGGGTTAAGGAGTATCAAACTCTAATCACCTATATACAAGATAGTGTCCCCGCAAGTCAAAGGACATATGTACAATTATGAACTAGATGACATTAAATTGACTTTGATGAATTACCATGAATAAGTCATCTAGCGTCACTTGTTCGACTCACTCAACACCTTGAGTGTCCACATGTTTATTCTGATCCCATCAAGTAGTATGAGACTCACTACTTCCTATAATTAGTAACTCTTTACTAATCATGAGAATAAACAGAGGTGACGATCTTTCCTGGATAAAACAAATTTAAACATTTAAAACGTTACGAAACAAATCCAAACGTTTCATCTTTTTAGCTATTGCAACCAAACGTATACAAACATTACGAAACAAAACCAGACATTTAAAAAATTTCGAAACAAATCCAAACGTTTCACCATTTTAACGATTTAACTCAGATGTAATGCCCCGCATTTTTGGAGAAATGTTTAATTGGATTAAACATATTATTTTAGCCAAAGGGAGCTAAAATAAGGAAATTTTCGTAAACAAAGCAGAAAATGGCGTTTCGACGAAGGATTAATCTTAATAAAGTTGGACTATATATTAGATGAAATTAATTGAAATTAAATTTTATCTCGTGTTTGGATATCAAGATAAGTACATTGAGATTTAATGGGAAAATTGGAGAAATTCCCATTAAATAAAATAAATGATTTTGAAAAGGATATTTAAATAATATCCGCAAATTTTATTATTTGGATTATCATAAGAGAATCCATAAATAATTGGAATATTATTTTAAATGTGGATTTGAGCGTGACATATAAATTATACGGTTAGAAAATAAAATTTAAAGGAAAAAGGCAATAATTAATATTTTGGATTAGTGGAGTGGACTCCGTATAATTTAAAGTCATTTGACAATTAGAATTTAGCTTGGCATGGAAACGACTTACTTGATCGATGGATTAACAATTATGGATTTTAATTAAGGAATAATAAAGGATTAAAATGTAAAAGTGGATTGAGCCCAATTAAATCACAAAGCCCAAGCCCCAAATTAATAAGTTCAGATATGAACATTAGCTTAACTCAAACATTCCAGAGGCTTCATTCATTCATCATCATCATCACCCATTCTTCTTCTTCCCTCTCTATTCAATTTCAAGACATGGAGAAAAACTTGGGTTCTTGTAGTTTAAGCTCAAATTAGCCATCCTCTACCTATTGGAGCTTTAATCAAAGGTTAGTAACTCTAATTCATAGATTAATTTTGAATTAGAGAGTTAGGGTTTATGGACATTCAATTGGGTTTTTAGTTGTATGTGTTAAAAATTAACATTAGGTGATTGATTACTAAGTTTGAGGTTAATTAAATTGTGAATTGAGGGCTGGAAATTTTGAGTTTAAGTAATGGTATTGTGGTTAAACAATTATTGGTAGGGATTAAAAAAAAGTTGGGTTAGATTAAGCTAATAAAAATTGAATAGGGATGAGTTTTAATCAAGTAGTATTAGAGAACTCATGATTTTCAAAAGCTGGAAATTTTTCTAATTGTTACAAAATTATGATTTTTGAGAACCGGAAATAGGAGTCGGGTTTTGGCGGAGGAGCGAAGGCCGGAGGAAAGACCGGTCAGGCCAAATGGCCTGACCGGTCTACTCATGTTGAGCAGACTACGGTCTGCTCAACCAGAGCAGACCACGGTTTGCTCTGCTGAGCAGACCTGCGTCTGCTCAGCCATGAGCAGACCAGTTGGTCTGCTCAATGGGCAGACCATCCGGTCGCCCCGAACCCGCGCTCCCCGGACGATTTTTTTCGATAAATTGGGTGTTTTCAGAATTTTTAAATGAATTAATTTAAATGTTGATATAAAACCAAAATTGAAAATCTTAAGAAGTTGACAAATAGTTTTCAAATAAAAATAAAAGGGATTATAGTATAAAATTGTTATTAAATTTAAAGTTTTAAAAGTATGAGATTTATAGGTGTTTAAATAAATTTAATTTAAGTAGGGATTATTAAAGAATGATTTTTGGAAAGTTTAATAAAATGAGTTTTGAAATATAAGTAAAAAATAAGTTATGGCGTAAATTAACTTTTTGTTTAAACGCTTGAATGTTAAGTTTAAACCGGGTTTAAGTGGATATAAATGGGCCAAAATGCAATAAAGAACCCGATGCGTTATTAGGCGTTGGAGATTCAAAATTGTTAAAGAAATGATAGAATAGCATAAGTTAGCTAAAATAGTGAGTTAGAAGTTAAACTTAGCTATTAGTGGTTGATTTCAGGATTTGTTACGTAGTAAATCGAATTGGTTAATAGGACGTTAAGAAGGCAAGAATAAAAATAAAAGGATTTAGAGTCAAGTCAAGCATAAACGCTTGAATAGAAAAGCGAAAGTTTGTAAAAGTGAAATAGTTTTATGAGTTAAAATGTTAATTTAGCACTTGTTCATATTATATATTTTACGCTTTATCGGATTGGAGAATTAGAGGAATTGGAGTTAAGAAACGGGCTATATTATATATTGCATTTGGAAAATTTGGATTAAGCGATCGAGGTGAGTTCGCGATTTACTCTCGTTATTATTATTTTATATGAATATAGTTACATGAATTTAATTGAATGCTTTAATTCAAGAACCTATATATTTACTTATAAAACTAACTCTAGTATTATTAAAACTTCATTAGAGTAGTTTCAAAAGTATAAGTTATAATTTTTATTAATAACCTATTTTATCTTATAAACGCTTAAAATATGTTATATCTTATAAAAGGTCGCATACGAATAAAGTTGAAACTTTAAAATTTTACGTTCTACTTTATCATCGAATTATTATGTTCGTTGATTTATTTAAGAGCATTATGGAGTAAAAATAATTCTGTCATATCGTAGATACGCCTTCGAAATGACGCGTATCATTTTGAAATAGCACGAAACATAAACTAAAGATGCCTATTTATTTTAAAAAGTTTAAGGCTTATATGTTCGTTTTATGAGGTTATAACGCTTAAATAAAGTACTTGTTTCTTTAATAGTTTTATTTAAATGTATATTTATTATGTGAAGTTTTATTAGACCCAATAAGTGATCCGTGGGGAAACGAGCTACCTATTGGGCGTCAATAGGCTGTGTGATCACCAGAATTGATACGAGTCTAGGCGTCTATGGTCAATGTTTTCAAATGGTAAATTATGAATATCGATCGATTAATGGATTAAGGAGGATAAAAAGAAATGTGATAGACACAAGGTAACTCGGTCGAACTATCTCGGGACCTGTGTCTAGTGGGTAACTCGGTCGAACTATCTCGGGACACACAACTTGGGATCAAGTAGTGGCATGATGTAACTCGGTTGAATTATCTCGGGACTATGCCACGTGGTAGCGGGTAACTCGGTCGAATTATCTCGGGACCCGGCCACTCGGACGATATGATTGAAAAGTGATTATTATCAATTATGTCCAATAAGTCCGTAGTACTTGGGTTTAGGGTTTCCATACGGATCCGATACTGGGAATCATTAAATTATGTTTTATGTTTATTATCAAAATATGTTAAACCTATCATTGCTGTTGAAGTATGTTTAATTTGTATTTATTATCGAATTACGTTTGATTGTAAGTTATTGATTAATTATAAAGTAAAGTACATTTTATCTATAATGCGACCTCGGTTTTAATTATAATAGCGTTAGTAAATTGTGAACTCACTCAGCTATTGTCTGACCCGTTGATTTTTAAAATTTTCAGGCGTTCAGTAGATAGCGATCAGGTCGAGCCTCCACTCCTTGTTTCGGAAGGCTCCTTACTTTTTGCATGTACAGCTTATGTCTCTCTAGCGCTGCAGTAGTTCAGGCGTATACTTTTGTCGAGGTCCTATTAGCGGTTTATTGTATTTTGGTTTAGTAACCGCTCATGTCTATATCTTTTTGTTAGGCCTCGTTTTCTGATTAACAAACAAACATCAGAGGTAGTTTTAGTTTAACACTTAATATGTGTATTTTGTAAATGCTTAGAACGATACTTAACAATATTTATATATATATATATATGTGTGGTTGTACAAGTATATCGTGCAAGGTGGTTTGAGATTTTACAGGTGTTGGCTAGTTAAAAGTACAACCGTTATACTGCCAAATTTTTGAGAACGAGATACTTAAGTTTTAAAATAATTTATAAACGCAAAAAATTTCTACTCGTTTTTAGGCTTGCTACGGGTTTCGGAGCTACCACTCCCATTCCCTAGCGCCGGTCTCGACCCTCGATTTTGGGTCGTGACAAAGGTGGTATCAGAGCAGTTGGTCCCGGATACCACTGCTTTAGGAGAGTCTACCTAGGAAACTACTGCAGCATAGGGTTTGTATCATGTCTTGTCTTGAAATCGTTATTGTTATAAATTCTTATGTGTTTTAGGTATGAAATATCAATGTAGACTAGTGCTAGGTATAACGTATTAAATTATGCATATTGTGTGTGAATAACGATTTAGAATGTGTATAGTATCTTATCATGAAATTGTTTATATTGTAGTATGCCTGGATATAGGAGAGCACGAGTTTATGCAATGTCTGATGAGGAGGAAGCGCCTCCTGCTCAACAAGTTAGGCTAGGCAATGGTGGGCCACCTGAAGTCCATCAAAATGGGTTCTTAGCTAATGGCGAAGGATCGCCAGAAATCCATCAGAATGGGGTTATGAATAATGGAAATGGAAGAGTTGACGCTCGGGTTAGATCAGTAACACCCGAAGAGTTACCTGTAGAGGAGGAGGAAGAAGCCTAGCGAGGAAAGTGAACAAGAAGAGGATCCATCAGAAGATCCATCTGAAGACTCTGACGTTGAGGTGTTTAGGAGAGGGCAGTTTTGGTCCGAGACTCATAGGTACCGTGATCATAGGGAAGTAGCGGTTTTGAGGGCGAATCAGGCAGAGGCAAGTCTGAATAGCCTCAGAGCGATGTTGAACACCTATTCTAGGGGTGTGCTCTCTATAGAAACTTACACTAATGAGTTTCTTCGCATGATGCAAGCGGTCCCGCAAACTGGTAGGGATAATGAGGAAGTGAACCGTCGCTATGTTAGAGGCTTGGGACCGGACTTTGCTGAGTTGTTTGATTTCACAGATGAACATATGGGATCATTAGCTAGTAGGGCCGCGGAGATAGTAAGTGAGCGTGAATGGAATGACAATCCTGTCCAGCCTTTTTATTTCCCTCGTGAGAGGCCAGTGTCTCCGGTCCATAGAGATGAAGCTTCCGGATCGGTAGCTAGGGGAGTTAACGCTCCAAGGCGAGCTAGAGGACCTAGGATGAGGGTAGCGCGTCGAGGACGTAGGGCACCTGGTCAAGCCGCACCAGGTATTATTTAAATATGTGCATAACTTATGTTTATGATAAATGTTAATAGATAGGACAAGTAAGATGATGCGTAGATAAAAAAGCGTGAATTGAAAGGAATTTTAATTAAGTAGAACCCTTAAGTATGTTGCCTTAAAGAAGGAAATTCAGCTAGTAGAATTACACTTAGTATAAAAATTACTAAAGCTAAGAATCGCATAATTTATTAAATAAAGTATGATTAGGATTATAGTACGAATAATAGGTAGTAAAGTAAATCGTACAAGAATGGCATAGTGAAATTTATTTTAAAAAAATTAAAACGAGAATAATGAGATAAATTATAGCTTTATGTTAAAGAATAACAAACGACCAATAATGAAAAATCCAATAAGCCATAATTTGACAAATTGAATAATATAATGCTTAGGCGAGGGAGTTAAGCATGACTCATTTAGTTGGTATAAGTAAACAAAATAGGAATGTCACGGAGTTTTAGTCTGGAGGACTTACAAGTTTGCTATTATAAAACTATTTTACGATTTTTAATGGTACAATTGTGCGCAGACCCTGCATGAGGCATGTCATTCAAATCACCATAAAGTCATATTGACATTAGTATATGTATATATATTTTATATATAAAACAATCTTTTAAACAATAGATCATGCATCATACATATGCATATTCCAAAGAAAAGTGATTTGAAATTGCAACTCTTTAGTGATGAGAGGTGTCATCACTCTGTGGCGCAATTGTACTAAAAATTTTCAATATCAATAAAGTGATTTACGATGATTTTGAAAGGAAAAGTTGAAATTGCCGGCAAAGCGAAAGTGTTTGAACTATTTCAAAATGTGTAAGCTAATTCGGACAAAAGACTCTGGACGATAATAACTATGATTAGTAAATTCGAAAGAACAAATATTTAGAATCAAATAGGATGGAGCCTCTAAGAGTGTAAGATTTTTTTTTTTAGAATTTGAAGTAAAATAAATTACGAATTGTTAATTATAATGAAATGGTTATAAGAATATAAGCTCAGTCAAGTGCATAGTTACTGTATAAATAAATAAATATAGGAAAACCTAAGTTTAAAACCTACATCAGAAAGCTAATTCTGGATCAATTTCCGATCCCAAGAAGTGTTATTTCGGACTTAGGACCAAAATGAAAGTTGTAGACGGTGTTATATAGAATGAGTTTCAAGTGATAAATTAAAATTTGGACAGATTCTAGACGTTGGTTTTGTGGCCTGAAGTGGGCTAAAAACCTAAAGTTTACAAAATTAAGAAGAAGTGAATTTTAGTTAGTTTGGAAAACTAACTACGTGATGCATGGATAACATAAACAAAAAAAAAGTATAAATTTTAGAAAATCAAAGAATAAAATATTCTATGAGATTGTGCCTTAAAGGAATGGCTAAAATAATTGGACGACAAGCATTATAAGAAAATTCGAGGACGAACTTTTTTTAAGGGGGGAAGAATGTAATGCCTCGCATTTTTGGAGAAATGTTTAATTGGATTAAACATATTATTTTAGCCAAAGGGAGCTAAAATAAGGAAATTTTCGTAAACAAAGCAGAAAATGGCGTTTCGACGAAGGATTAATCTTAATAAAGTTGGACTATATATTAGATGAAATTAATTGGAATTAAATTTTATCTCGTGTTTGGATATCAAGATAAGTACATTGAGATTTAATGGGAAAATTGGAGAAATTCCCATTAAATAAAATAAATGATTTTGAAAAGGATATTTAAATAATATCCGCAAATTTTATTATTTGGATTATCATAAGAGAATCCATAAATAATTGGAATATTATTTTAAATGTCGATTTGAGCGTGACATATAAATTATACGGTTAGAAAATAAAATTTAAAGGAAAAAGGCAATAATTAATATTTTGGATTAGTGGAGTGGACTCCATATAATTTAAAGTCATTTGACAATTAGAATTTAGCTTGACATGGAAACGAATTACTTGATCGATGGATTAACAATTATGGATTTTAATTAAGGAATAATAAAGGATTAAAATGTAAAAGTGGATTGAGCCCAATTAAATCACAAAGCCCAAGCCCCAAATTAATAAGTTCAGATATGAACAATAGCTTAACTCAAACATTCCAGAGGCTTCATTCATTCATCATCATCACCCATTCTTCTTCTTCCCTCTCTATTCAATTTCAAGACATGGAGAAAAACTTGGGTTCTTGTAGTTTAAGCTCAAATTAGCCATCCTCTACCTATTGGAGCTTTAATCAAAGGTTAGTAACTCTAATTCATAGATTAATTTTGAATTAGAGAGTTAGGGTTTATGGACATTCAATTGGGTTTTTAGTTGCATGTGTTAAAAATTAACATTAGGTGACTGATTACTAAGTTTGAGGTTAATTAAATTGTGAATTGAGGGCTGGAAATTTTGAGTTTAAGTAATGGTATTGTGGTTAAACAATTATTGGTAGGGATTAAAAAAAAGTTGGGTTAGATTAAGCTAATAAAAATTGAATTGGGATGAGTTTTAATCAATTAGTATTAGAGAACTCATGATTTTCAAAAGCTGGAAATTTTTCTAATTGTTACAAAATTATGATTTTTGAGAACCGGAAATAGGAGTCGGGTTTTGGCGGAGGAGCGAAGGCCGGAGGGAAGACCGGTCAGGCCAAATGGCCTGACCGGTCTGCTCATGTTGAGCAGACTACGGTCTGCTCAACCAGAGCAGACCAGCCGGTCGCCCCGAACCCGCGCTCCCCGGACGATTTTTTAGATAAATTGGATGTTTTCAGAATTTTTAAATGAATTAATTTAAATGTTGATATAAAACCAAAACTGAAAATCTTAAGAAGTTGACAAATAGTTTTCAAATAAAAATAAAAGGGATTATAGTATAAATTTGTTATTAAATTTAAAGTTTTAAAAGTATGAGATTTATAGGTGTTTAAATAAATTTAATTTAAGTAGGGATGATTAAAGAATGATTTTTGGAAGGTTTAATAAAATGAGTTTTGAAATATAAGTAAAAAATAAGTTATGGCGTAAATTAACTTTTTGTTTAAACGCTTGAATGTTAAGTTTAAACCGGGTTTAAGTGGATATAAATGGGCCAAAGTGCAATAAAGAACCCGATGCGTTATTAGGCGTTGGAGATTCAAAATTGTTAAAGAAATGATAGAATAGCATAAGTTAGCTAAAATAGTGAGTTAGAAGTTAAACTTAGCTACTAGTGGTTGATTTCAGGATTTGTTACGTAGTAAATCAAATTGGTTAATAGGACGTTAAGAAGGCAAGAATAAAAATAAAAGGATTTAGAGTCAAGTCAAGCGTAAACGCTTGAATAGAAAAGCGAAAGTTTGTAAAAGTGAAATAGTTTTATGAGTTAAAATGTTAATTTAGCACTTGTTCATATTATAGATTTTACGCTTTATCGGATTGGAGAATTAGAGGAATTGGAGTTAAGCAACGGGCTATATTATATATTGCATTTGGAAAATTTGGATTAAGCGATCGAGGTGAGTTCGCGATTTACTCTCGTTATTATTATTTTATATGAATATAGTTACATGAATTTAATTGAATGCTTTAATTCAAGAACCTATATATTTACTTATAAAACTAACTCTAGTATTATTAAAACTTCATTAGAGTAGTTTCAAAAGTACAAGTTATAATTTTTATTAATAACCTATTTTATCTTATAAACGCTTAAAATATGTTATATCTTATAAAAGTTCGCATACGAATAAAGTTGAAACTTTAAAATTTTACGTTCTACTTTATCATCGAATTATTATGTTCGTTGATTTATTTAAGAGCATTATGGAGTAAAAATAATTCTGTCATATCGTAGATACGCCTTCGAAATGACGCGTATCATTTTAAATAGCACGAAACATAAACTAAAGATGCCTATTTATTTTAAAAAGTTTAAGGCTTATATGTTCGTTTTATGAGGTTATAACGCTTAAATAAAGTACTTGTTTCTTTAATAGTTTTATTTAAATGTATATTTATTATGTGAAGTTTTATTAGACCCAATAAGTGATCCGTGGGGAAACGAGCTACCTATTGGGCGTCAATAGGCTGTGTGATCACCAGAATTGATACGAGTCTAGGCGTCTATGGTCAATGTTTTGAAATGGTAAATTGTGAATATCGATCGATTAATGGATTAAGGAGGATAAAAAGAAATGTGATAGACACAAGGTAACTCGGTCGAACTATCTCGGGACCTGTGTCTAGTGGGTAACTCGGTCGAACTATCTCGGGACCCACAACTTGGGATCAAGTAGTGGCATGATGTAACTCGGTTGAATTATCTCGGGACTATGCCACGTGGTAGCGGGTAACTCGGTCGAATTATCTCGGGACCCGGCCACTCGGACGATATGATTGAAAAGTGATTATTATCAATTATGTCCAATAAGTCCGTAGTACTTGGGTTTAGGGTTTCGATACGGATCCGATATTGGGAATCATTAAATTATATTTTATGTTTATTATCAAAATATGTTAAACCTATCATTGCTGTTGAAGTATGTTTAATTTGTATTTATTATCGAATTACGTTTGATTGTAAGTTATTAATTAATTATAAAGTAAAGTACATTTTATCTATAATGCGACCTCGGTTTTAATTATAATAGCGTTAGTAAATTGTGAACTCACTCAGCTATTGTCTGACCCGTTGATTTTTAAATTTTTCAGGCGTTCAGTAGATAGCGATCAGGTCGAGCCTCCACTCCTTGTTTCGGAAGGCTCCCTACTTTTTGCATGTACAGCTTCTGACTCTCTAGCGCTGCAGTAGTTCAGGCGTATACTTTTGTCGAGGTCCTATTAGCGGTTTATTGTGTTTTGGTTTAGTAACCGCTCATGTCTATATCTTTTTGTTAGGCCTCGTTTTCTGATTAACAAACAAACATCAGAGGTAGTTTTAGTTTAACACTTAATATGTGTATTTTGTAAATGCTTAGAACGATACTTAACAATATTTATATATATATATATATATATGTGTGGTTGTACAAGTCTATCGTGCAAGGTGGTTTGAGATTTTACAGGTGTTGGCTAGTTAAAAGTACAACCGTTATACTGCCAAATTTTTGAGAACGAGATACTTAAGTTTTAAAATAATTTATAAACGCGAAAAATTTCTACTCGTTTTTAGGCTTGCTACGGGTTTCGGAGCTACCACTCCCATTCCCTAGGGAACGGGAGTGGTTGCTCCGGAACCCGTAGCAAGCCTAAAAACGAGTAAATTTTTTTCGCAAATCAAACACAAAATTATGCACAAAACGTTTTCGAGAAAACATCGTAAAACAATATTTCATAATCGTCGAAAACGTTCTTTCAAAACCGATGCATAATCGATTGGAACTAAGGTCTTACTCTGCGATAACATAACTCAGCATTGCCTTGTTCCGAATCATACAATTACATACCAGTTTCATTCATAGACAATTGGTGAAATTATCAAACGGGTAAAAACATAGTTTTATAAATCGTGTATATATATTTTATAAAATCAGAGTTAACAGCTGGATCTCGTTCGGTACAAACAATCAAATATAGACTGACATCTACTGACTACTGCAGCGCTACGAATTGAAGCGTACTTCAAAACATACTTTATATGTTGTAGACTTCCGGAACAAGAATGGAAGTCCATCTCTTCAAATACTATCACCTGAAATAAAACACTGTTTGGGGGTCAGACAACGCTGAGTGAGTTTACACGTTACTAATGGTGATATATAAAATAACATCGCATTTAAAAATAAAACATATATAAAAGAACATAATATATATCAAGTATTAGATCCGATCGAAACCTTAATCTTAAACTAATACTATTTCCTATAAATATCCTACTCATACTGTATCCGTTCATATTATATCGAATCATTTTAATCCAAGTGGTACGGTCCCGAGATAGTTCAACCGAGTTACTCGTTACCACGTGACATAGTCCCGAGATAGTTCAACCGAGTTACATCATGTCACTGCTTAATCCCAAGGTGTGAGTCCCGAGATAGTTCAACCGAGTTACTCACTAGATACGGGTCCCGAGATAGTTCGACCGAGTTACCTCGTATCTACCAAACATAATCCTCCTCATTCCCAAACATAGTCATCATATAATGAGCTCATATCAAACATTTTTAGATACAAGCATCTATCTATACTAATTCTATGACTGACCGGACACTGGTGATCACACAGCCTATTGACGCCCAATAGGTAGCTCGTTTCCTCGGATCACTATACTAGTTTTATTTTATAAGAAATAAACATTCAATAAGAAATAATAATCATTATAAATAATAATGCTTTATGCGACGCATTAATAATAATGATAATTAAAATAAATAGCTTTTATTAATAACACACAAAAGTAAATTGTAAACTCACCACTTGCTAACAAAAATCTTCGAGAATTCGTAAAGCGGTATCGCATTCATCATGTTCCGGGTCCCGTTGGTGGTTGTCTCGCCGGGTCTACGAAAATTCGATAATCGCACTAATTAATAAAAATCTAACTAGAATTACTTATCCAAAAATTGGATTTCTAACCAAGTTCGGCTATCAAAACCGCTTATTTAAAATAACCCGTATTCAAAATAAATTGGACATTTCCATAGTCCGTAACATCGTCGACAACTTTCATTTAGACTCGAACTTCGTTCGACACCTCTAAAGTCTCCAAAATTTTGCTCAAAGTTAGCTCCTTAATCTTCCCTTTTTAATTCATATTTTTCGACCAACTTTGAGCTATTAAAATTTTTACTTAGAGTAGTCCAAACTCTAAATAAAAATGACATTCCTAAAGTTTGGAATGTCACCTACAATATTTGTTTAGACCTCGGAATCAAAATAAAACCCGAAGGTGTCGGAAACTAGCTTGGAAGTTGATTCCCCGGGCTGTTTTATTGACAGCAGAATTTACCTTATGGGCTGCTGTGTTTGCAGCCAATTCTGCTGCTGTTCTGCCACTGTTATGGCAGCAGCTATTCCCTACTTTCATTCTCTATATTATAACGAACAAAATGACACAAAAACCGACTTATTCCGACATTCAGTTAGCAAATAATCTTATTTTGAAGTTTGCTCCATAAACATGTTTTAACTCATTTCTTTAACTCATAATTTACACTTAACTATAAATGCGTCTAACTCATTTTTAATCCGACTTTTCCGAAGCCTATTTCCTTTTTAACCTTGATAATTATCATTTCACACTTTCGACTATACAATTTATTTTATTCTATTGATCTTTCTTTAGTCCCGCTCAAATCCAATTTATGGAATAATAATTTCTCACTTAAATTATTATTTTACGATGATTCTAATGGACTCGTTTTGGTCCAAATCCTTATTTTTTGACCTTAATTCCGATGTCCTTAATTTAATCTTAACAATTATTCCTCGTGGCACTGTCCTTAGCACTTTCAAAAATACGGGGTATTACATTCTTCCCCCCTTATAAAAATTTGTCCCCGAATTTTCATACAAACTTGTTTACTTACTTTGATCAATATCCTTACTATTGTCCTTAATGGTTATACGTTACTTATCTTATTATACTTGTCGGTCCGTGAAATTGCTATCCCAGCCCTTGCATCTTTGATGCAATTATATTAATTATTATTGTCAAACCTTTCTCGATATCGTCTTTTATAACGATATTAGCTGCATCATTATGCACTTATGACCTTTCATTCTTGATCCTTTCTCTTTGTCTAATGTATATAGTTCTATCATCCTTCTTCGTTCGATACTTAACCATATGGACTCTTATCTTTATAATTAAACTTCTGGTTTAGTTTCTGATAACCAATGGTAGTTCGTTTTAGTGATATCTTATCACTAGAGGCAATGACTCTCGAGCCATTAGACTTTCTCGTTCATCAGCGAATGATGTAAGCGATCCATAAATTCATATGTTGCTACTTATGTAGTTTCTTTTTCATGGCCATAGTCGTAGTTCGATTCCATTTGTCGTCTAGTTGGGATTTTTATTCTGATATCAACTATCTCCTTGTGTCTTATCATTCCTCTTATAGGGGCTTGCTTGATCTACTTCTTGCGTTCTCATACCCCGTATTCTCCTTTATTCGTTGTATATCCGTTGACTTACTTTTTACTTCTTAAGTGCGGTGTACTATAACCTTTGGAACTCCTTTCTTATTCTTTACTTTTGCTTCTATCATGTTTGTTGATCATCTTCTATTACACTTCTGGTATTCCTCTTCATCACACTTTGTAAATCTTGTACTTCTTGTTTTAGTATCTTTGATATCGTTTATCGATAGGGGGCCGCAGTCTATTCCGTTTAAATTTCTCTACGTGCTGCGTTCTCGATTACGTGCGTATCTTCTTATCGCGTTCTTACTGACATCTCGACTATTAGTAAGGCCAATCCTATATTCGTATCATCTTTATCCCTTTTTGTTTCTATGTGTCCATGACTACATAGAGTTTGATCCATCTTATCTTCTTGTTAACTTTCCACATAACGTTCTCTTTTTCTTTCCTCGATTACTCTTATCGAGTTCTGCGTGACATACGCATGTTATTCAAACCTTCTTGATCCTAGTTATCTTAACTAATCTCTTCGTATCCTTTGTCTCCTTTTTGGGTTGTTACACCCTCTTATACATGAATATCTCTTTATAGCCATCTTACTTTTATCTCTCATTTCATATCTCGATAGTACTATGCGTTTGCTCTTTGTTAGTCGAACCTGAATCTTAAGGTCTGACACTCCACAATATCCATGATACTTATACTTTCCGTGGTCTACTAACCAACTTCGTATTCACAAACTTGATGTGGGGGATTGCAACTCTTAATTCACCTGTTACAATATTTGTCGTTCATTTCTTAATCTTTCTTATCATATACTTCAAACTACTCAATTCCATTCGGGGTTTGGTGTTAGCTATACTTAGCTGACCAAATCTTATACTTTATTCTGTTGTTGTTAGTTTATTTGGCTAGTTTCTTTTATCCATATATATCCATTATCGATACTCTTATGGAAACTACTTCTAGTTCTCAGTTTAGTGATCGTAACGGTTAATCCTTAAGTAACCGTATTAGGAACATCGTGTTCCGATAAAACGTGATCCAACGGTTCAATCAAAAATTATCACCGTTCTACTAGACCTTCACGGTTTCTAGATCACACCTAAAGCTTGTCTTATCGATGCATAGCAAACTATGCATGTTCCTTACATTATGGTATATACCAATCGATCTATCGATTCTATTTTCTTATATACTTCCTTTATTCTGTAGTTTAATATCTTTGACATCTCATCAAAAGAAATTTACGTTCTAGCTCATCGCTAATCGGATATGCATTACTATCCGAATACATATGCTATTCTAGTTATATTCTAGCTCGTTAAATCAAGACTAATTTCATATACTAAAAGCATAAGTTCTATGTTCTAACAATTGTACGTATTCGTTCTTCTCGTGGCCTTGATTACAGCTTGAGCTCGAGCATTCCACTTCCGTTACAGAGTTCTGGTCTATGTAGACTTACATAAAAACAAATCTCTTGGAAACTCTTTTAAATAAACGACTCATTTTAAAATTTATATCAAAATTCCATTTAAATTTTAGCAAAATTGTGCACTAGGGTGATGACATGATTTGAAGTTGTTTGTGAGTAATTCTTGGAACAAAGGGTTCGGTTATGAAAGAGTATCGAGCAAGCATGTCGGGGTGAGCGTGGGGGAGTCGGGACAGCAGCAAAATTGCTGCTGTACCAAGCAGCGAGCTGCTGCACAAGTGCAGCAGCAACACGCTGCAACTGCTGCAATATGCAGCAGTTTTGGTGCACTTCTGGACAGCCATGAGGGCTGTTTCACCCCTAGAAATAGACCCCAAATTATGATGTTTTATGCTCGGTTTGTTATGGAATTGTTAGATGATGTTACATAGATAAAATATGGCTGTTTTGGTTTGAATTTTGATTGAGTTTGATGGTTGTTTTAAAAGATTGAAAATTGAGTGAAAAACAGAAAATGAATTTCCAGAATTGGGTATGATGAGGGGCTGACTTTGAGGGCAAATTTGGACATAAAGGATATGTCGGTTTTAGTTCGAGTCTTAATGAAAAATGTAGACGGTGTTATAGAATATAAGAAAATCAAGTTTGTTTAGAATTTGTGTAGTCAGAAAAGATCGATTTTAATTGATTAAAGTAGTAGAAAAGTTAATAAAAATCGGGAAATTTTATTTATCTAGCCATGAGGGCTGTTTTGAGGTTAAAAACGGACCTCGAACCGTAGTAATTTTAACACGAAAACAAATGAAGCATATAGACGGTATTGCATAGATTGATTTTGAGAAAATTAATTATAGTGTTGTTAAGATAGATTGAAAATTATTTAAGCTTGAAGTTTTATGGAAAATAAGAAAAATGCAGAAAATGGTTAAAGTTTAATAAGAAGCCAACTTTAGGATTTTATTCCGAACAAACGAAGCATCGAAACTAGTCGGTGTCTTCATGAAAGTTGTAGGTGGGAATACGGAGTATAACTATGTCGAATTTGTTTTGAGTTTCGACGATGATACATGCTCTGTTTCTGACCTTGAAACAACAGCAAAAGTGGGGCTGTTTTGCAGCCAAAAACAATAATTGAGGATCCAACTTTAGAAAATTCTTGTGAACAAACCGTAAGTAGAAACTAGTTAAAGTCTTCACGACTTTTGTAGATGAGAGTATGGAGTTTATGAATATCAAATTTGTTTCGAAAAATAACCGCTGTAGGCGCCCTGTTTCGAGGCCTAAAACAACAGCAATAGAGCTGTTTTTACAGCAATAAAAATGGCAGATTTGGGGTACCAACTTCAGTACCCATTTCCGACACCTTAGGACGATAATTTCAGTTTAGAATCTAAACGAAAGTTGTAGATGGGGTTAGGTACTATAAGGATATCAAATTTGTTTGGAAGTCGGGCCATTTTAAATAAATATTTTAATAATCCAAAGTCGGCTAATTAGCTAGTTTTGGGAAAACTAGTTTTAATTAACGAAATGTGAAGTCGTTAATTAATTGAGTTATAAATTGACGTTTCGAGCTAAGAAAAACTATAAATTATGGGATTATAATATTAAAACGTAATCAATTTATTCTGAGGCAAAATAAATTGATTTAGTCACAAAGTATTCTATAGTTAGAACACCTTTGCATTAGGATCCATTTTAACTACGATTCATTATCGTATTTTCGTAGACTCGGCGAGGCGACTACCAACGGAACACGGTACTTAAAGAACGCGATATGACCTTAGCTTTTGGATAGAAAACTGTGAGTTTGCTATTTACTTTCGTATATTATCATTATAAGTTGTTATTTGTGTGGTAATCTATTAATTGCATTGCATATATATTATTACTTGGGTACTTCATGTGAATACTTTGCTCATGATATGGCTTGGATACACTATTTGACGTATTGTTGTTATTTGTAAATTGTGATGTTTGCTTTAATGATCCGAGGAAACGAGCTACCTATTGGGCGTCAATAGGCTGTGTGATCACCAGTGTCCGGGTCAGTCATAGAATTAGTGTCGATAGATGTTTGTATTTTAAAATGTTTGATATGAGCTCAATATACGCTAATCATGTTTGGGTATCGGAAAGAAGGATTATAAATTTTGTTAGATACGTGAGTAACTCGGTTGAACTATCTCGGGACCCGTATCTAGTGAGTAACTCGGTTGAACTATCTTGGGACTCACACCTTAGGATTAAGCAGTGACATGATGTAACTCAGTTGAACTATCTCGGGACTATGTCACTCAGACGTTTACAAACGTTACAAAACAAATCCAAACGTTTCACCTTTTTAGCAATTTGAGCCAAACGTTTACAAACGTTACGAAACAAATCAAAATGTTTCACCTTTTTAGCTATTTAAGCCAAACGTTTACAAACGTTACAAAACAAATGAAAATGTTTCACCTTTTTAGCAATTTAAGCCAAACGTTTAGAAACGTTACGAAATAAATCCGAACGTTTCACATTTTTAGCGATTGAACCAAACGTTTCACATTTTTAGCGGTTTAATCCAAACGTTTACAAACGTAACAAAACAAATCCAAAGGTTTCACCTTTTTAGCTATATAAGCCAAAATTTACAAACATTACAAAACAAATCCAAAACGTTTTACCTTTTTAGCAATTGAAGCCAAACGTTTACAAACGTTACAAAACAAAACCAAATGTTTAAAACGTTACAAAAAAAATCCAAATGTTTAACTTTTTTAGCGATTTAAGCCAAATGTTTAATCCAAAAGTTTCAACTTTTTAGCGATTTAAGCCAAACATTTACAAACGTTAAGAAACAAATTCAAACGTTTCCCCTTTTTATCAATTTAAGCCAAACATTTAAAACGTTACGAAACCAAGCCGAACGTTTAAAACGTTTTGAAACAACTCCAGACGTTTCATCTTTTTAGCGATTTAAGCCAAACGTTTACAAATGTTACGAAACCAATCCAAACGTTACGAAACAAATCCAAACGTTTCACCTTTTTAGCGATTTAAGCTAAACATTTACAAACGTTACGAAACAACTCCAAACGTTTCACATTTTTAGCGATTTAAGCCAAACGTTTATGAATGTTACGAAACCAATCCAAACGTTTAAACCGTTACGAAACAAATCCAAACGTTTCACCTTTTTAGCGATTGAAGCCAAACATTTACAATAGCTACGAAACAACTCCAAACGTTTCACCTTTTTTAGCGATTTAAGCCAAACATTTACAAACGGTACGAAACAAATCTAAACGTTTGGATTGGTTTTGTAACTTTTTAAACGTTTGGCTTATATCGCTAAAACTGTCCAAACGTTTACAAACGTTACGAAACATATCCAAACGTTTCCCGTTTTTAGCGATTTATGCCAAACGTTTACAAACGTTACGAAACAAAACAAAATATTTCACCTTTTTAGCGATTTAAGCCAAACCTTTACAAACGTCAGAAACAAATCCAAATGTTTCACCTTTTTGGCGATTTTAGCCAAACGTTTAAAACATTACGCAAAACTAATCCAAACGTTTAAGACGTTACGAAACAAATCCAAACTTTCACCTTTTTAGCGATTTAAGCAAAACTTTTAAAACGTTACGATACCAAGCGAAATGTTTACAAACGTTACGAAACAAATCAAAACGTTTCACCTTTTTAACGATTTAAGCCAAACATTTAAAATGTAACAAAACAATCCAAACGTTTAAAATGTTACGAAACAAATCCAAATGTTTCACCTTTTTAGCGATTTAAGCCAAACGTTTAAAACGTTACGAAACCAATCCAAACGTTTAAAACATTACGAAACAAATTCAAATGTTTCACCTTTTTAGCGATCTAATCCAAACGCTTAAAACGTTATGAAACCAATCCAAATGTTTACAAACGTTACGAAAAGAATCCAAATGTTTCACCTTTTTAGCAATTGAAGTCAGACGTTTAAAACCGTACAAAACCAATCGAAACGTTTAAAACGTAACGAAACAAATTCAGACGTTTCACCTTTTTAGCGATTTAAGCCAAACGTTTATAAATGTAACAAAACCAATCCAAACATTTAAAACTTTATGAAATAAATCCAAACGTTTCACATTTTTAGCGATTTAAGCCAAACGTTTAAAACGTTACGAAACTAATCCAAATGTTTAATGCATTACAAAACAAATCCAAACGTTTCACATTTTTAGCAATTTAAGCCAAACGTTTAAAACGTTACGAAACCAATTTAAATGGTTCACATTATTAGCGATTTAAGCCAAACGTTTACAAACTTTACGAAACAAAACCAAACGTTGCACCTTTTTAGCAATTTAAGCCAAACATTTACAAACTTTACGAAACAAAACCAAACGTTTCCCTTTTTTGCGAGTTAAGACAAACGTTACGAAATCAATCCAAACGTTTCACCTTTTTAGCGATTTAAGCCAAACGTTTACAAATATTACGAAACAAAACCAAACGTTTCGCCTTTTTAGCTATTTAAGCCAAACGTTAACAAACGATACGAAACAAATTCAAACGTTTCACCTTTTTAGCTATTTAAGCTAAACGTTTACAAATGTTACAAAACCTATCCAAAAATTTAAAACGTTACGAAACAAATCCAAACGTTTACAAACAAAACGAAAAAATTTCAATTGTTTTACCTTTTTTGCTATTTAAGCCAAACGTTTACAAACGTTACGAAACAAATCCAAACGTTTAAGGTGTTGCAAAGGAAATCCAAATGTTTAAAACGTTAGTAAAACAAATCCAAACGTTTCACCTCTTTATCGATTTAAGCCAAACTTTTACAAATGTTACGAAACAGATCCAAACGTTTCACCTTTTCATCGATTTAAGCCAAACTTTTACAAACATTATGAAACAAATCCAAAAGTTTTGCCATTTTTAGCGATTGAAGCCAAAAGTTTACAAAAGTTACAAAACAAATTCGAACGTTTCACCTTTTTAGCGGTTTCAGCCAAACGTATACAAACATTACGAAATCAAATCCAAACGTATAAAATGTTACAAAACCAATCCAAACGTTTACAAAGTTACGAAACAAAACCAAACATTTCATCTTTTTAGCGATTTAAGCCAAACGTTTACAAACGTTACGAAACAAATCCAAACCTTTCCTCTTTTTAGCAATTTAAGCCAAACGTTTAAAACGTTACGAAACCAATCCAAACGTTTCCCATTTTTAGCGATTTAAGCCAAACTTTTACAAACGTTACGAAACAAATCCAAATGTTTCACCTTTTAGCGATTTAAGCCAAACGTTTACAAACGTTACGAAACAAAGCCAAACGTTTCACCTTTTTAGCGATTTAAGCCAAATGTTTACAAACAAAACGAAACAATTCCAAATGTTTCACCTTTTTAGCTATTTAAGCCAAACGTTTACAAACGTTACGAATCAATTCCAAACGTTTAAGGCGTTACGAAGGAAATCCAAACGTTTAAAATGTTACAAAACAAATCCAAAAGTTTCACCTTTTTATCGATTTAAGCCAAACTTTACAAATGTTACGAAACAAATCCAAACGTTTAACCTTTTTATTGATTTCAGCCAGACTTTTACAAAAGTTGGGAAACAAATCCAAAAGTTTAGCATTTTTAGCGATTGAAGCCAAACGTTTACAAAAGTTACAAAACAAATCCAAACGTTTCACGTTTTTAGCGGTTTAAGCCAAACGTATACAAACATTAGGAAATCCAATCCAAACGAATAAAACGTTACAAAACCAATCCAAACGTTTACAAAGTTATGAAACAAAACCAAATATTTCATCTTTTTAGCGATTTATGTCAAACGTTTACAAACGTTACGAAACAAATCCAAACGTTTCCCCTTTTTAGCAATTTAAGTCGAACGTTTAAAATGTTACAAAACAAATACGAACGTTTCACCTTTCTAGCGATTTAAACCAAACATCTCACCTTTTAAGCTATTTAAACCAAAAGTGTACAAAGGTTACGTAACTAATCCAAATGTTTTAAACTTTACGAAACAAATCATAATGTTTCACCTTTTTTGCGATTTAAGCTAAACGTTTAAAACTTTACGAAACAAATCCTAACGTTTCACCTTTTTACCGATGAAAGCCAAACGTTTAAAACGTTACGAAACAAATCCAAACGTTTAAAACGTTACTAAACAAATCCAAACGTTTAAAACGATACGAAACAAATACAAACGATTCACCTTTTAAGCGATTTAAGCCAAAAGTTTAAAATATTACGAAACAAATTTAAACGTTTTAAAACGTTCGGAGACATATCCAGACGTTTGATTTCTTTCGTAACGTTTGTAAACGTTTGTCTTCAATTGCTAAAAGGTGAAACGTTTGGATTTCTTTCATAGCATCTGTAAATGTTTGGCTTATATAGCTAAAAAGTTGAACTGTTTGGTTTTGTTTCATAACGTTTGTACACGTTTAGCTTAAATCGCTGAAAAGGTAAAACGTTTGAATTGTTTCGTAACGTTTTAAACGTTTGGATTAAATTGCTGAAAAGGTGAAACGTTTGGATTTGTTTCTTAACGTTTGGATTGGTTTTGTAACGTTTTAAACTTTTGGCTTAAATCGCTAAAAAGGTTAAACGTTTGGTTTTGTTTCGTAACGTTTAGATTGGTTTCGTAACGTTTTAAACATTTGGCTTAAATAGCTAAAAGGTGAAACATTAGGATTTGTTTTGTAACGTTATAAACGTTTGGATTGGTTTCGTAACGTTTTAAACGTTTGGCTTAAATCTGTAAACCAATCGAAACGTTTAAAACTTCACGAAACAAATCCAAAATTTCACCTTTTTAGCGATTTAAGCCAAACATTTATAAATATTACGAAATAAATCCAAACGTTTCACCTTTTTAGCGATTAAAACCAAAGGGTTACAAACTAAACAAAACAAATCCAAACATTTCATATTTTAGCGATTTACGTCAAACGTTTACAAACTCTACGAAAAAACCAAACGTTTCACCTTTTCAGCAATTTAATCCAAACGTTTACAAATATTACAAAATAAATCAAAACATTTCATCTTTTTAGCGATTTAAGCCAAACGTTTACAAAAAAATCAAAATGTTTGGATTGGTTTTATAACGTTTTAAACGTTTGGCTTAAATCGCTAAAAAGGTCCAAACGTTTACAAATATTACGAAACAAATCCAAATGTTTCTCCTTTTTAGCGATTTAAGCTAAACGTTTACAAACGATACGAAACAAATCCAAAAGTTTCACCTTTTTAGAGATTTAAGCTAAACGTTAAGAAACAAATCAAAACTTTTCCCTTTTTTATCAATTTAAGCCAAACATTTAAAATGTTGCGAAACCAAACCAAACATTTAAAACATTACGAAACAAATCCAAATGTTTCACATTTTTAGCGATTTAAGTCAGACGCTTACAAACGTTATGAAACCAATCCAAACGTTTACAAACGTTACGAAACAAATCCAAACGTAGTCGAACGTTTAAAACCTTATGAAACCAATCCAAACGTTTAAAACGTAACAAAACAAATCCAAACGTTTCACCTTTATAGAGATTTAAGCCAAACGTTACGAAACAAATTCAAACGTTTCACCATTATATCTATTTAAGCCAAACGTTTACAAATGTTAAAAAACCAATCCAAACATTTAAAATGTTACGAAATAAATCTAAACGTTTCACATTTTAGCGATATAAGCCAAACGTTTAAAACGTTATGAAACTAATCCAAGCGTTTAAAACGTTACGAAACAAATCCAAACGTTTCACCTTTTTTTGCAAATTAAGCCAAACGTTTACAAAAGTTACGAAACAAATCCAAACGTGTCACCTTTTTAGCGATTTAAGTCAAACGTTAATAAACGATACGAAACAAATTCAAACGTTTCACCTTTTTAGATATTTAAGCCAAACGTTTACAAATGTTACAAAACCTATCCAAACATTTAAAACGTTACGAAACAAATTCAAACGTTTCACATTTTTAGCGATTTAAGTCAAACGTTTAAAACATTACGAAACTAATCCAATCGTTTAAAACGTTATGAAACAAATCCAAACATTTCACCTTTTTAGCGAATTAAGACAAACATTTACAAACATTACGAAACAAATCCAAACGTTTCACCTTTTTAGGGATTTAAGCCAAATGTTTACAAACGTTACAAAACAAATCCAAATATTTCACCTTTTTAGCGATTGAAGCCAAACGTTTAAAACGTTACAAAACCAATCAAAATGTTTAATACATTACGAAACAAATCCAAATGTTTCACATTTTTAGCGATTCAAGCCAAACGTTTAAAACGTTACGAAACCAATCTAAACGTTACACATTTTTAGCGATTTAAGCCCAACGTTTACAAACGTTATGAAACAAAACCAAACGTTTCAACTTTTTATCAATTTAATCCAAACGTTTACAAACTTTACGAAACAAAACAAAACGTTTCACCTTTTTTGCGAGTTAAGACAAACGTTTACAAACATTACGAAACCAATCCTAACGTTTCACATTTTTAGCGATATAAGCCAAACGTTTAAAACTTTACAAAACTAATCCAAACGTTTAAAACGTTATGAAACAAATCCAAACGTTTCACCTTTTTAGCGATTTGAGCCAAATATTTACAAACGTTACGAAACAAATCCAAACGTTTTGACCTTTTTAGCGATTTAAGCCAAACGTGAACAAACGATACGAAACAAATTCAAACGTTTCACCTTTTTAGCTATTTAAACCAAACGTTTACAAATGTTACAAAAGCAATCTAAACATTTAAAACGTTACGAAACAAATCCAAATGTTTGACATTATTAGCGATTTAAGCCAAACGTTTAAAACATTACGAAACTAATCCAAGAGTTTAAAACGTTATGAAACAAATCCAAACGTTTCACCTTTTTAGCGAATTAAGACAAACATTTACAAACATTACGAAACTAATCCAAGCGTTTAAGACGTTACGAATCAAATCCAAATGTTACACCTTTTTAGCAATGTAAGCCAAACGTTTAAAACGTTATGAAACCAATCCAAACGATTACAAATGTTACGAAACAAATCCAAACGTTTCACCGTTTTAGCGATTGAGGTCAAACGTTTAAAACCTTACGAAACCAATCCAAACGTTTAAAACGTAACGAAACAAATCCAAACGTTTCAAATTTATAGCGATTTAAGCCAAACGTTAACAAACGTTACGAAACAAATTCAAACGTTTCACCTTTATAGATATTTAAGCCAAACGTTTACAAATTTTACAAAACCAATCCAAACATTTAAAACATAACGAAACAAATCTAAACGTTTCACATTTTTAGCGATATAAGCCAAACGTTTAAAAATTCACAAAACTAATCCAAGCGTTTAAAACGTTACGAAACAAATCCAAACGCTTCACCTTTTTAGCAAATTAATCCAAACGTTTACAAACGTTACGAAATAAATTCAAACGTTTCACATTTCTAGCGATTTAAGCCAAACGTTTATAAACGTTACGAAACAAATTCAAACAATTTACCTTTTTAGCGATTTAAGCCAAACGTATACAACGTTAAAAAACAAATCCAAACTAAATGTTTCACCTTTTCAGCGATATAAGCCAAACGTTTAAAACTTTACGAAACGAATCCAAATATTTTATCTTTTTATCAATTTAAAGAAAACGTTTACAAACATAACTAAACAAATCCTAACGTTTTGCATTTTTACCGATTTAAGCCGAAAGTTTAAAACTTTCCAAAACCAATCTGAACGTTTATAACATTACGAAACAAATCCAAACGTTTCACCTTTTTAGCGATTTAAGCCGAACATTTACAAACATTACGAAACAAATCCAAACGTTTCACCATTTTAGCAATTTAAGCAAAACATTTATAATGTTTCGAAACTAATCCAAACGTTTAAAACGTTAGGAAACAAATCCAAACGTTACACATTTTTAGAGATTTAAGCCAAAGATATACAAACGTTACGAAACAAAACCAAATGTCGAATCTTTTTAGAAATTTAAGCCAAACATTTACAACTTTACAAAACAATCCAAACGTTTAAAACGTTACGAAACAAATCCAAATGTTACACCTTTTTAGCGATGTCAGCGAAACATTTAAATCGTTATGAAACCAATCCAAACGTTTACAAACGTTACGAAACAAATCCAAATGTAGTCGAACGTTTAAAACCTTATGAAACAAATCCAAACGTTTAAAACGTAACAAAACAAATCCAAACGTTTCACCTCTATAGCGATTTAAGACAAACGTTAACAAACGTTACGAAACAAATTCAAACGTTTCACCCTTATATCTATTTAAGCCAAACGTTTACAAATGTTAAAAAACCAATCCAAACATTTAAAACGTTACGAAACAAATCTAAACGTTTCACATTTTAGCGATATAAGCCAAACGTTTAAAACGTTATGAAACTAATCCAAGCGTTTAAAACGTTACGAAACAAATCCAAACGTTTCACCTTTTTTTGCAAATTAAGCCAAACGATTACAAAAGTTACGAAATAAATCCAAACGTGTCACCTTTTTAGCGATTTAAGCCAAACGTTAACAAATGATACGAAACAAATTCAAACGTTTCCCCTTTTTAGATATTTAAGCCAAACGTTTACAAACGTTACAAAACCTATCCAAACATTTAAAACGTTACGAAACAAATCCAAACGTTTCACATTTTTAGCGATTTAAGTCAAACGTTTAAAACATTACGAAACTAATCCAAGCGTTTAAAACGTTATGAAACAAATCCAAACATTTCACCTTTTTAGCGAATTAAGACAAACATTTACAAACATTACGAAACAAATCCAAATGTTTCACCTTTTTAGCAATTTAAGCCAAACGTTTACAAACGTTACAAAACAAATCCAAATATTTCACCTTTTTAGCGATTGAAGCCAAACGTTTAAAACGTTACAAAACCAATCAAAATGTTTAATACATTACGAAACAAATCCAAATGTTTCACATTTTTAGCGATTCAAGCCAAACGTTTAAAACGTTACGAAACCAATCTAAACGTTACACATTTTTAGCGATTTAAGCCCAACGTTTACAAACGTTATGAAACAAAACCAAACGTTTCAACTTTTTATCAATTTAATCCAAACGTTTACAAACTTTACGAAACAAAACAAAATGTTTCACCTTTTTTGCGAGTTAAGACAAACGTTTACAAACATTACGAAACCAATCCTAACGTTTCACATTTTTAGCGATATAAGCCAAACGTTTAAAACTTTACAAAACTAATCCAAACGTTTGAAACGTTATGAAACAAATCCAAATGTTTCACCTTTTTAGCAAAGTAATCCAAACGTTTACAAACGCAATGAAACAAATCCAAACGTTTTGACCTTTTTAGCGATTTAAGCCAAACGTTAACAAACGATACGAAACAAATTCAAACGTTTCACCTTTTTAGCTATTTAAACCAAACGTTTACAAATGTTACAAAACCAATCTAAACATTTAAAACGTTACGAAACAAATCCAAACGTTTCACATTTTTAGCGATTTAAGCCAAACGTTTAAAACATTACGAAACTAATCCAAGCGTTTAAAACGTTATGAAACAAATCCAAACGTTTCACCTTTTTAGCGAACTAAGACAAACATTAACAAACATTACGAAACTAATCCAAGCGTTTAAAACATTACGAATCAAATCCAAATGTTACACCTTTTTAGCAATGTATGCCAAACGTTTAAAACGTTATGAAACCAATCCAAACGATTACAAACGTTACGAAACAAATCCAAACGTTTCACCTTTTTAGCGATTGAGGTCAAACGTTTAAAACCTTACAAAACCAATCCAAACGTTTAAAACGTAACGAAACAAATCCAAACGTTTCAAATTTATAGCGATTTAAGCCAAACGTTAACAAACGTTACGAAACAAATTCAAACGTTTCACCTTTATAGATATTTAAGCCAAACGTTTACAAATTTTACAAAACCAATCCAAACATTTAAAATGTTACAAAACAAATCTAAACGTTTCACATTTTTAGCGATATAAGCCAAACGTTTAAAAATTCACAAAACTAATCCAAGCGTTTAAAACGTTACGAAACAAATCCAAACGTTTCACCTTTTTAGCAAATTAATCCAAACGTTACGAAATAAATCCAAACGTTTCACCTTTTTAGCGATTTAAGCCAAACGTTAACAAACGATACTGATAACTTGTGAAACGGCGGCGAAGTTCTGATCCAATGACCACTCCAATGTTATACCTGAAAGGCACAACACAACCGTAAGAAGGATGCCGGAAGGGGATTCCGGCAAACCACTCCGACGGTCTAGTTAGTAACTGTTTTAGTGAGAAAAAGAATAAGAAGTGAAAGGTAATTAAGAGTTGAGAGAAAAAGAGAATTAACCTTTTTCCTATTTTTCTTTAGCCTTTTATACTATGTGTGTTGTTCCTCTTTGTCTGGGCTTGACAGACCTGATTTCGTTCTCTTTGTCTGTGCAGATGTTGTCTGGAATGTCAGGGTACGTCCTGACAAGTTTGTCGGTGTGTTTTGTTGAAGGTGAGCTCGGGTGAAACCGAGATGGTATTTTATGGTGTGTGGTCAGACCGAGATGGTACTTTTATGTAAGGCATTCGGTGACCGAGATGGTATATACGGTGCTCGATGCGGCCGAGATGGTACTACTTCTACGCATGTTGTTAGTTTTGTGTTCTGGTCGATTAGTTGGGTTGGTTGCTCGGCGTGATCTACTCGGTTCATGTGCTGTTTAGGGTTTGTTCATTTGTGTTGTTATCACAAGTCCCCCCTCAACTTGTTCGGATATTTATGTCCGAGTGTTTTCTTGCATGTTCGGTTTTGGCTCTGGTTGGTTGTTACCTTATCCTTTGCGTGCCGTTTTAGCTATCTAGCTTACCTGACAAGCTTTTGACACGTGGTCTTCTATTAATGCTGCCTTTTGACACCTGGTATCCACTAGCACATTTATTGAGGCGGCATTTCAGTTGTCCCGTTTCGGTATCTATAAAATCCTTTTTGTTGATTTTTGTTTTTCTTTCTTCGCTCTCGTTTTGAATTTTTTTCTTTTCTTTTACTTTCTTTCGCTTTGTTGGAGTCTACTTTCGAAGATTTCATCAGTAAGTTCATTTTTTTCTCTGTTTGATCTTTGTTTGTTTCTTTTCTTCATCTTTTTTCTGTTTGTTCTTTGTGTTCTTGAGTGTTTTATCCTTAGGGTTGCTATATTTAGCCTTTTTGATTTTGGTGAGAGTTGTTTTTTCTTCTCGGTTTAATAATGTCGTCCAAGGATGATTCCCAGAATGTTTTTATAGATGTATATGATGATGGTGAGGGTGATTCGGATAAATGTACCTCAGGAGGAAATAAGTCCGAGGTCGAGCTTTCTGACTCGGCCAAGGAGAAGTCTATTGACATTCTCCGAATAAATAAGGTGGACGAGGTTGGTTGTTCAGAGGCCACTTCGTCCGTTAAACCGAGACGGGTAAGACCTAGGAGCACTAAGACGGCTGAGGCTCGTCCAGTTAGGATGGAAAATGCTTTTGCAGAGCTAAACCAGGGATATTTAGATTACCTAGTCTCCAAAATAAACCTTCGTGAGGGGTATCGGTTTCAGCTGTCTCCCCCAGGTGTGACAATAAATCTTCCGGTTGATCCAGATTTTATAGTGGTGAGCGTCGAACACCTTCATTCTGGTGTTCGTATCCTCTTACAAGACGACTTAGTGGCTTTTTTGAAGTTTTATAATATGCCTCTTAGTCAGTTTCACCCGAATGGTGTCCGTCATTTTCTCTGTCTTCGTCGTTTGTGTCGGCGACGTAGGATTCCCTTCTCGGTAGAATTTTTTGCCAGTATCTATGGGCTTATTTTTGGTGGGGCGTATGATTTTTCTACTTTTAAGATTCTGAAGTTGGAGCCTAGGCATGTTATAGAAAAGGTGAGTACCTCGGTTAAGAGGTTTAGGGAGGATTGGTTTCGGATTTACCATCCTACTGCTTTTGCCGACCTTCCTCGTTATTGGTTGTGTACTTCTCCGGTGACTCTTTTGAGACGGGACGCGGCTGGGAATGAGAACCATAAACTTCTCCAGGACGTTCTGAGGACGACTGGTCCTGTAAATACCTATACTCTTATTCCGAAACTGCCCCTTGTTAAGTTTGACCCGAAGCGGGAAGGTTGTTATCGGTTTATATATATTTTTTGTTTTTCTTTACCTTCTTTGTCTTATGTTTATTTATGTATTTTCTGATTCTGATGTGTTTTGTTTCGGTATGTATATTTTCTTTTTCAGTGTTCAATATGAGTGCGTTTAGTGCTGCAAGGCAAAAAGGTGATGGCACTTCTTTTAAGAAGCTGCCTTCTTCCTATGTTGGTAATGTAAAAGCTGCCGGTAAACAACCTGTTCTGAATAGACCGGATTTGGCACTGGCTAAACCCTTGCCGGCTAAACCTTTATCGACTGTGCCTCCTCTCTCGAAGCCTGTTAAGAGGAAGAATATGGACAAAGGGAAAGAACCATGCTCGGTATCCGAAGTGAAAGATGCTGCAGTTGTGTTGGGCGATTCTGATGTTGTGGTAGGTTTGTGTGCCTCTAGTGCTGTTGTGTCCGAGGTGGATAAGGGGATGTCTCTGCCGAAGAAAAGAGCTAAGGGAGGTGATGTGGAGGCTAACCCGGTCGATCTTGATGCTTTGAAGCTGTCACCTCGGTTTTTAGCTCGTTATCTGAAATCCAGGTCTTTGGAAGATACTGTAGATTCGTTGACTACCTCGGTTTTTCTGGGAAAAACGGTGTCTCTTCCCCGTGATCGAGAGGCTTTATCTGCTACTCCTCAGAAGGATTTCCTTGACAGTAGTGTATCTCTGTCTTTTCAGGTATGCCTTTGTTTTCCTTGTCATTTCTTCTTATCCTTGAACTACTTTTGTGTTTTGCCTGACGGAATTTGTGTCGGTTTTCTTTAGCTGATTAATCACTTGATTGGAGCTCGGTCATTTCAAGAGGATTTGGCTGCTCAAGCTTCAGAAGATAGAGAGAAACTGACTACTGCTCTTGCTGATCTGGAGAAGGAGCAGCTGCAGAGGGCGAATGTAGAATCGGTTTTGGCTAGTAATACTAAGAAATTTAATGCCAAGATTGAAGAGCTGAAACGGATGGTATCCGACCTTACCGCCGAACGAGATGGGCTTGTAATTGCTAAGGGCACTATTGAGAAAGAGAAGGAGGAACTCCGAGCTTCTCCGACTGAGAAATTTGACAAGGAGAAAGCTGATCTGCAAAGTACTATTGATGGCCATCATCTGAGCTATATGCGCTTACATGAAATTCTTGATTATACAACCAAGATTGTGGAGACTCAGCGAGATGACATGATGAGGGAGTTTGCTCATTTGACCGACGCTATGGAAGATGGCTTAAAGGAGCGTGTCGGGCCGCTTCTCCGAGCTGAGGTTGACCCCATCTGTCTGTATCTTGATATGGAAGGCATGTATCAGAAGATTCAGGACGAGCGAAAACTTGCGAAGGCAAATGAGGCGACTGATTCTGAGCAGTGTGCTGAAGAGTTTGCTGCTGAGCTGAGGAGGGAGCTTGAAGATGATGCCCCTCCTGTTAAGAATGATTTTTCAGCTCGGGGTGCTGGTGGTGTGACCGAGAAAGCTGATGTCGTTGTGACTGAGTCGGCTGCTGTTATTGCTTCGAAGGAAAATGATGAGAAAGCCGATGACGTTGTTATTATCTCGTCTCCGGCCGTGCTGCTTGAAGTTCGTCATTATGAGGAGGCCGGTTTAAGCGAGAATGACGGGACTTCCTCCGGGGCTGGCTTGTCGGTTCCGGAGCATGTTAGCAATGCTGTAATAGATTAGAATTTTCACCTTTTGTAAAGAATTTTTTGTGATAAGTAATAGATCGGCTTATATTTTATGACTTGTGGTGTTTCTTCTCCTATGTCGTCTTTTTTTTTTGAACGATTTATTAGGCTGTGTTGAGAGACTTTTTAGCTCGGTTTTCAAGGATTGTTTCGAGTTATATCTTAGCCCGGATTTAAGTACTAACTTCTGATTTTCGTTAAAATATGGCCTGACTCGGTTTTGATCAATAAATTCAAATTTTGACAAGCTATGGCTTAACTTGGTTCAATAGCTTCAAATTCTGTTTAAACTATGGCTTAACTCGGTTTGAAGAAATAGCTTTGAATTCTGTTAAGTTGTAACTTAACTCGGTTTTAAGCAATAGCTTTGAATTTTGTTAAGTTATGACTTAACTCGGTTTTAAGCACTAGCTTTGAATTCTGTTAAGTGATGACTTAACTCGGTTTTAAGCAATAGCTTTGAATTGTGTTAAGTGATGACTTAACTCGGTTTTAAGCAATAGCTTTGAATTCTGTTAAGTTATGACTTAACTCGGTTTTAAGCAATAGCTTTGAATTCTGTTAAGTTATGACTTAACTCGGTTTTAAGCAATAGCTTTGAATTCTGTTAAGTTATGACTTAACTCGGTTTTAAGCAATAGCTTTGAATTCTGTTAAGTTATGGTTTGACTCGGTTTTTCTTTTCTTTTTTCTTTATTGATAGGGGAAAAACTTGCATTTTTGCCTGCAACCATCTTTGACCAAAATGCAAGTGAAAAAACCCCTGACAGACTCGATAACCTGAATGTTGTCTACTGATAGAATCTTTTGAGAACTCTGGCATTCCAGGTTCTTGGTATGTCTCGTCCGGACATGTAGGTTAAGTAGTAGGCTCGACCTTTTCCTACTTTCTTCACTTGGTAAGGCCCTTCCCGGTTAGCTCCGAGCTTAGAAACGCCTGCATTACCTCTTGCTGTATCGGCTCGTCGCAGTACCAGGTCACCTACTTCGAACGTTAAGGGTTTGACCCGTTTGTTATGATATGTTGCCATCCTTTGTTTGTATGCTTCGATGTGCATTAATGCTTGATCTCTTCTCTCTTCTAGTAAATCGAGGCAAATTTTGGTGCTTTCTTCGTTTTGTTGCTCGTCGAAATATTGTACTCTGATGGTAGGCATGCCGATTTTGACTGGCACCATTGCTTCGCACCCATAGGTCAGGCTGTATGGTGTTCTTCCTGTGCCGGCTTTTGGAGTGGTTGTGTATGACCATAGTACGTTATGTAGCTCGTCGGCCCATCGACCTTTTGCTTCGTCTAGGCGCTTTTTCAAGCCATTAACAATGGTTCGATTGGTGACTTCTGTCATTCCGTTGCTTTGTGGGTGGGTGACCGAAGTGAACCTTAGGTCAATTCCTTTTTCAATGCAGAATTCTCTGAAGTTTTTGTTGTCGAATTGCTTCCCGTTGTCGGTTATGATTGTTTTTGGGATCCCAAAACGACAGATTATTTCTCTTCGGACGAAGCTTCGAACTCGTGCTTCTGTTATGGTGGAAACAGCTTCGGCTTCTACCCACTTCGAGAAGTGGTCGACTGCTACTATCAGGAATTTTCGCTGCCCACTTGCCGTTGGAAAAGGCCCGACGATGTCTATTCCCCACCTGCTAAATGGCCAAGGGCTTACTATTGGGTTTTGTTCAGCTGTTGGCTGATGGTGTACGTTTTGGTGGTATTGACATTTTTCACATTTTTGCACCAGATTTGCTGCGTCTTGTGCCAGTGTCGGCCAGTAGTAACCTTGTAAAACAGCTTTTCGGCAGAGTGCAAGATGTGAGATGTGACTTCCACATACACCTTCGTGTATCTCGGCCAATACATATTTTCCTTCTTCTATTGTGAGGCATCTGGACCAGGGGTGTGAGAAGGATTTTCTGTATAGAGTCCCGTCTCGGTACGAGAAGTGTGGTGCTCGGCGTTTTACTTTCTTTGCTTCTTTGTTATCCTCGGACAGGCTCCCATTCTCGATGTATGATATGATGTGTTCCATCCACTGGTCTAAAGGGTTGATGAGGAATGTTGCTTCGGGATTCTGGATACTACTGAAATTTTGAACTGAACAAGGTATGCTCGGCATTGTTTCTCTGGATGCCCCTGCTTTTGCTAGTGTGTATGCTTCTGTGTTTTCTTCTCTGGGGATTTGTTCTAGCTCCCATTTCCCACCCTCTTCGGTAATTTTTGCAAGCAGCTCTTTCACTCGGTCTACATATTTTTTCATTTCCGGGTCCTTTACCTCATATAACCCAAGTACCTGATTAACCACTAGCTGAGAGTCACTCTGAATTTTGATATATTCAGTCTTGACTACCGTTGCCATCCTTAATCCATTTATCAAAGCCTCATACTCTGCCGCATTGTTGGTTGCTGGGAAATTTAGGTGGATTGACTGTTGCATTTTGATTTTGTGTGGTCCTCTTAGTATCATGCCCGCTCCGGCCCCGGTTATGTTTGATGCCCCGTCAACTTGCAGCGTCCAGCTAACCAGGCCCTTGTCTACTTCGGTGGGTTGATCGTGTGTTGTTGTTTCTGCTACAAAGTCAGCTAGGATCTGAGCTTTCATTGCTGTTCGTGGCTCATATTTGATATCGTATGATCCCACCTTGACTGACCAGTTGATTAGCCGTCCAGATGTTTCCGGTCTTGCCAGCGCTTTTCGTAGGGGTTGGTTTGTTCGGACTATAACGGTGTGAGCTTGGAAGTATCTTTTTAGCTTTTCCACTGTTAAGACCAATGCGAGTGCAAATTTCTCGATTTTGCTGTATCGGATCTCGGGACCTTTTAACACCTTGCTTGTGTAATATACCGGCCTTTGCTCGGTCAGCTCCTCCTTCACCAGTACCGATGCCACTGTTTCATTAGTGACACTTAGGTATAGGTATAGCACTTCTCCGGTTTCAGGTCTTCCGAGCAATGGTGGTGAACTTAGGAATTTCTTGAGTTCTTCGAACGATTGCTGACATTCCTCGGTCCACTCGAATTTTTTCACATTTCTCAATGTTTTAAAGAATGGGAGACACCTCTTGGCCGAGTTAGACACGAATCGACCGAGGGCCGTGATTCTTCCGTTTAGCCTCTGAACTTCTTTAGCTGATTTTGGTGCCTTCATGTCTAGAATTGCCTTTGTTTTCTCCGGATTTACCTCGATACCTTTCTGGGAGATGAGGTATCCTAGGAATTTTCCTGCTGGGACTCCGAATGCGCACTTGTCCGGATTTAGCTTGAGTTTGTATTTTTTTAGCTTTGTGAAGACTTCTTCCAAGTCTCTCGCATGATCTTCTACGTTTTTGGACTTGACGATGATGTCGTCTACATAGACTTCCATGTTGCGACCGATCTGGTCTTTGAACACGAAATTCATTAGCCGCTGATATGTTCCTCCCGCATTTTTTAGTCCGAATGGCATTTGTTTGTAGCAGTATGTGCCACTGTCGGTTACAAAGCTTGTTTTTTCTTCATCATCTCTGTGCATTGGGATTTGGTGGTATCCTTGGGCTGCGTCTATGAACGAGTAGACTTCGTAGCTGCTGGTTGAGTTGACCAGCTGGTCAATGTTTGGCAGGGGATAGCTGTCTTTGGGGCATGCTCGGTTTAGGTCTGTGAAATCTATGCACAGCCTCCACTTTCCGTTCGGTTTTTTTATGAGCACGACATTGGATAGCCACTCCGGATAATATACCCTTCTGATGAAGCCTGCTGCTAACAGTTTGTCTACCTCGGTTCTGATGGTGATCTGTCTGTCTATTGCGAAGGCTCTTTTCTTTTGTTTGACTGGTTTCTGTTTCGGGTCGACGTTGAGTTTATGTGATATTATTGCCGGGTCAACCCCTTCTATTTCGCCTGGGGTATTAACGAATTCGACTTCGTTTCTGATCAGCATGTCGGTTATCTCCTGTTTTATTGGTTTAGGTAGTTCTGCGCTTATCTGGACCGATCGTGGTGTTATTCCTGCCAGACTAACTCTTTCCAACTTTCCGTGCGGTTCGAGCTTGCCTTCGTCCGAGTCTGGTATCTCCATTGTTTCTATGGCCAAGGTTTCTGATACTCCTTTCATTGATACCAAGTAGCATTGCTTTGCTATGTCTTGCCTTCCTTTTACTATCACCACTTCTGCTTCGGTCGGTATTTTCATACACAAGTATTTGATGCATGTGACTGCCCCGGTGTTGTATAACATTGGTCTGCCGAGTATGACGTTATAAGCAAGTGGCATGTCGATGACCATGAATAATGTTTTGAATTTCTTTGTGATACCGACCAGTCCTCCTCCTGGTGAGCCATTTTCTTTTCCCACTTCTACCGTCAGTTCCGCCACTCCTTCTGCATGTACCGGTGTTCCTCCTAGTCCGACTAGTGGGGTTTTGACCGGTTTGAGATTTAGGACGGAGCATCCTATTCCGAGGTATGCTTGTTTTGTGATGAGGTTAACCGAGCTCCCTTCGTTGATCAGTTGCCTCATTACCCAGAAGTTTTCGATTAGACCTGAGATTACCAAAGGGTCTTGGTGTGGAAAATCTATTCCTTCGCCGTCAGCCGTGCTGAAACGAACTTCAGGTAAGGGTTTAGCTGCCGATATGTTCATTACTATTTTCTGCCTTTTCCGTCTTCCTCGTCTATACTCAGGGTCGGCCATACCACCTGCTATAGTGTTTATTACACCCGATACATTTTGTCTTTTGGCAAGTGGCGCTTCCTCTCTTCTTCGACTATGCTCGCCCCGGTAATTTCCTCCCGAGCTATAATTCTTGTTTTGTGCGACGAAATCTTTCAACCGACCGACTTGCACCAATCGATCGATTTCTTTCTTTAGGCTTCCACATTCGTCTGTGACATGGCTATGGCCATCGTGAAATTGGCAATATTTTTTCCTGTCTCCCTCGTGCTGAAGCTTGGGTGGGTACCTCACTAGCTCATTGTTGTTCTGTATCCACATTAGGATGTGTGACCTCGGTGTGTTAAGGGGGATGAAGGCTTGGTCTTCTACTTTTACTGGTCGGTGTGGCTCTGTTCGTTGAGGACTAGCTTGTTGTTGGTTTTGTGGCCTGAACCGTTCTTGCCTAGCCGGCTGATTGAAAAGAGGCCTTGGTGTTTGGAACCGTGTTGTGGTTTGTGCGGCTTTTTGTCGTTGTTCCTCGTCCAGATTTATGTAATTCCATGCTCGGTCCATAAGCTGGGAGTAAGTTTGCACCGGATTCGTTATCAGGTTATCCCTGAAGGCCATCATCGTCGTGTTGTCCTTCATTGCGTCTATCACGGTATCGTCATTCAAATTTCCTACTTCGACTGCCTCGGCATTGAATCTGGCAATGTAGCTCTGTAAACTTTCTCCCGGTTTCTGGTAGCAGAGCTTTAGGTCGCTGGACTTTTTCTTTCGCTGTATGCTCGGTGCAAAATGAGTTCGGAAAGCTTTTGCTAGCTCGTCAAAACTACGAATAGAGCCTTCTTTCAGACTTTGATACCAGGTTGCTGCCGGTCCCTTTAGGGTTGTTGGAAAAAGCTTGCAGACAGCGGCTTCAGACAAACTTTGTACCATCATGACTACTTGGAAACAGCTCAAGTGTGTGACCGGATCTCCTGTTCCATTGTAGTCGTCTAACTGCGGTATTTTGTAGTTTAAGGGGAAAGGTTCTTCCCGCATCTCGGCAGACAGCGGGTTCCCGATGTTTAAAAAGCTTGTGTTTCTCGGTTCTTTTCTCCTGAATTTTTCCATTTCGGTTCTGACCCTTTCGGTAATTTCTTGCTCTAGATTCTTTTTCTTTGGTGACTCGGCTCCCGAGCTGTGAACGCTCTCCTCGATTTCAATGCGTTGGGGTGTTTTGTTTGGTCCTTCCGGGGATTTGTGCCCGGCTAGTATTCCTTGCCCTTCCTTCGCATTTTGTTCACGTGGATTTTTCTCGTGGTTTGTTTCCTCGGAGATTGTCCGGCCTTGGTAAAATTCTTGTGGATGGGGTGGTGCGGTTGGAATGTATGGTGGGGTGGTAATGTTGCCTTGGGATGTTGCTACGGTCGCTGGCTGAGCATGGGCGTGTTCTAATTGTTGAAGGAAGGCCAGTTGCCGAGTGTGAAATTCGATGTATTCTTGGATTTGTGCTGGCGTGGGGTTTGGAATTTCGGTGGTAGGTCTGGGAGTCGGGGTGGTGTTTGGAGTGAAAGAGAGGTTGATGGGGGTCATGCCCAATGAAAAATTTTGGGTGGTTTGTTGTGTGGGAGTGAAGTATGATGTGGGAGGAACGTTTCCCGGTAGTGGCATTCCCCAGGGGTATTGGGTGGTGACTCCCGAGGTAGTGCCAGGATGGATACCACCTCCTGACCGGGCAGAACGAACTTTCCCCCGTGGCTCTTCCTGGCGGCGCGTTGAGTCCTTCTCTCACTCTATTGCTGAGTGTGCTATTGTCTCCGGTGCCAGGATCCTCTCCTTCTACTCTGCTCATCCTACTTCTTCCTGGTAGACTAGAAAGGGGGAGACTTTCTAACTTTCTTTCCCACAAACGGCGCCAAATGATAACTTGTGAAACGGCGGCGACGTTCTGATCCAATGACCACTCCAATGTTATACCTGAAAGGCACAACACAACCGTAAGAAGGATACCGGAAGGGGATTCCGGCAAATCACTCCGACGGTCTAGTTAGTAACTGTTTTAGTGAGAGAAAGAATAAGAAGTGAAAGGTAATTAAGAGTTGAGAGAAAAAGAGAATTAACCTTTTTTCCTATTTTTCTTTAGCCTTTTATACTATGTGTGTTGTTCCTCTTTGTCTGGGCCTGACAGACCTGATTTCGTTCTCTTTGTCTGTGCAGATGTTGTCTGGAATGTCAGGGTACGTCCTGACAAGTTTGTCGGTGTGTTTTGTTGAAGGTGAGCTCGGGTGAAACCGAGATGGTATTTTATGGTGTGTGGTCAGACCGAGATGGTACTTTTATGTAAGGCATTCGGTGACCGAGATGGTATATACGGTGCTCGGTGCGGCCGAGATGGTACTACTTCTACGCATGCTGTTAGTTGTGTGTTCTGGTCGATTAGTTGGGTTGGTTGCTCGGCGTGATCTACTCGGTTCATGTGCTGTTTAGGGTTTGTTCATTTGTGTTGTTATCAGATACGAAACAAATTCAAACGTTTCACCTTTTTAGCTATTTAAGCCAAACGTTTACAAATGTTACAAAACCTATCCAAACATTTAAAACGTTACGAAACAAATCCAAACGTTTCACATTTTTAGCGATTTAAGCAAAACGTTTAAAACATTACGAAACTAATCCAAGTGTTTAAAACGTTATGAAACAAATCCAAACATTTCACCTTTTTAGCGAATTAAGACAAACGTTTACAAACATTATGAAACAAATCCAAACGTTTCACCTTTTTAGCGATTTAAGCCAAACGTTTACAAACGTTACGAAACAAATCCAAATATTTAACCTTTTTAGCAATTGAATCCAAACGTTTAAAACGTTACAAAACCAATCGAAATGTTTAATACATTATGAAACAAATCCAAACGTTTCACATTTTTAGCGATTCAAGCCAAACGTTTAAAACGTTACAAAACCAGTCTAAACGTTACACATTTTTATCGATTTAAGTCCAACAGTTACAAACGTTACGAAACAAAACCAAACGTTTCAACTTTTTAGCAATTTAAGTCAAACGTTTACAAACTTTGAGAAACAAAACAAAACGTTTCACCTTTTTTGCGAGTTAAGACAAACGTTTACAGACGTTACGAAACCAATCCTAACGTTTCACATTTTTAGCAATTTAAGCCAAACGTTTACAAACGTTACGAAAAAAATCCAAACGTTTCTCATTTTTAGTGTTTTAAGCCAAACGTTTACAAACGTTACGAAACAAAACCAAACGTTTCACCTTTTTAGCGATTTAAGCCAAACGTTTACAAACAAAATGAAACAATTCCAAAAGTTTCACCTTTTTAGCTATTTAAGCCAAACGTTTAAAAATGTTACGAATCAAATCCAAACGTTTAAGGCGTTACAAAGGAAATCCAAACGTTTAAAAAGTTACAAAACAAATCCAAACGTTTCACCTTTTTATCGATTTAAGCCAAACTTTTACAAACGTTACGAAACAAATCCAAACGTTTAACCTTTTTATCGATTTAAGCCAAACTTTTACAAACGTTGGAAAACAAATCCAAAAGTTTTGCATTTTTAGGGATTGAAGCCAAACATTTACAAAAGTTACAAAACAAATCCAAACGTTTCACCTTTTTAGAGATTTAAGCCAAACGTATACAAACGTTACGAAATCCAATCCAAACGAATAAAATGTTACAAAACCAATCCAAACGTTTACAAAGTTACGAAACAAAACCAAACATTTCATCTTTTTAGCGATTTATGCCAAACGTTTACAAATGTTACGAAACAAATCCAAACGTTTCCCTTTTTTAGCAATTTAAGTTGAACGTTTAAAACGTTACAAAATAAATACGAAAGTTTCACCTTTCTAGCGATTTAAACCAAACGTTTCACCTTTTTAGCTATTTAAACCAAAAGTGTACAACATTACGTAACTCATCCAAATGTTTTAAACTTTACGAAACAAATCATAACGTTTTACCTTTTTAGCTATTTAAGTCAAACGTTTAAAACGTTACGAAACAAATTCTAACATTTCACCTTTTTACCGATTTAAGCCAAACGTTTAAAACGTTACGAAACAAATCCAAACGTTTAAAACGTTACCAAACAAATCCAAACGTTTAAAACGCTACGAAACAAATACAAACGCTTCACCTTTTAAGCGATTTAAGCCAAAAGATTAAAATATTACGAAACAAATTCAAACGTTTTAAAATGTTACGAAACATATCCAAACGTTTGATTTCTTTCGTAACGTTTGTAAACGTTTGTCTTAAATTGCTAAAAGGTGAAACGTTTGGATTTGTTTCTTAACATCTGTAAATGTTTGGCTTATATAGCTAAAAAGGTGAAACGTTTGGTTTTGTTTCATAACGTTTGTAAACGTTTAGCTGAAATCGCTGAAAAGGTAAAACGTTTGAATTTGTTTCGTAACGTTTTAAACGTTTCAATTAAATTGCTAAAAATGTTAAGCGTTTGGATTTGTTTCTTAACGTTTGTGAAGGTTTGGATTGGTTTTGTAACGTTTTAAACTTTTAGCTTAAATCGTAAAAAAGGTTAAACGTTTGGTTTTGTTTCGTAACGTTTAGATTGGTTTCGTAACGTTTTAAACTTTTGGCTTAAATTGCTAAAAGGTGAAACGTTTGGATTTGTTTTGTAACATTTTAAACGTTTGGATTGGTTTCATAACGTTTTAAACGTTTGGCTTAAATCTCTAAACCAATCCAAATGTTTCAAACTTCACGAAACAAATCCAAACGTTTCACTTTTTTAGCGATTTGAGCCAAACATTTATAAATGTCACGAAATAAATCCAAACGTTTCACCTTTTTAGCGATTGAAACCAATGGTTTACAAACAAAACAAATCCAAACATATCACATTTTTAGCGATTTACGCCAAACGTTTACAAACTCTACGAAAAAAATCAAATGTTTCACCTTTTTAGCAATTTAATCCAAACATTTACAAATGTTACGAAATAAATCCAAAAATTTCATCTTTTCAGCGATTTAAGCCAAACGTTTACAAAACAAATCAAAACATTTGGATTGGTTTTGTAACGTTTTAAACGTTTGGCTTAAATCGCTAAAAAGGTCCAAACTTTTACAAACATTACGAAACAAATCCAAACGTTTCCCCTTTTTAGCGATTTAAGCCAAACGTTTACAAACGATACGAAACAAATCCAAGAGTTTCACCTTTTTAGCGATTTAAGCCAAACGTTTACAACGTTAAGAAACAAATCCAAACGTTCCCCCTTTTTATCAATTTAAGCCAAACATTTAAAACGTTACGAAACCAAACAAAACGTTACGAAACAAATCCATATGTTTTACATTTTTAGCGATTTAAGTCGGATGTTACAAACGTTACGAAACAAAACCAAACGTTTCACCTTTTTTAGTGGTTTAAGCCAAACATTTAGAAAAGCTACGAAATAAATCCAAACGTTTCACATTTCTAGCGAATTAAGCCAAACGTTTACAAACGTTACGAAACAAATTTAAACGATTTACCTTTTTAGTGACTTAAGCCAAACGTATACAAACGTTACGAAACAAATCCAAATTAAATGTTTCACCTTTTCAGCGATTTAAGCCAAACGTTTACAACTTTACGAAACGAATCCAAATATTCCATCTTTTTATCAATTTAAATAAAACGTTTACAAACGTTACGAAAAAAATCCTAACGTTTTGCATTTTTACCGATTTAAGCCGAAAGTATAAAACTTTCCAAAACCAATCTGAACATTTATAACATTACGAAACAAATCCAAACGTTTCACCTTTTTAGCGATTTAAGCCAAACATTTACAAACATTACGAAACAAATCCAAACGTTTCACCATTTTAGCGATTTAAGCGAAACATTTATAATTTTTCGAAACTTATCCAAACGTTTAAAACGTTAGGAAACAAATCCAAACGTTACACATTTTTAGCGATTTAAGCCAAACATATACAAACGTTACGAAACAAAACCAAACGTTGCATCTTTTTAGAAATTTAAGCCAAACATTTACAACTTTACAAAACAATCCAAACGTTTAAAACGTTACGAAACAAATCCAAATGTTACACCTTTTTAGCGATGTAAGCCAAACGTTTAAATTGTTATGAAACCAATCCAAACGTTTACAAACGTTACGAAACAAATCCAAACGTAGTCGAACGTTTAAAACCTTACGAAACCAATCCAAAAGTTTAAAACGTAACAAAACAAATCCAAACGTTTCACTTTTATAGCGATTTAAGCCAAACGTTACGAAACAAATTCAAACGTTTCACCCTTATATCTATTTAAGCCAAACGTTTACAAATGTTAAAAAACCAATCCAAACATTTAAAACGTTACGAAACAAATCTAAACGTTTCACATTTTTAGCGATATAAGCCAAACGATTAAAACGTTACGAAACTAATCCAAGCGTTTAAAACGTTACGAAACAAATCCAAACGTTTCACCTTTTTTTGCAAATTAAGCCAAACGTTTACAAACGTTACGAAACAAATCCAAATGTTTCACCTTATTAGCGATTTAAGCCAAACGTTAACAAACGATACGAAAAAAATTCAAACGTTTCACCTTTTTAACTATTTAAGCCAAACGTTTACAAATGTTACAAAACCTATCCAAACATTTAAAACGTTATGAAACAAATCCAAACGTTTCACATTTTTAGCGATTTAAGCCAAACGTTTAAAACATTACGAAACTAATCCACGCGTTTAAAACGTTATGAAACAAATCCAAACGTTTCACTTTTTTAGCGAATTAAGACAAACGTTTACAAACATTACGAAACAAATTCAAATGTTTCACCTTTTTAGCGATTTAAGCCAAACTTTTAAAACGTTATGAAACCAATCCAAACGATTACAAACGTTACAAAACAAATCCAAACGTTTCACCTTTTTATGGATTGAGGTCGAACGTTTAAAACCTTACGAAACCAATCCAAACGTGTAAAACGTAACGAAACAAATCCAAACGTTTCAAATTTATAGCGATTTAAGACAAACGTTAACAAACGTTACGAAACAAATTCAAACATTTCACCTTTATAGCTATTTAAGCCAACCGTTTACAAATTTTACAAAACCAATCCAAACATTTAAAACGTTACGAAACAAATCTAAACGTTTCACATTTTTAGCGATATAAGCCAAACGTTTAAAACTTCACAAAACTAATCCAAGCGTTTAAAACGTTACGAAACAAATCCAAACGTTTCACCTTTTTAGCAAATTAATCCAAACGTTTACAAACGTTAAGAAACAAATCCAAACGTTTCACCTTTTTAGCGATTTAAGCCAAACGTTAACAAACGATACGAAATAAATTCAAACGTTTCACCTTTTTAGCTATTTAAGCCAAACGTTTACAAATGTTATAAAACCTAACCAAACATTTAAAACGTTACGAAACAAATCCAAACGTTTACCATTTTTAGCGATTTAAGCCAAACGTTTAAAACATTACGAAACTAATCCAAGTGTTTAAAACATTATGAAACAAATCCGAACATTTCACCTTTTTAGCGAATTAAGACAAACGTTTACAAACATTACGAAACAAATCCAAACGTTTCACCTTTTTAGCGATTTAAGCCAAACGTTTACAAACGTTACGAAAGAAATCCAAATATTTAACCTTTATAGCAATTGAATCCAAACGTTTAAAACGTTACAAAACCAATCAAAATGTTTAATACATTATGAAACAAATCCAAACGTTTCACATTTTTAGCGATTCAAGCCAAACGTTTAAAACGTTACGAAACCAATCTAAACGTTACACATTTTTATCGATTTAAGCCCAACAGTTACAAATGTTACGAAACAAAACCAAACGTTTCAACTTTTTAGCAATTTAAGCCAAACGTTTACAAACTTTGAGAAACAAAACAAAACGTTTCACCTTTTTTGCGAGTTAAGACAAACGTTTACAAACGTTACGAAACCAATCCTAACGTTTCACATTTTTAGCGATTTAAGCCAAACGTTTACAAACGTTACGAAACAAATCCAAACGTTTCTCATTTTTAGCATTTTATGCCAAACGTTTACAAACGTTACGGAACAAAACCAAACGTTACCCCTTTTTAGCGATTTAAGCCAAACGTTTACAAACAAAATGAAACAATTCCAAATGTTTCACCTTTTTAGCTATTTAAGCCAAACGTTTACAAATGTTGCGAATCAAATCAAAACGTTAAAGGCGTTACGAAGGAAATCCAAACGTTTAAAACGTTACAAAATAAATCCAAACGTTTCACCTTTTTATCGATTTAAGCCAAACTTTTATAAACGGTACGAAACAAATCCAAACGTTTAACCTTTTTATCGATTTAAGCTAAACTTTTACAAACGTTGGAAAACAAATCCAAAAGTTTTGCATTTTTAGGGATTGAAGCCAAACATTTACAAAAGTTACAAAACAAATCCAAACGTTTCACCTTTTACGCGATTTAAGCCAAACGTATACAAACGTTATCCAATCCAAACGAATAAAACGTTAAAAAACCAATCCAAACGTTTACAAAGTTACGAAACAAAACCAAAAATTTCATCTTTTTAGCGATTTATGCCAAACGTTTACAAATGTTACGAAACAAATTCAAGCGTTTCCCCTTTTTAGCAATTTAAGTCGAACGTTTAAAACGTTACAAAACAAATACGAACGTTTCACCTTTCTAGCGATTTAAACCAAACCTTTCACCTTTTTAGCTATTTAAACCAAAAGTGTACAACGTTGTGTAACTAATCCAAATGTTTTAAACTTTACGAAACAAATCATAACGTTTCACCATTTTGGCGATTTAAGTCAAACGTTTAAAACGTTACGAAACAAATCCTAACATTTCACCTTTTTACCGATTTAAGCCAAACGTTTAAAACGTTACGAAACAAATCCAAACGTTTAAAACGTTACAAAACAAATCCAAACGTTTAAAACGCAACGAAACAAATACAAACGCTTCACCTTTTAATTGATTTAAGCCAAAATATTAAAATATTACGAAACAAATTCAAACGTTTTAAAACGTTACGAAACATATCCAAACGTTTGATTTCTTTCGTAACGTTTGTAAACGTTTGTCTTAAATTGCTAAAAGGTGAAACATTTGGATTTGTTTCTTAACATATCTATAAATATTTGGCTTATATAGCTAAAAAGGTTAAACGTTTGGATTTGTTTCGTAACGTTTGTAAAAGTTTGGCTTAAATCGATAAAAAGGTGAAACGTTTGGATTTGTTTTGTAACGTTTTAAACGTTTGGATTTCCTTCGTAACGCCTTAAACGTTTGGATTTGATTCGTAACATTTGTAAACGTTTGGCTTAAATAGCTAAAAAGGTGAAACTTTTGGAATTGTTTCATAACGTTTGTAAACGTTTAGGTTAAATCGCTGAAAAGGTATAACGTTTGAATTTGTTTCGTAACGTTTTAAACGTTTCAATTAAATTGCTAAAAAGGTGAAGCGTTTGGATTTGTTTCTTAACGTTTGTAAACGTTTGGATTGGTTTTGTAACGTTTTAAACGTTTAGCTTAAATCGCAAAAAAGGTTAAATGTTTGGTTTTGTTTCGTAACATTTAGATTGGTTTCGTAACGTTTTAAACTTTTGGCTTAAATAGCTAAAAGGTGAAACGTTAGGATTTGTTTTGTAATGTTTTAAACGTTTGGATTGGTTTCATAACGTTTTAAATGTTTGGCTTAAATCTCTAAACAAATCCAAACGTTTCAAACTTCACGAAACAAATCCAAACGTTTCACTTTTTTAGCGATTTGAGCCAAACATTTATATTTCACCTTTTTCGCGATTGAAACCAATTGTTTACAAACAAAACAAAACAAATCCAAACGTTTCACATTTTTAGCGATTTACGCCAAACATTTACAAACTCTACAAAAAAAAACCAAACGTTTCACCTTTTTTTAGTAATTTAATCCAAACGTTTACAAATGTTACGAAATAAATCCAAAAATTTCATCTTTTTAGCGATTTAAGCCAAACGTTTACAAAACAAATCAAAACGTTTGGATTGGTTTTGTAACGCTTTAAACATTTGGCTTAAATCGCTAAAAAGGTCCAAACGTTTACAAACATTACGAAACATATCCAAATGTTTCCCCTTTTTAGCGATTTAAGTCAAACGTTTACAAACGATACGAAACAAATCCAAGAGTTTCACCTTTTTAGCGATTTAAGCCCAACGTTTAGAAACGTTATGAAACAAAACCAAACGTTTCAACTTATTAGCAATTTAATCCAAACGTTTACAAACTTTACGAAACAAAACAAAACGTTTCACCTTTTTTGCGAGTTAAGACAAACGTTTACAAACATTACGAAACCAATCCTAACATTTCACATTTTTAGCGATATAAGCCAAACGTTTAGAACTTTACAAAACTAATCCAAGCGTTTAAAACGTTACGAAACAAACCCAAACGTTTCACCTTTTTTTGCAAATTAAGCCAAACGTTTACAAACGTTACGAAACAAATCCAAACGTTTCCCCTTTTTAGCGATTTAAGCCAAACGTTAACAAACGATACGAAACAAATTCAAACGTTTCACCTTTTTAGCTATTTAAGCCAAACGTTTACAAATGTTACAAAACCTATCCAAGCATTTAAAACGTTATGAAACAAATCCAAACGTTTCACATTTTTAGCGATTTAAGCCAAACGTTTAAAACATTACGAAACTAATCCAAGCGTTTAAAATGTTATGAAACAAATCCAAACGTTTCACTTTTTTAGCGAATTAAGAAAAACGTTTACAAACATTACGAAACAAATTCAAACGTTTCAACTTTTTAGCGATTTAAGCCAAACGTTCACAAATGTTACAGAACAAATCCAAATATTTCACCTTTTTAGCGATTGAAGCCAAAAGTTTAAAACGTTACAAAACCAATCAAAATGTTTAATACATTACGAAACAAATCCAAACGTTTCACATTTTTAGCGATTCAAGCCAAACGTTTAAAACGTTACAAAACCAATCTAAACGTTACACATTTTTAGCGATTTAAGCCCAACGTTTACAAACGTTATGAAACAAAACGAAACGTTTCAACTTTTTAGCAATTTAATCCAAACGTTTACAAGCTTTACGAAACAAAACAAAACGTTTCACCTTTTTTGCGAGTTAAGACAAACGTTTACAAACATTACAAAACCAATCCTAATGTTTCACATTGTTAGCGATATATGCCAAACGTTTAAAACTTTACAAAACTAATCCAAGCGTTTAAAACGTTATGAAACAAATCCAAACGTTTCACCTTTTTAGCAAATTAATCCAAACGTTTAAAACGTTATGAAACAAATCCAAACGTTTTGACCTTTTTAGCGATTTATGCCAAATATTAACAAACGATACGAAACAAATTCAAACGTTTCACTTTTTTTAGCTATTTAAACCAAACGTTTACCAATGTTACAAAACCAATCTAAACATTTAAAACGTTACGAAACAAATCCAAACGTTTCAAATTTTTAGCGTTTTAAGCCAAACCTTTAAAATATTACGAAACTAATACAAGCGTTTAAAACGTTATGAAACAAATCCAAACGTTTCACCATTTTAGCGAATTAAGACAAACATTTACAAACATTACGAAACTAATCCAAGCGTTTAAAACGTTACGAATCAAATCCAAATGTTACACCTTTTTAGCAATGTAAGCCAAACGTTTAAAACGTTATGAAACCAATCCAAACGATTACAAACGTTACGAAACAAATCCAAACGTTTCCCCTTTTTAGCGATTGAGGTCGAACGTTTAAAACCTTACGAAACCAATCCAAACGATTAAAACGTAATGAAACAAATCCAAACGTTTCAAATTTATAGCGATTTAAGCCAAACGTTAACAAACGTTACGAAACAAATTCAAACGTTTCACCTTTATAGCTATTTAAGCCAAACGTTTACAAATTTTACAAAACCAATCCAAACATTTAAAACGTTACGAAACAAATCTAAACGTTTCACATTTTTAGCGATATAAGCCAAACGTTTAAAACTTCACAAAACTAATCCAAGCGTTTAAAATGTTACGAAACAAATCCAAACGTTTCATCTTTTTAGCAAATTAATCCAAACGTTAAGAAACAAATCCAAACGTTTCACCTTTTTAGCAATTTAAGCCAAACGTTAACAAACGATACGAAACAAATTCAAACGTTTCACCTTTTTAGCTATTTAAGCCAAACGTTTACTAATGTTACAAAACCTATCCAAACATTTAAAACGTTACGAAACAAATCCAAACGTTTCACATTTTTAGCGATTTAAGCCAAACGTTTAAAACATTACGAAACTAATCCAATCGTTTAAAACGTTATGAAACAAATCCAAACGTTTCACCTTTATAGCGAATTAAGACAAACGTTTACAAATATTACGAAACAAATCCAAAGGTTTCACCTTTTTAGCGATTTAAGCCAAACGTTTACAAACGTTACAAAACAAATCCAAATATTTCACCTTTTTAGCGATTGAAGCCAAACTTTTAAAACGTTACAAAACCAATCAAAATGTTTAATACATTATGAAACAAACCCAAACGTTTCACATTTTTAGCGATTCAAGCTAAAAGTTTAAAACGTTACGAAACCAATCTAAACATTACACATTTTTAGCGATTTAAGCCCAACGTTTACAAACGTACGAAACAAAACCAAACGTTTCAACTTTTTAGCAATTTAATCCAAACGTTTGCAAACTTTACGAAACAAAACAAAATGTTTCACCTTTTTTGCGAGTTAAGACAAACGTTTACAAACATTACGAAACCAATCTTAACGTTTCACATTTTTAGCGATTTAAGCCAAACGTTTACAAACGTTACGAAGCAAATCCAATTGTTTCTCATTTTTAGCGATTTAAGCCAAACGTTTACAAACGTTACGAAACAAAACCAAATGTTTCACCTTTTTAGCGATTTAAGCCAAACGTTTACAAACAAAATGAAACAACTCCAAATGTTTCACCTTTTTAGCTATTTAAGCCAAATGTATACAAACGTTCCGAATCAAATCCAAACGTTTAAGGCGTTACGAAGGAAATCCAAACGTTTAAAACGTTACAAAACAAATCCAAACGTTTCACCTTTTTATCGATTTAAGCCAAACTTTTACAAACATTACGAAACAAATCCAAACGTTTAACCTTTTTATCGATTTAAGCCAAATTTTTACAAACGTTGGAAATCAAATCCAAAAGTTTTGAATTTTTAGGGATTGAAGCCAAACATTTACAAAAGTTACAAAACAAATCTAAACGTTTCACCTTCTTAGCGATTTAAGCCAAACGTTTACAAACGTTTACAAACGTTACGAAAACGTTACAAAACAAATCCTAATGTTTTGCATTTTTATCAATTTAAGCCGAAAGTTTAAAACTTTCCAAAACCATCCTGAACGTTTATAACGTTACAAAACAAATCCAAACGTTTCACCTTTTTAGCGATTTAAGCCAAAGATTTACAAACATTAAGAAACAAATCCAAACGTTTCACCATTTTAGCGATTTAAGCGAAACATTTATAATGTTTCGAAACTAATCCAAACGTTTAAAACGTTATGAAACAAATCCAAACGTTACATATTTTTAGCGATTTAAGCCAAACATATACAAACGTTACGAAACAAAACCAAATGTCGCATCTTTTTAGAAATTTTAGCCAAACATTTACAACTTTACAAAACAATCCAAACGTTTATCGTTGAAACGAATCCAAACGTTTACAAACGTTACGAAACAAATCCAAACGTAGTCGAACGTTTAAAATCTTACGAAACCAATCCAAACGTTTAAAACGTAACAAAACAAATCGAAACGTTTCACCTTTATAGCGATTTAAGCCAAAAGTTAACAAACGTTATGAAACAAATTCAAACGTTTCACCCTTATATCTATTTAAGCCAAACGTTTACAAATGTTAAAAAACCAATCCAAACATTTAAAACGTTACGAAACAAATCTAAACGTTTCACATTTTTAGCGATATAAGCCAAACGTTTAAAACGTTACGAAACTAATCCAAGCGTTTAAAACGTTACGAAACAAATCCAAACGTTTCACCTTTTTAGCAAATTAAGCCAAACGTTTACAAACGTTACGAAACAAATCCAGACGTTTCACCTTTTTAGCGATTTAAGCCAAACGTTAAGAAACGATACGAAACAAATTCAAACGTTTCACCTTTTTAGCTATTTAAGCCAAACGTTTACAAATGTTACAAAACCTATCCAAACATTTAAAACGTTACAAAAAAAATCCAAACGTTTCACATTTTTAGCGATTTAAGCCAAACGTTTAAAACATTACGAAACTAATCCAAGCGTTTAAAAGTTATGAAACAAATCCAAACGTTTCACCTTTTTAACGAATTAAGACAAACGTTTACAAACATTACGAAACAAATCCAAACGTGTCACCTTTTTAGTGATTTAAGCCAAACGTTTACAAACGTTACACAATAAATCTAAATATTTCACCTTTTTAGCGATTGAAGCCAAACGTTTAAAACGTTACAAAACCAATCAAAATGTTTAATACATTACGAAACAAATCCAAACGTTTCACATTTTTAGCGATTCAAGCCAAAATTTTAAAACGTTGCGAAACCAATCTAGACGTTACACATTTTTAGCGATTTAAGCCCAACGTTTACAAACGTTACGAAACAAAATCAAATGTTCCAACTTTTTAGCAATTTAATCCAAACGTTTACAAACTTTACGAAATAAAACAAAACGTTTCACCTGTTTTGCGAGTTAAGACAAACGTTTACAAATATTACGAAACCAATCACAACGTTTCACATTTTTAGCGATTTAAGCCAAACGTTTACAAACGTTACGAAATAAATCCAAACGTTTCTCATTTTTAGCGATTTAAGCCAAATGTTTACAAACGTTACGAAACAAAACCAAACGTTTCCCCTTTTTAGCGATTTAAGCCAAACGTTTACAAACAAAATGAAACAATTCCAAATGTTTCACCTTTTTAGCTATTTAAGCCAAATGTTTACAAACGTTACGAATCAAATCCAAACGTTTAAGGCATTACGAAGGAAATCCAAACGTTTAAAACTTTACAAAACAAATCCAAACGTTTCACCTTTTTATCGATATAAGCCAAACTTTTACAAACGTTACGAAACAAATCCAAACATTTAACATTTTTATCGATTTAAGCCAAACTTTTACAAATGTTGGAAAACAAATCCAAAAGTTTTACATTTTTAGGGATTGAAGCCAAACGTTTACAAAAGTTACAAAACAAATCCAAACGTTTTAACTTTTTTGCAATTTAAGCCAAACATTTACAAACATTACGAAACAAATCCAAACGTTTCACCATTTTAGCGATTTAAGCAAAACATGTATAATGTTTCGACACTAATCCAAATGTTTAAAACATTAGGAAACAAATCCAAACGTTACACATTTTTATCGATTTAAGCCAAACATTGTGATATCCCGTATTTTTCCGTTTGGTTTCGGCGTTGTTCCGTCACCGTATTGATCGGTTTTGGTGTTCGTTGGGCTCCGTGTGTTCTATGTTATACTTTGGGTTTGATCTGTCGTTGCCGTTGGGCCTTATGCAAGTTTTTGTATTTTTATAGCTTTGTGCAGGGAGGCACGATGGAAGGCACGATGGGTCCATCGCGCCTGCCATCGTGCCCTAGGCTTATTTTCATGCTGCTGAGGAAGGCACGATGGAAGGCACGATGGGTCCATCGCGCCTCGCATCGTGCCCTAGGCATTTTTTCCATTTTTCTTAGGAAGGCACGACGGAAGGCACGATGGGTCCATCGCGCCTCCCATCGTGCCCCTCTGTCAGATTTGATATTTTGACCTATAAATAGATCATTAACTCGATCTAACCTAATTTTTCACTTTTCTAAAACCCTAGAGCCGCCCTAGCATCTGAGATACTCTATTTTCCTTCATTCCCTTTGGTTTAATCATTCGGTAAGCGATTCTAATACTCCTTTCTTCGATTAATCAATTCCTTATCGCGTATATCGGCTCTTAACTTATTCGAACCTTTTTCCAGCTTATTGTGGATATTGATTTACTGTTTCCTTTTGATTCGTACGCCGATCTCGAATCATTACGGTATGTGTTGCAATCCTTTAAGTTTTTGCGTAGAGATTCGCGTGCTAATTCGATAGATTGTGTTCTATTGTGTTGTACCTATATTGTGGATGATTTGATCTCTGAAACGCTTAGCCGAATCTGTAATAGGGTGTTTATGATTGAATTATCATGCTATAACATTTAGATTTAAATGTCAATTGTTGGGTTCAAGTGCTAGTTGATTTCGTATGTTAATTGGTTGTTAAATTGTTGTTTTAGCATTGTTATAGATGGCTGGAAATTCATGTTTTGGGGCTGATCTTATGTGTGTGAATCAATGGTATATTTTTGACATGCTTGGTAAATCATAGGTTGATTATATGGCTTATAATGCATGATTTCACCTTGTTGTTGTGTTGATTAGTTTTTAATGATCTAGTTGCTGCCCACTATTGTGTTGGGGCTGTTTTGTATCGTTCTTGACATGTTGGCATTGCTTTGTTTGTGTTTTACTCATTCGTGTTGATTATGCCTGTAGACAAGTTATTGCCATGATTTGATTATCGTTTCAAATCTGAGTTTGACGTTTAAATGGATGATTTAATCCTTTTTGGTTCATTTAAAAGAAGTTTAACATACTTGTGTTAGTATGATGTATAAATTATTGTAAATCTTGATTGGGCATGTTTAATGTTAGAGGGCATGCTAAGGTGATTGTATATTTTATGTTGGCCGTTTGAACATGTTTTCCCATTGAGGACTTTTGTCGAGAACCTTATGAGCGTTATGATATTTTGGTTATTGAGTTCTTATTGAGTTCCTTGTTTTCAAAATGGATTTCATAGTTTATCAAAAGATGACCTAAATATTAAACTCTGGTTTTACTCTGGTTGGATTTTGGTTCGGGTTAGACTTGGGTCGCCCGATTTGTGAGAAGACGCCTTGCAATTGTTGTAACTTGGCTGACTCACCATGTTGGTTTTAAACTTGGTTTATGGATTTAACTAAGTTATCTGAAATGGATTTTCGGATCATGTTTTCAAAGTGGGAACTCAATTTGACTTAACTGATTGTATGACTTTGGTGACAGTCCGAGTAAGTATGATTATTCCACGTTAGTTTATGCTTTGGTATTTTGACTATATATGTATAATGGCGTTATGATGGTTTATACGTTGGCTTGATTGATATATGTGCTAGTCGTATGTGGTGTCTAGTACTCTCTAGAGTTAGGGGATGATATTAATTATTATATATATTTTCTTAGACCCGTCGACTGCTCGTGCTTCGGAGTCGGATCAGGTTTAGTTGCTTGTCAAGTTTTCACGTGGATTTGCAAGCAGTGAGTTTGTACTTACTATTTACCGCTTTATTAAGTAAATTGTTATTTTAATAATAAATATATATACTGTACGTATATTTCGAACTGGTTTTATATTATGGCTTCTAGTTGGAACATGCTACCTAATGGGCATCATTAGGACTGCGTGCGCACCGGTAATGATCTGGGAAAGGTATTTATGGTAATGTGGTAACTCGGTGTGAGCATAGCTCTCGGGACCAAGTAGAGTAACTCGGTGTAGCTCAGCTCTCGGGACTCTGGTATAAGTGTGGTCAGTGGTAACTCGGTGTAGCTCAGCTCTCGGGACCAGACCTATTGGATTATGTTTATTATTTAGAATTGTGGATTAGGGTTCCAACTATTATCTGTAATATGGTTATTAAATGTTTTAAACGGTTTTAAAAGGTTTTCCACTTAATAAATGTAGATAGTGGTATAAACTCATCTCAGTATATCTGACCCCGTTGTTTTCCCAATTTTCCCAGGGTTATGATCTGAGAGAGTCTGGTGATCTCCGCATTTACTTTTCTTCGGAGGTTCCATTTATTTTTGATAAACTGTAAAACTGTTTTATTCTTAGACCGCAGTAGTAACTAGACGTCTTTATTATTACTGTATATTTTGTCGGATTGGTTCGACTGGTTATATTGCTTTGGCATGATTATAATACTTACATTGATTTATGATAAATCTATATTAGTCTCGGAATTGGCTAAGCATGTTATATTAATTGTGGAATATTATAACTGCTAGATTTAGGTTGAAGTCTCGGTTGCCCCCGAGCATTGGTTTTCTGCAGGTTTATGTGTTTATATGTTAATTGAAAGGCTAGCTACGGGTTTTGGTACTACATTACCCATACCCTAGCGCCGGTCGCGATTCATGAAAATGGGTCGTGACAAACTTGGTATCAGAGCTTTGGTTTCAAACCAAGGCCTTATGCATGTTATGTATTATGTGTTTTGGCATGATAAGTTGATGTCGTGTCATAGGAACTACTGCGGAATTAGGATTCGTGTCTTGTCTTTTAAAATGTCATCTTTTATTTTCAAACTTTCTGCCTACATCCTATAGGTGATGTCTGTCAGTCTTTATTTGGTGTTGGTGTTATGATTGACAATTAATTTCACTTGGATGTTACGTGCTGTGTTTTATCATGTTGAGATTATTTAACTTGGGTAATTATTATTGCTTTCAATTTCTCGGGAAATCATAGGTTGGTAAATTTTTCTAAACTCATACTTGGGTATGATGTTTGATAAATTTTGGCGTTTATGCCTGATGCGATTTAAAAAAATATGGTACGTATACGGTTATTTTGCATGATGCGTTCCACTGCTTTTGCCTTATTAATAAAGTACATCTTGTCTTTGGCCTCGATTGTTGATTTTAAATGTGATCGTATGTTGGGCGTTAGCCTTGTTTTTTTTTTTTTCTATTAAAGAGATAAAACGTGTTTGATGGTCATGCATTGTTTGACCACATGTTGATTTAAAGATTTTCATTGACAATATTGTTTTATCCAATTTGTGTTTCAACACAAAATCATAAGAGAAGTTTGAACTTAATTCTTTAAAAGTTTGATTTTTGATTAAGTTGCTTGTAAAAAGAATTTTCTTGTGTTTTAAATTTTTAGAGTTACAGAAATGACTGTTTGAGATTAAGGATTTCTCACTTGAGTTTTTAAATTGCCGTTTAGCGGTTGGGTTAAGTTGAGCTCTCAATTTTTTTTAAAGGATGGAAATTTTATTCACATATTTTTTCGGATTTACAATTCTTTTGATTATGTTTTATAAACAGTTGTATTGGGTTTGACTTGGGTTACCCAAATTTAGGAGTTGAACTTGGTAGTTGTAATGACTCGGCTAGCTCGATGATTTTATGATTTGAGATACTTATGTATCCGCTTTAAAGCAATTGATTACTAAGAAGAGACTTTTACAGAAAGTGATTTTAATTTAACCGTGGGGCTCAAAAAAAAAATTTGGAAGTTTTCGTATTTGACTTTTAAATTTCAAAATAAAATTTGAAGCGTATTCTTAAAGGATGATATTATTGTAAGTTGATTTCGATACAAAGATTCAAACTTGTTGTAGCTTGTCTTAATAATTGTTTTAAGAATGAATGGGTTGTTTTGCTGAATGGCATGTTTGCATGGCTCATAATTTACAAATTTGGTGTCCCTTAGAAATAATTTGTGTTGTGTAACTCGCTTGTCTGTTGGACTAAGTTGATTGTTTTTGTTTTGTCTCTTTGTGAAGTGTAGCATGTGAGAGGATTTAACCACGTGGTCGTGGTTGACTTACCTGATGTATGGTTTGATTGTGAGTTGAACCTTTGTTCAGACCCTGTTTGATCTAGTATCGACTTTGGGTTAAGCTGGGTTTGCCATATTATTGTTGTGAACCGAAATCTTTGGGTTTCGATATCGAGAAATATAAGGGAAGTATTCCTTTAGGATGGTTGACGGTTTCTGATTATCCTGGAAAGGATATTGGAAATTCTGATCAAAGAAGATTGAGCGGTGCATTAATACACTGATGTTTTTCATCAAGTCTGATGATGCGATGCGGGAGCTGGCGGTAAGTTTTATATGAACGTATGTGATATGTTATTTCATTGGGTATAAGTTTCAGTTTGGGTTGAGGTTAGTTGGATATTTTATACCGAAGAGTTGTAACGAAATTATTAGGTTGAGTTGTTATATAATAGCGAATGTCGATGGATTACAAGTATTGAGTTTGAGAATTATTTTGAGGTTATTGAGTGCACATCTCACAGAGTGTAAAGTCTAGCAAATGTTTAATCGACAAATGGATTTCAAAGGTTGATTTGTTAAAATATTTGAAATATTTTCAACACGTAATTGTGCCCATCCATATCATGAACTTGCATTTTGAATGTCACGAATAGGATTGCATTGAGCACTAAGTATGTTCACTAAATAAAAGAAAAACCAATAACTGATACATGCATAATAGTACATGCATCACGTGCATAGAAATGATTAGGGTTGGATGCAACTCTTTGGGGATGAGAGATGTCATCACCCTGGCGCACAATTATGTAAAATGAATTTTTATCGATAAAGTGTTTTGAAACGAGCTCGCGAGTCAATGTGTGATAAACTTATTTATAAGTTGTCGGATTTCAAATGATTTTGAAACAGTTACCGAAAGGTAGCTAGACAAGTACTCTATGATGATGGTGGTGGATTTTTTGGATGATTACATTGTTAGAGATCAGTTTGTATTGTCAGAATCATGTGTTTCATAGAAAGTGAAAATGAATTTGAGGTTGCGTTCGAGATATAGTTGTGCTATGTGCGGTATAGAGTAATTTAGAATAGAAAGCTTTCGTGATAATTTACGATTTGTGGATTAAGGATGTTGGTTATGCTCCAGGTGTGTTTATACACTGGGTTTTTTTTTAAAAAAAAAAAAGAGATGTTATCTTTCAGATTAGATTTTTCTAATTACTTTGGATAAATGGATATAAAAGTATTTTCATAAACAAAGAGATCTGCGTTGTTAAATTTTATCCTTCTGAGGAAAGGAATAAATTTTGTCAAAATTAATTCAAAAGGAATAATAAATTTTTCGGTTGAACGATTCTTCAAATTAAGTTTTTGTTTGAGAAAAATTTAGAAGCGATTTAAAATTTTGTGATGTTTTGAAACATTAATGTGTATTTTCAATACGAAAGATGATTCCACAGTTAGTGTATTTTAAATACAGGGGATTCTTTCACGGTTTGATCATTTACGAGAAAAGTATAAATTATTTTAGTAAATTTGACTTACAAATAATATAAATTTTTCCAGTTGAACTGTTTCGTGAAATTCGCACACGTATTTAAAAATAAGGAAAACTTGTGGAATCAAAATGCAAACATTTTGAAAATTTTCAAGGGTTTACAAAACTGATGGTTTTTCGACGGTAAAGTATTTTGATTATTGAATATAAAAAGGAGCTGTAAGACGTATAGTCTTTTAAAGAAAAGTGAATTTTTTTGAATATAAAATGTTTGAGCATAACTAACAATCCGGTCGAGGTGAATTGATAGTAGTGATCTCTTGTTGTATACGAGGTTATAGTCATTTGATTGAATAATTTTGGTTTAGAATATATGAGCTAGCTGGTCCGAAAATCGATCTTCGTGTTTGGTGAATTTCGATAACAAAGTTGGTTGGTCGATAATGTTCATTGAGGGTTTAATTCTTGAAAGTTTGTATATCGTTTTGTTCGGATATTGAACCTTTTGTGTGTGGAATAAAATTAAGTTTGTGAAACTTAGTTAGAATTAAGTTGATGGTTAGTTACCTTAGGTTATTAGAGGCTGTTTATTTTTGTATGATTGGAGGAATAATTATGATTGACATGGTGTAATAACCCGCATTTTTGTAAAAAATAAAATAATGATTTTATTTTTATTTCCAATAATAATTAGAATCGTTGCAGATTCATTTCTTTTCAATTCGTGGTTTAAATAAATTATTCGGACTGTGTCGGGTTGGTTTGGCCCTAGGCTTATTCTTTTTTAGTTGGGTTTGAGTGGGTTTGGCCCATGGCTGGTTTGGCCATGGGCACATTATTCTTGCTTGTTCATATGTGAGCAATAACGTGCTCATATGTGCCTCTACCACTTCTGAAAATAACTCACGGCCGCTATTATTTTCCTTTTTCTGACCTATATATTCTTCTGCTACGTTTTATTTCTTTTTCCATTCTTTCACATCAAACCCTAGCCACCATCCTACCAAATTCGCTGAAAAATCATTCACCATTCCTCCATCTTTTTAGCTTGTGTAATCGCATAGAATTGGGATCCGTCTCGTCTCAGCTGTAGGAGAAATCATACTCTTTAATCCCAAAGCTTTGGAATCGAATTGGTACGTTAATCTCTTCGTACTAAACGTCGTCGTTTTACCGTTTTTGAATGTTCTTGGTTTCTGTTTTGTGTTTGATTTTCTGCCTATTGTTCTTTAGCACGCTACTGATTCTAAGGTTATTTTTGATAAGTGTTTGTGGTTAATTGAATAGCTTAGGCTTGGTTTGAGTTTATTTGATTCGTTCTTGCCACAATTCGGACTCGTTTGAATCCAATGCGTTGCGACTCTTCATTCTTATCGAATATGGCCTTCCATGCCACTGTTTTTTTTTTGCTTGTTCTTATTCTATTAGTTGTCGATGTTTGCTGTTGAGATCAGAAATTGTTGTGCTTTGTTGATTAGAAATGTTATCTTAGCTTCTGTGCTTGGTTACCTGTGATACTTGGTATAATGAACATGGCCTGGTTATATTGCTTATTGATTCAAAGTGAAAAAGGTTTTCATGGTTTGAATTGTTGAGAACGGCAAATTACGTGTTCAAATTATTAATTGCCACTTTTGCATTTGTTAATGTTAATTTTGGATTCTTCAATGGCTGCATGGAAACTCTTTTGGATGTCTTAAGTATGGATTATTTGTTTTGCTATTGGTTTAAGTGGTCTTTTCTTTCATGATTATTAAATGGTTTATGTTTCAAGTTGTTGGGCTAATAATCTGACGTGAATGGCCTTATTAAATTGCTTGATTTTGTTGTTTCATGATTATTATTATTGGTTGATTGTGCTTGTTTAAGTAAGGGTTTTAATTTGTAAAAAAAATAATATAATGATTTAAAACCGGACATCCGATTAGCGTTTTGAATTTTAATAACATTATTTAAATCTTAAATTGTTTGTCTTGATTATAATTTAAATTGTTTTGATAATTATAATCGAAAAACGATAATTTTATTTTTACTTATATTCGCATAATTAATTGGGTAATTATGAGTTATTTAAAGTTTGACTTAGCGTGCCAATTTGGCTAAATTTATAATTTAGCCTTTTTGATTATTTATTGATTTATTTAAGGAGATATTTTGCCGGTAATTTTTAACTACTTGGGTTTCAAGCTATTGAGTTCCATTTGTATATTGATTAATATTTTTATAAAATTATAATTATAAACTGTGGTTTATAATTCTGAAATATCAGTTGGGTCGGTTTAGACTTGTGTCACCGACATGTGGGGTTAGCTTGGTAGTTTTAATGAAACTCGGCTAGCCCACTATTTGAGGAATTGATTTTATTTATCATTTAAATATTATTTTAATAATATTTCGGATTGGATTTAAGTGCAAACTCAATGGTCTTGAATAATTTACGGCATTATAATTTATTTGAGAATTGTATTTCTCTGTGATTTAATTATCTGGTTATTTAATTGTGCTAGTCCTACGTGGTGTCTAGTGATCTTAGAGTTAGGGGTCGCTCGGATATTAACCTATTTATTATTTTAGACCCGTCGACTGCTCGTGCTTCGGAGTCTACGCAGGGTTAGCTGTTTGTCAAGATCACGTGGATAAGCAAGCAGTGAGTTTGTAGTGCTATTTACCGCTTTATTAAGTACCGCATCATATTTTAATATTATAAATGCTTTTGAACTGTTTTTACGGATTATGGATCTGGATTGAAACGAGCTGCTCGATAGGCTTGTATCGAGACTGTGTGCACCGGTAAGTACTCTGGGATCGGCAGACTATGGTCTTGCTTACGCTGGTATATGACGAGGATTTGTTCCCGTCCACTTTGGGTTTTTCAGTATGCTATGTCATGCTTACGCTGGGATCATTTCAATACTGTTATTCCATAATCAATATATTATATTAGTAAAAAAGGTTTTGATTTAAGGGTTTTAAACTTAATAAATGTAAATAGTATTGCGAACTCATCTCAGTATATCTGACCCCGTTGTTTTCCCAAATTTTCCAGGTTTATGATTTGAAAGCTGGTCCACTCCGATTAGTTGATTCCTCGGAGATTTTATGTTATTTAAACTACTTCTGTTTTCAAACTCTTAGACCGCAGTAGAACTAGTTAATATATTACATTGTTATAGCACTTTGGGATTGTCGATCTGTTCGATTATTTATTACTGGCATGTTTACTCTGGAATATTTTATTATTATATTTAAGGCATGCTGTTGAGCATTTTGGATATTTAAGTTATTTATATTATATCTGAAATATAAATTGTTAGACTTAGGTTGGAGTCTCGGTTGCCCCCGAGCAGTTTTCTGCAGGTTTAATGTTTATTTGTTTTTCGCAAGGCTTGCTACGGGTTTTGGTACGACCATACCCATACCCTAGCGCCGGTCACGATTCATGAAATTGGGTCGTGACAAAATTGGTATCAGAGCTTTAGTTTCGAACTAAGGTCAAATTTTTGCATGTTATGTGTTTATCGCTTTAAGGCATGTTTAGTGCTACTGTTGTGTCATAGGATCTACTGCGGAATTAGGATTCGTGTCTTGTCTTTAAAACGTCATCTTTTGATTTTAAAACTTTCTGCCTACACTGATAGGATTGCGTCCAGTAAGTCATTATTTATGCTTTGATTTGATGCTTTTGATGTTATCTCACTTGGGTGATTTAATTACTTTTGATTTCTCGGGAAATCTTATGTTGGTAATTTCCTCTATGTCATACTTGGGTATGATGTTCATTGTCTTATCTTGATGATGTTACTTTTCACCTGAGTGATATATTTTGGTCGTTATGCTTTAAGGATGTTGTCAACGTTAAATTATTTTGTCAATACTTCTGATTTTGACCGTGAACTTTGATTTCAAAAAATTTATATTTTGTTAGGCTTTGACATTATTTTGGGATAAATGATTTTTGACCGAAAAATCTTTTTCACGTTTGTGAATTACGTTGTAGGCCACGTATTGGTTTTAAACTGCCTTAAGAAAATTATTTTTGCCTAACTTGTGTTTAGACGCATATAGTTTAATGGGTAGTCTGTACATGACACCCTAATATATTATTTCAGTAATTTCACCAGTAAAATGAAATCAGTATATTTCAAAATGTATTTTCGACTAAGGATTGAAAAAGGGGTTTGTTCTTTTAAAATAAAATGAATTTCTCAAAGTCTTAAAATTAGAATGTTACGTCTAGCTTGGTATTTTCAAATGATTGTTTGGAAATAAAAGTTATTTTGAAAGGTGTTACAGTTTTGGCAATTTAATATTACTTTTGTAATTTTACCATATTTTGGTTTGTCAACACTTGGCATTATTGGTCTTATGCTCGATTTTCTAGCTTTGACTAAAGATTGTGTTTCTGAAAATGTTGTTAAATTTTTTTCTCACTTGGGTGATGAGTCTGATGTTGTTATTTGAGTGACGTCGAGCTTTCTATTTTGAAAGGATTGAAATTTGTTTAAAATGCGTTTTTCCGAATTTGAAAATGTTTTGTATACATTTTTTTTCAAATGGTAATTGTGGGTTTGACTTGGGTCACCCAAATTTGGAGTTGAGCTTGGAAGTGGTAATCACTCGGCTAACTCGATGATTTTAAATTGAGGCGTTTGGGAACAATTATAATTATAGTTTTATAACGGGGTTTTCCGGAAAATAATTTTAAAACTGTGGGGCTCGATATGAACTTGAAGTATATATTATAATTTTTTTTTTTTCGAAGTGGATTTTGATAAGTACTTTTGACCAGTATCTTTATTATTTTGATTTGAGTTGATGTGTTGAAAATGTTATTGTATAAGTTAAATTTTCCTTAATTACGGGTTGTTTTGAGTTGTCACCATGTCGATAGGAATACGCTAACCATATAAGATGTTGCATGCTTAATCTTTTGGAATTATATTGGTTAGCTACCCAAATGAGTAATTATTTTATTACAAGATGCTTAAGTGCTTTTCAAACGTGTGATCAATTCTTGACCTATATTACTGTGTTATTATTCTTGCCTCTCATGTTTTTTAAGTTAAGCCATATCGGTTTTGTTCCCGTTGGCCTCATTGTGTGGAGTAGCACGTGAGGGTACTCCTCGCTAGTTTTTCTTTGGCTTAACTTTAGCGTTGGTGTCGATGTGCGATTCGAACCTTTGTTTTGACCCTGCGATTAATTTAGATGTTCTAATTGATTTACCCGGATCGAACGTTTAACCCTGGAAATAGAAGTGATCAATTTTCTTATCATTAAATTCGAGAAGCGATTCTCAAGAGCTGTTCGCAGATTTGAATTTTACAAATCTGTCTTTGTCAGAGGAAGGCGATTTGAGTTATATTACTCAGCACCGGAGGGATAATTGTACTCATGAGCGTTAGTGCGTGAAATTTCGAGCGTTATGCGTTTTTAGGTCGGGCTTGTTTGTGATAAATTGGTGTATCTAAATCTTTTGGCTTTAGGCATTCTGGAAAAGAATGTAGAAACTGTGTTCGAGGTTGATCAATGTAGTAATATATTGGCATCTTTCATTAGGTAGATCAGTGATATACCAAAACTGATAGTGGGGTTGTGAAGGCGTTCGTGTTGTTTGATGCCTTTAGAAAATTTTCAATTCGATTTGAGGGAAATTTGTTGTTAGGTAAATTTTAGTTTCGTCATTCATTTTAGGTTATTTCGTTAATGACGATGCAAATTGGTGGACTAGTATAATAGAGATGGGCAAATATGTCAAGATGGACGAGTGCCCGTCTCACAGAGTGTAATGTCTAGAAAAATGTTTCGAAGGAAAATTGATTTCAAATGTTAACTTGTTAAAGTAATTGAAATGTTTTTATCACATAATTGTGCCCAGACATGTCATGAACATGCATTTGAAATGCCACGAATAGGGAACTGCATTGAGCATTGAGTATGATCACTAATTAAAAGAGAAATAAATAATTGATACATGCATTTAGAACATTCATCACGACATTAAATTATTAGGGTTGAATGCAACTCTTTGGGGATGAGAGTTGTCATCACCCTGGCGCACAATTATGTAAAATAAATATTCTCGGTGAGACTTTTCAAAAAAAAAAAAATATTTTGCTATAAACTCGCGAGTTATATTGTGAAAATAGTGTTTAAAAGGTTATTAAATTTCAAACGGTTTGGAATTTTTATTTGGTTGGAAACTAGACAAATACTCTGTGATGACGGTGGTGACTTAAGAGAAATCGCATTGTTAGGATTTATTCTATTCTGTTGGAGTATCAGTAATTAGTAAATAGGAACTATGGTTATAAGGTTGCACTCGAGGTTTATTTCGGATTTAAGAATTGTGTCAGCTTTGAGTATGCATTTGAGGATTTTTGATTTAAGGAAATTGGTTATGCTCTACATGTCTATTTACACTGGAAAAAAAAAAATTAAAAGAAATTTTGTTTTTACAGATTCAGTTTCTGTACAAAAAAAGTCTTGATACCGATATGGAAAAATTTTCATAAATAAAGAAAATTTTATTTGTGAAATTTTAACTTTTTGAGAAGTGATGAAACTTTATCAGTTTTGATTTAAAAGTGGATTTTAAGACTTCCTAAATGAACGATTTTATAAAATCATGAAATTATTTGAAAGTTTGGTTCGGTTATGATTTCAAACTGAGAGTATTTTACTATGTTGATACGTTTACAAACAAAAGGATTTTTCAACGGGTTAATTGTTTTCGGTTAAAAATGAAATTTAACTTGAGGTGCTAGTAATTTCAAATTAAAAGAGAACGGTGTTAATTATATAATTGTGTTTGCGGAAAGCATTCTTCTAGAAAATTTTGTTTCGAGCATAACCAATAAACCGATTACTTTCGATCCGATCTAAATGATCTTTTGTAGGATTCGAGGTTATAGTGATTGATAAAAAAAAAATTAAGGATGAAAAATTTTGTTGTCAGGAGTTTAAGTTATGTATTCCTTAGAATTGGTGTGCTTTCTTACGTCTGGGTTCGAAAAGTTGATGAAATTGTTGAACTGATCTTAGTTAGTTGAATCGAGACGATTCTAGTGGTATTTAGTTTTCAGCCGTTATTTTGTTAGAGTATATATATAAATTGGACGACATATTGAATTTCTTGTATGCTTGTTAGCGGACGTTTTAAGTTTTCTCATATGAGGTATTTGGTGTTGTGATCACTATAAGTGATGTAGTGCATTTAAGTAATGTAATATTATTTTCAAAGAAGAGTATCTGTAGATTTTCGGTTTGTAGCATTGAATTTTGGCTTAGTAAGTTTACAATTTGAATTTTGGGATTGTTCCTACTCTTGTGGTGTTACTTTGGTAGTCTTTGAGACTTGAGCTATTCATTTGAATTTTCTTCATCGTACAGCGTATTGGTTATTTCCCGATTGAAAAATAAATTTTTTATTCATTCACACGTGATGTTTGGAGAGTCATTTGAGGTACCAGATTGTTGATTAAGAAATTTTCACGTATGCGTGTGGTGATCTTTTGAGTTTTTAAATTAGTTTTAAATTCGAAGTCGTATTTCTATAAGTTTGGGAGAATGTCCATAAAATTTTCAGCGTATTTTCGGTCAAATTATGTTTCGTTTCGCTTGACTCTCCTCAATTGACTTTGTGGTAGAAATATCTTTCGGTGAGAGTTTGGTTTTATCTTTTGAGATTGCGGTTTTGTTTTGATAAAGATGAGTTATGCGGTTTTTAATTTTGTTTCCCGTTGAGTTGTCACTTAATCGTTGAGCACTTTTGGGAATCAAAAAAATTTTATTTGTTGTTGTTCCTTTTTTTTTTATTGGGATGTGTAGATCCGTATTTTTGTTTTCGCGTGATTTTATGCGTGCCAATTTTTTTTTTTTTTTTTTTTTTTTATTACTTTGGCTTGTGGTTAATTCGAGGACGAATTTTTTTATAAGTTGGGGAGAATGTAATAACCCGCATTTTTGTAAAAAATAAAATAATGATTTTATTTTTATTTCCAATAATAATTAGAATCGTTGCAGATTCATTTCTTTTCAATTCGTGGTTTAAATAAATTATTCGGACTGTGTCGGGTTGGTTTGGCCCTAGGCTTATTCTTTTTTAGTTGGGTTTGAGTGGGTTTGGCCCATGGCTGGTTTGGCCATGGGCACATTATTCTTGCTTGTTCATATGTGAGCAATAACGTGCTCATATGTGCCTCTACCACTTCTGAAAATAACTCACGGCCGCTATTATTTTCCTTTTTCTGACCTATATATTCTTCTGCTACGTTTTATTTCTTTTTCCATTCTTTCACATCAAACCCTAGCCACCATCCTACCAAATTCGCTGAAAAATCATTCACCATTCCTCCATCTTTTTAGCTTGTGTAATCGCATAGAATTGGGATCCGTCTCGTCTCAGCTGTAGGAGAAATCATACTCTTTAATCCCAAAGCTTTGGAATCGAATTGGTACGTTAATCTCTTCGTACTAAACGTCGTCGTTTTACCGTTTTTGAATGTTCTTGGTTTCTGTTTTGTGTTTGATTTTCTGCCTATTGTTCTTTAGCACGCTACTGATTCTAAGGTTATTTTTGATAAGTGTTTGTGGTTAATTGAATAGCTTAGGCTTGGTTTGAGTTTATTTGATTCGTTCTTGCCACAATTCGGACTCGTTTGAATCCAATGCGTTGCGACTCTTCATTCTTATCGAATATGGCCTTCCATGCCACTGTTTTTTTTTTGCTTGTTCTTATTCTATTAGTTGTCGATGTTTGCTGTTGAGATCAGAAATTGTTGTGCTTTGTTGATTAGAAATGTTATCTTAGCTTCTGTGCTTGGTTACCTGTGATACTTGGTATAATGAACATGGCCTGGTTATATTGCTTATTGATTCAAAGTGAAAAAGGTTTTCATGGTTTGAATTGTTGAGAACGGCAAATTACGTGTTCAAATTATTAATTGCCACTTTTGCATTTGTTAATGTTAATTTTGGATTCTTCAATGGCTGCATGGAAACTCTTTTGGATGTCTTAAGTATGGATTATTTGTTTTGCTATTGGTTTAAGTGGTCTTTTCTTTCATGATTATTAAATGGTTTATGTTTCAAGTTGTTGGGCTAATAATCTGACGTGAATGGCCTTATTAAATTGCTTGATTTTGTTGTTTCATGATTATTATTATTGGTTGATTGTGCTTGTTTAAGTAAGGGTTTTAATTTGTAAAAAAAATAATATAATGATTTAAAACCGGACATCCGATTAGCGTTTTGAATTTTAATAACATTATTTAAATCTTAAATTGTTTGTCTTGATTATAATTTAAATTGTTTTGATAATTATAATCGAAAAACGATAATTTTATTTTTACTTATATTCGCATAATTAATTGGGTAATTATGAGTTATTTAAAGTTTGACTTAGCGTGCCAATTTGGCTAAATTTATAATTTAGCCTTTTTGATTATTTATTGATTTATTTAAGGAGATATTTTGCCGGTAATTTTTAACTACTTGGGTTTCAAGCTATTGAGTTCCATTTGTATATTGATTAATATTTTTATAAAATTATAATTATAAACTGTGGTTTATAATTCTGAAATATCAGTTGGGTCGGTTTAGACTTGTGTCACCGACATGTGGGGTTAGCTTGGTAGTTTTAATGAAACTCGGCTAGCCCACTATTTGAGGAATTGATTTTATTTATCATTTAAATATTATTTTAATAATATTTCGGATTGGATTTAAGTGCAAACTCAATGGTCTTGAATAATTTACGGCATTATAATTTATTTGAGAATTGTATTTCTCTGTGATTTAATTATCTGGTTATTTAATTGTGCTAGTCCTACGTGGTGTCTAGTGATCTTAGAGTTAGGGGTCGCTCGGATATTAACCTATTTATTATTTTAGACCCGTCGACTGCTCGTGCTTCGGAGTCTACGCAGGGTTAGCTGTTTGTCAAGATCACGTGGATAAGCAAGCAGTGAGTTTGTAGTGCTATTTACCGCTTTATTAAGTACCGCATCATATTTTAATATTATAAATGCTTTTGAACTGTTTTTACGGATTATGGATCTGGATTGAAACGAGCTGCTCGATAGGCTTGTATCGAGACTGTGTGCACCGGTAAGTACTCTGGGATCGGCAGACTATGGTCTTGCTTACGCTGGTATATGACGAGGATTTGTTCCCGTCCACTTTGGGTTTTTCAGTATGCTATGTCATGCTTACGCTGGGATCATTTCAATACTGTTATTCCATAATCAATATATTATATTAGTAAAAAAGGTTTTGATTTAAGGGTTTTAAACTTAATAAATGTAAATAGTATTGCGAACTCATCTCAGTATATCTGACCCCGTTGTTTTCCCAAATTTTCCAGGTTTATGATTTGAAAGCTGGTCCACTCCGATTAGTTGATTCCTCGGAGATTTTATGTTATTTAAACTACTTCTGTTTTCAAACTCTTAGACCGCAGTAGAACTAGTTAATATATTACATTGTTATAGCACTTTGGGATTGTCGATCTGTTCGATTATTTATTACTGGCATGTTTACTCTGGAATATTTTATTATTATATTTAAGGCATGCTGTTGAGCATTTTGGATATTTAAGTTATTTATATTATATCTGAAATATAAATTGTTAGACTTAGGTTGGAGTCTCGGTTGCCCCCGAGCAGTTTTCTGCAGGTTTAATGTTTATTTGTTTTTCGCAAGGCTTGCTACGGGTTTTGGTACGACCATACCCATACCCTAGCGCCGGTCACGATTCATGAAATTGGGTCGTGACACATGGTTTGTTACTAATCTGGAGATTCTGTTATCATGAGATAGGTTCACGTATTCTTTTGAATGACGATATGAGTTTTTGTGCTTTATGATTCGCGAGATTGATGGTATTATCAAGTTTGGTGTTAATAGTTGGACAGAATGATCCAAGTAGTGTTTGTTTTTGGCCGAAATATTATTTGATTGTTATTGAGTATTGTTATCAATTATTTTGGTGTCGAGCTAGTTATAAGTGGACAGGTGAGTAAGTGTTGTGGAACGCAATATTTTTTTTCAGCGTTCGTGTTTGATACGATAGAGTTTGGAATTGTAAGAACTATAGTTTGAGGTTAGGTCTTGTTCTTGCGCTTTGATAATGTGGATTTGGTAATCGTTAAGATTCAAGCTGGTTTTCGAAGCCATCCTGGTAAAGAGTAACTGTGATTCTCAGTTGGATAATTTTTGTCTGTTCACTTTTGTGTTGATCGAGTAATCGTTAGAGCACCGAGTTGTTAGACTTAAATTTTTGCGCATATGTATGTTGTGACCGGTTAAACTGCGAATCAGTTTCAGATTTAAAATTCGAGGTCGAATTTTTCTTAGGTAGGGGAGAATGTAATACCCCATATGTTTTCGGCGTGTTTCGTCTTGTGTTGACCTTCTCTGGGTGAAAATTTTGTTAGAGTTATCATTGAAGAGATTCAAGGTTTCGTTCTTGATTATCCTTAGTATTTCAGTCAAGTTTCATGTGGGAGAGTTTGTATTCCTTCATTTGGTTTCACCTAGAAATGGTATTATCGCTTTATGTTAAGTGGAAGTTAGTGTTGATACTTTTTGTGATCATTTGAGATTGTTTGGTTTATGAAAGTGGTGGTTTAGATTTATTGTTCGAGGAACAACCTTTTGAGTTTTGCTTACGCAAGTACTTAGGTCGTTAAGCATGGAAATTCCTATGATTACAGTTTGGATTGGACTCGGTTGAGGAATCTTCTAAAAAGACAGAGTTGTTATGCAGAATTGTTATTATTGTTGTCATTGATTACCTTCAGTATCTTGTTTATGCGTTTTTACGTTGATTATGTGCGTTTAATTCAGTTTGATATGTAGTTTTTTTATCTTATGTTTTTCGTCGGTTGTTTTTGTTTTAAATTCGAGGACGAATTTTATATAAGTTGGGGAGATTGTGATATCCCGTATTTTTCCGTTTGGTTTCGGCGTTGTTCCGTCACCGTATTGATCGGTTTTGGTGTTCGTTGGGCTCCGTGTGTTCTATGTTATACTTTGGGTTTGATCTGTCGTTGCCGTTGGGCCTTATGCAAGTTTTTGTATTTTTATAGCTTTGTGCAGGGAGGCACGATGGAAGGCACGATGGGTCCATCGCGCCTGCCATCGTGCCCTAGGCTTATTTTCATGCTGCTGAGGAAGGCACGATGGAAGGCACGATGGGTCCATCGCGCCTCGCATCGTGCCCTAGGCATTTTTTCCATTTTTCTTAGGAAGGCACGACGGAAGGCACGATGGGTCCATCGCGCCTCCCATCGTGCCCCTCTGTCAGATTTGATATTTTGACCTATAAATAGATCATTAACTCGATCTAACCTAATTTTTCACTTTTCTAAAACCCTAGAGCCGCCCTAGCATCTGAGATACTCTATTTTCCTTCATTCCCTTTGGTTTAATCATTCGGTAAGCGATTCTAATACTCATTTCTTCGATTAATCAATTCCTTATCGCGTATATCGGCTCTTAACTTATTCGAACCTTTTTCCAGCTTATTGTGGATATTGATTTACTGTTTCCTTTTGATTCGTACGCCGATCTCGAATCATTACGGTATGTGTTGCAATCCTTTAAGTTTTTGCGTATAGATTCGCGTGCTAATTCGATAGATTGTGTTCTATTGTGTTGTACCTATATTGTGGATGATTTGATCTCTGAAACGCTTAGCCGAATCTGTAATAGGGTGTTTATGATTGAATTATCATGCTATAACATTTAGATTTAAATGTCAATTGTTGGGTTCAAGTGCTAGTTGATTTCGTATGTTAATTGGTTGTTAAATTGTTGTTTTAGCATTGTTATAGATGGCTGGAAATTCATGTTTTGGGTCTGATCTTATGTGTGTGAATCAATGGTATATTTTTGACATGCTTGGTAAATCATAGGTTGATTATATGGCTTATAATGCATGATTTCACCTTGTTGTTGTGTTGATTAGTTTTTAATGATCTAGTTGCTGCCCACTATTGTGTTGGGGCTGTTTTGTATCGTTCTTGACATGTTGGCATTGCTTTGTTTGTGTTTTACTCATTCGTGTTGATTATGCCTGTAGACAAGTTATTGCCATGATTTGATTATCGTTTCAAATCTGAGTTTGACGTTTAAATGGATGATTTAATCCTTTTTGGTTCATTTAAAAGAAGTTTAACATACTTGTGTTAGTATGATGTATAAATTATTGTAAATCTTGATTGGGCATGTTTAATGTTAGAGGGCATGCTAAGGTGATTGTATATTTTATGTTGGCCGTTTGAACATGTTTTCCCATTGAGGACTTTTGTCGAGAACCTTATGAGCGTTATGATATTTTGGTTATTGAGTTCCTTGTTTTCAAAATGGATTTCATAGTTTATCAAAAGATGACCTAAATATTAAACTCTGGTTTTACTCTGGTTGGATTTTGGTTCGGGTTAGACTTGGGTCGCCCGATTTGTGAGAAGACGCCTTGCAATTGTTGTAACTTGGCTGACTCACCATGTTGGTTTTAAACTTGGTTTATGGATTTAACTAAGTTATCTGAAATGGATTTTCGGATCATGTTTTCAAAGTGGGAACTCAATTTGACTTAACTGATTGTATGACTTTGGTGACAGTCCGAGTAAGTATGATTATTCCACGTTAGTTTATGCTTTGGCATTTTGACTATATATGTATAATGGCGTTATGATGGTTTATACGTTGGCTTGATTGATATATGTGCTAGTCGTATGTGGTGTCTAGTACTCTCTAGAGTTAGGGGATGATATTAATTATTATATATATTTTCTTAGACCCGTCGACTGCTCGTGCTTCGGAGTCGGATCAGGTTTAGTTGCTTGTCAAGTTTTCACGTGGATTTGCAAGCAGTGAGTTTGTACTTACTATTTACCGCTTTATTAAGTAAATTGTTATTTTAATAATAAATATATATACTGTACGTATATTTCGAACTGGTTTTATATTATGGCTTCTAGTTGGAACATGCTACCTAATGGGCATCATTAGGACTGCGTGCGCACCGGTAATGATCTGGGAAAGGTATTTATGGTAATGTGGTAACTCGGTGTGAGCATAGCTCTCGGGACCAAGTAGAGTAACTCGGTGTAGCTCAGCTCTCGGGACTCTGGTATAAGTGTGGTCAGTGGTAACTCGGTGTAGCTCAGCTCTCGGGACCAGACCTATTGGATTATGTTTATTATTTAGAATTGTGGATTAGGGTTCCAACTATTATCTGTAATATGGTTATTAAATGTTTTAAACGGTTTTAAAAGGTTTTCCACTTAATAAATGTAGATAGTGGTATAAACTCATCTCAGTATATCTGACCCCGTTGTTTTCCCAATTTTCCCAGGGTTATGATCTGAGAGAGTCTGGTGATCTCCGCATTTACTTTTCTTCGGAGGTTCCATTTATTTTTGATAAACTGTAAAACTGTTTTATTCTTAGACCGCAGTAGTAACTAGACGTCTTTATTATTACTGTATATTTTGTCGGATTGGTTCGACTGGTTATATTGCTTTGGCATGATTATAATACTTACATTGATTTATGATAAATCTATATTAGTCTCGGAATTGGCTAAGCATGTTATATTAATTGTGGAATATTATAACTGCTAGATTTAGGTTGAAGTCTCGGTTGCCCCCGAGCATTGGTTTTCTGCAGGTTTATGTGTTTATATGTTAATTGAAAGGCTAGCTACGGGTTTTGGTACTACATTACCCATACCCTAGCGCCGGTCGCGATTCATGAAAATGGGTCGTGACAAACATATACAAACGTTACGAAACAAAACCAAACGTTGCATCTTTTTAGAAATTTAAGCCAAACATTTACAACTTTACAAAACAATCCAAACGTGTAAAACGTTACGAAACAAATCCAAATGTTACACCTTTTTAGCGATGTAAGCCAAACGTTTTAATTGTTATGAAACCAATCCAAATGTTTACAAACGTTACGAAACAAATCCAAACGTAGTCGAACGTTTAAAACTTTGCGAAACCAATCCAAAAGTTTAAAACGTAACAAAACAAATCCAAACGTTTCACCTTTCTAGCGATTTAAGCCAAAAGTTAACAAACGTTACGAAACAAATTCAAAAGTTTCACCCTTATATCTATTTAAGCCAAAATGTCTACAAATGTTAAAAAACCAATCCAAACATTTAAAACGTTACGAAACAAATCTAAATGTTTCATATTTTTAGCGATATAAGCCAAACGTTTAAAAAGTAACGAAACTAATCCAAGCGTTTAAAACGTTACGAAACAAATCCAAACGTTACGAAACTAATCCAAACGTTTAAAACGTTACGAAACAAATCCAAACGTTTCACCTTTTTAGCAAATTAAGCCAAACGTTTACAAACGTTACGAAACAAATCCAAACGTTTCACCTTTTTAGCGATTTAAGCACAACATTTACAAACATTACGAAACAAATCCAAACGGTTCACCATTTTAGCGATTTAAGCGAAACATTTATAATGTTTTGAAACTAATCCAAACGTTTAAAACGTTAGGAAACAAATCCAAACGTTACACATTTTTAGCGATTTAAGCCAAACATATACAAATGTTATGAAACAAAACCAAACGTTGCATCTTTTTAGAAATTTAAGCCAAACATTTACAACTTTAAAAAACAATCCAAACGTTTAAAACGTTACGAAACAAATCCAAATGTTACACCTGTTTAGCGATGTAAGCCAAACGTTTAAATCGTTATGAAACCAATCCAAACGTTTACAAATGTTACGAAACAAATCCAAACGTAGTCGAACGTGTATAACCATACGAAACCAATCCAAACGTTTAAAACGTAACAAAACAAATCCAAACGTTTCACCTTTATAGCGATTTAAGCCGAAAGTTAACAAACGTTACGAAACAAATTCAAACGTTTCTCCCTTATATCTATTTAAGCCAAACGTTTACAAATGTTAAAAAACCAATCCAAACATTTAAAACGTTACGAAACAAATCTTAACGTTTCACATTTTTAGCGATATAAGCCAAACGTTTACAAACAAAATGAAACAATTCCAAATGTTTCACCTTTTTAGATATTTAAGCCAAACGTTTACAAACGTTACGAATCAAATCCAAACGTTTAAGGCATTACGAAGGAAATCCAAACGTTTAAAACTTTACAAAACAAATCCAAACGTTTCACCTTTTTATCGATATAAGCCAAACTTTTACAAACGTTACAAAATAAATCCAAACATTTAACTTTTTTATCGATTTAAGCCAAACTCTTACAAACGTTGGAAAACAAATCTAAAAGTTTTGCATTTTTAGGGATTGAAGCCAAACATTTACAAAAGTTACAAAACAAATCCAAACGTTTCAACTTTTTTGCAATTTAAGCCAAACATTTACAAACATTACGAAACAAATCCAAACGTTTCACCATTTTAGCGATTTAAGCAAAACATTTATAATGTTTCGACACTAATCCAAATGTTTAAAATGTTAGGAAACAAATCCAAACGTTACACATTTTTATCGATTTAAGCCAAACATATACAAACGTTACGAAACAAAACCAAACGTTGCATCTTTTCAGAAATTTAAGCCAAACATTTACAACTTTAAAAAACAATCCAAACGTTTAAAACGTTACGAAACAAATCCAAATGTTACACCTTTTTAGCGATGTAAGCCAAACGTTTTAATTGTTATGAAACCAATCCAAACGTTTACAAACGTTACGAAACAAATCCAAGCGTAGTCGAACTTTTAAAACTTTGCGAAACCAATCCAAACGTTTAAAACGTAACAAAACAAATTCAAATGTTTCACCTTTCTAGCGATTTAAGCCAAAAGTTAACAAACGTTACGAAACAAATTCAAACGTTTCACCCTTATATCTATTTAAGCCAAACGTCTACAAATGTTAAAAAACCAATCCAAACATTTAAAACGTTACGAAACAAATCTAAACGTTTCACATTTTTAGCGATATAAGCCAAACGTTTAAAAAGTAACGAAACTAATCCTAGCGTTTAAAACGTTACGAAACTAATCCAAGCGTTTAAAACGTTATGAAACAAATCCAAACGTTTCACCTTTTTAGCAAATTAAGCCAAACGTTTATAAACGTTACGAAACAAATCCAAACGTTTCACCTTTTTAGCGATTTAAGCCAAACATTTACAAACATTACGAAACAAATCCAAACTGTTCACAATTTTAGCGATTTAAGCGAAACATTTGTAATGTTTCGAAACTAATCCAAACGTTTAAAACGTTAGGAAACAAATCAAAACGTTACACATTTTTAGCGATTTAAGCCAAACATATACAAACGTTATGAAACAAAACCAAACGTTGCATCTTTTTAGAAATTTAAGCCAAACATTTACAACTTTAGAAAAACAATCCAAACGTTTAAAACGTTACGAAACAAATCCAAATGTTACACCTGTTTAGCGATGTAAGCCAAACGTTTAAATCGTTATGAAACCAATCCAAACGTTTATAAACGTTACGAAACAAATCCAAACGTAGTCGAACGTTTATAACCGTAAAAAACCAATCCAAACGTTTAAAACGTAACAAAACAAATCCAAACGTTTCACCTTTATAGCGATTTAAGCCGAAAGTTAACAAACGTTACGAAACAAATTCAAACGTTTCACCCTTATATCTATTTAAGCCAAACGTTTACAAATGTTAAAAAACCAATCCAAACATTTAAAACGTTACGAAACAAATCTAAACGTTTCACATTTTTAGCGATATAAGCTAAACGTTTAAAATGTTACGAAACTAATCCAAGCGTTTAAAATGTTGCGAAACAAATCCAAATGTTTCACCTTTTTAGCAAATTAAGCCAAACGTTTACAAACGTTACGAAACAAATCCAAACGTTTCACCTTTTTAGCGATTTAAGCCAAACGTTAAGAAACGATACGAAACAAAGTCGAACGTTTCACCTTTTTAGCTATTTAAGCCAAACGTTTACAAATGTTACAAAACCTATCCAAACATTTAAAACGTTACGAAACAAATCCAAACGTTTCACATTTATAGCGATTTATGCCAAACGTTTAAAACATACGAAACTAATCTAAGCGTTTAAAACATTATGAAACAAATCCAAACATTTCACCTTTTTAACGAATTAAGACAAACGTTTACAAACATTACGAAACAAATCCAAACGTTTCACCTTTTCAGTGATTTAAGCCAACCGTTTAAAACGTTACAAAACCAATCAAAATGTTTAATACATTACGAAACAAATCCAAACGTTTCACATTTTTAACGATTCAAGCCAAACGTTTAAAACGTTACGAAACCAATCTAAACGTTGCACATTTTTAGCGATTTAATCCCAACATTTACAAACGTTACGAAACAAAACCAAACGTTTCAACTTTTTAGCAATTTAATCCAAACGTTTACAAACTTTACGAAACAAAACAAAACGTTTCACCTTTTTTGCAAGTTAAGACAAACGTTACGAAACCAATCCCAAGGTTTCACATTTTTAGCGATTTAAGCCAAACGTTTACAAACGTTACGAAACAAATCGAAACGTTTCTCATTTTTAGCGATTTAAGCCCAACATTTACAAACAAAATGAAACAATTCCAAATGTTTCACCTTTTTAGCTATTTAAGCCAAACGTTTACAAAGGTTACGAATCAAATCCAAACGTTTAAGGCGTTACGAAGGAAATCCAAACGTTTAAAACGTTACAAAACAAATCCAAACGTTTCATCTTTTTATCGATTTAAGCCAAATTTTACAAACTTTACGAAACAAATCCAAAAGTTTAACCTTTTTATCTATTTAAGCCAAACTTTTACAAACGTTGGAAAACAAATCCAAAAGTTTTGCATTTTTATGGATTGAAGCCAAACGTTTACAAAAGTAACAAAACAAATCCAAACGTTTCCCCTTTTTAGCGATTTAAGCCAAACATTTACAAACATTACGAAACAAATTTAAACGTTTCACCATTTTAGCGATTTAAGCAAAACATTTATAATGTTTCGAAACTAATCCTAACATTTAAAACGTTAGGAAACAAATCCAAACGTTACACATTTTTAGCGATTTAAGCCAAACATATACAAACGTTACGAAACAAAACCAAATGTCGCATCTTTTTAGAAATTTAAGCCAAACATTTACAACTTTACAAAACAATCCAAACGTTTAAAACGTTACGAAACAAACCCACATGTTACACCTTTTTAGTGATGTAAGCCAAACGTTTAAATCGTTGAAACCAATCCAAACGTTTACAAACGTTACGAAACAAATCAAAACGTAGTTGAACGTTTTAAAACCTTACAAAACCAATCCAAACGTTTAAAACGTAACAAAACAAATCCAAACGTTTCACCTTTATAGCGATTTAAGCCAAAATTTAACAAACGTTACGAAACAAATTCAAACGTTTCACCCTTACATCTATTTAAGCCAAACGTTTACAAATGTTAAAAAAACCAATCCAAACATTTAAAACGTTACGAAACAAATCTAAATGTTTCACATTTTTAGCGATATAAGCCAAACGTTTAAAACGTTACGAAACTAATCCAAGCGTTTAAAACGTTACGAAACAAATCCAAACATTTCACCTTTTTAGCAAATTAAGCCAAACGTTTACAAACGTTACGAAACAAATCCAGACGTTTCACCTTTTTAGCGATTTAAGCCAAACGTTAAGAAACGATACGAAAAAATTCAAACGTTTCACCTTTTTAGCTATTTAAGCCAAACATTTACAAATGTTACAAACTTTACATCTTTTTAGAAGCGTTTGGATTTGTTTCTTAACGTTTGGATTGGTTTTGTAACGTTTTAAACTTTTGGCTTAAATCGCAAAAAAGGTTACACGTTTGGTTTTGTTTCGTAAAGTTTAGATTGGTTTCGTAACGTTTTAAACTTTTGGCTTAAATAGCTAAAAGGTGAAACGTTAGGATTTGTGTTGTAACGTTCTAAACGTTTGGATTGGTTTCATAATGTTTTAAAAATTTGGCTTAAATCTCTAAACCAATCCAAACATTTCAAACTTCACGAAACAAATCCAAACGTTTCACTTTTTTAGCGATTTGAGGCAAACGTTTATATATGTTACGAAACAAAACCAAACGTTTCACCTTTTTAGCGATTTAAGCCAAACGTTTACAAACAAAATGAAACAATTCCAAATGTTTCACCTTTTTAGCTATTTAAGCCAAACGTTTACAAACGTTACTATCATATCTCGTATTTTTTTATTTTTTTTTTATTATAATTTTTGAATTCCGTCAAAGTTTAGGTAATTTATTGTTATTATTAAATATTTTATTTGATTTTATTAAAGTCGTTCGTTGATTCGTTCGTGATTGGATTCGTATTTGGTTTCTATTATTAACTTTTAAAAGAAAAATAAAAGGGGAAAAAGTAAGCTTATTTTTTTTGGCATGAAAATGAGCCATGCAATCACCTTCCTTTCCACGTGATTCTTTTGTGCATGATAAGCCCAAATGTATTGTTTTGGCCATATATATTAAAGCCCATTCTTTTATGCATGAAAAGCCTTTTAGCCGTGTACTTCAATATGAAGCAGAAACAAATTTTGTATACCAGTATATATAGCTTCTACGTTTTCTTTTCTTTTCATTCGTTTTCTTTCTTTATATTTTTAAACCCTGTTTTTTTTTTTCTGCGAAACCCTACCCGTCAAACACTCTAAACTTCTCTGAGACATAACTCTCATCATTCCATTCATTCGTTTCAATCCGGTAAGATTCTCATCACTTTTCTCGCTATTCCGTTCGATATCGCTTTTACCGTTTCATAACTCATAATTTTTATTATGCTAGCTTATATCTGAAGTTTCTTACAACGATTCTTCATTACTCATCTCCCTCATAAATCCCTACGTGTTGAAATCCTTAACGGTACGTAAATCCTTCCGTTTTAGACGTCGTACGATTCACCGTTTGAGTTGGTGTTCACTGTTTGTTCATCTATGTGGCTGTCAAATTATTTGTTCCATTCACAATGATGTTTATGTTATTTTTAAGATTTGAATGATTTGAACTAAGAATTGTCATGTGATTTTGAGGCCTAAAAATTGACACTGTTGGTTTGAGTAAAAATCGTAATATAGCATATTATCATTCTGAGATATATTTTTACTTGGCAGTAGACAGTAGCAGCCATTGGATAAAGTTAATCTAGTGATGGATTGGTTTAAGTACAAATAACCTATGAGTAAACAAAAAAATATCAGTGAGCGTAACACCAGTATTCAATATATACTCAAACGATTAGGCACAAAAATAGCATATAATGATGGGTAAAATGGTTATTGTAATAACGTGTAGATACAAATTATTGGTTTGATATTCATTATTGGATTTGTGTTGGGCGGCAAAGTAAATAATTTAAATTACAAAACAAATTGATTTGGCAACAGAAATGGTTCAAGTGCATGGCCATGTGAGTTATATATATGGTGATTTGGTATATATTTTTTTTATTCGTTAACGGTTTGCTTGGTTAATTATCAAATTAAAACAAAACTTTTACTATCATTTGTTTGATAACCTATATTTTTTTTTGAAAATAACAATTGATTAAATATAATCAGATTGTTTTTAATATTTTTTTTTCTTTATTTAAATTTATTTAAAAATAATATTTATATTTTAACCTATATTAGTATAATTACTTGGGTAATTATGAATTACTAAAATATTATTTTAGCATACCGATTTGGCTAAATAGCAGTTTACCTTTTAAATATTTTTCCTAACTCATATTTGTTAAGTATTTGACTGTAACTTTTGATTACTTATGTTTTAAGATATTGAGTTGCGTTTTAATATTTAATTATTATTTTATCAAAAGTACCATTTTATAATTATGAACTATGTATTATAATTTTGATAAAATATTCGGGTTGGTTAAGACTTTGGTCGTCCGACATGTGAGGTAGCTTGGTAGTTATCGGTAACTCGGCTAACCTACTACTTCAAAATTAAATTGATTTATTATTTAATAAGTATTTAAATAATATTTTGTGAAACGGATTTTAAGGCGGGAACTCGATAGATTTATTTTGTTGTGACTTTGTAATATCCCGTAAAAAATATAGGCTTTGTCCGTCGAGCTTTCTGTGATTTTTTTTTATTTTTTTTTATTTTAAATTAATTTTCATTCGGATAGAATCTTTTTAATGTTCTCATATAAAGGATATTTATTAAAATGTAATAACATTAAAGATTGATGGTACAATATTATTATATTATATAATTAATTAAGTCCATGAAAGCCATAAAGCCCATGCAACCATGCATGTATTCTCCAAGCCCATTCAAACCTACTCCTTTCTATTTCAAATAGAAACAGCAGCATATTGCTGCGTTTTGCTTCTTTATTTCCTCCTAAATTATGTTTTCTAAACCCTAGATCATTCCCTCATAAACTACAAAGCCTAGCCGTCACACACTCAAGAACACTCTTAAATATTCAGCCTTCATTCCTCTTGTTTGCTTTTGTATTTGGTAAGTTTATCACGTCAGTTTTGTTATTTCATTCGATATCGTCACCACCGTTTCTTAATTCGTTCTCTTTCAATCTAGTGTCGCATTGAGATTGCTTTGTCACTACTTCAGTTCTCATCGTTCTAGATAATCCAATCGCGTTGGAATCGAATTTGGTACGTAAATCTCTTATGTTTAATCGTCGTTCGGTTCACCGTTTTTGGTTATTATTGGCTGTGTTCTATGCCATTAATCTACCGAATTCTAGACTTTATTTTGGGTATCTTTCTTATTGTGTTTAGGTTATAATTTCATGGTTGTTTCATTTTATATCCGCTATTTTGGTTTAATGATCCTTAGCTTCCACATTATTTGCTCTGTTCAATGTTCTTGTTTACTGCCATTATTATTACTGTTTGTTTCGGTTTTAATTAGTTTATTTGGTTATGAAGAACCTGCTAATGATCTACATTTAATTGTTATTTTGATTCATATAAAATTTGTTACTGTTTCGGTTGATTTTTCATGTTATGGGGTTTTGGATTGATGTTGGCGGCAATATAATTGTTTGAAATGTGAGATGGCTTCATGTCCCACTATCTCTAATTGTAATGGCTTTGATTATTGGTTTGATTATTAAGGCAGTAACCATTCTTTTAAAATGTGTGTTTGGCCACTTGATTTCTTCAATTATCATGTTCATGCTTGGTTTAATTAAAGTTTCTATTGCTTTGAATTAAAACTTGCAGTAGTAAATAGTCTATTGGAATTGTTTTGGGCTAATTGGATTCTTAGTGTATTGGTTGTGTTTTTCTTAATTTATTAAATGGTTATTAATTTGATTAATACCGATTTAAAACGAACTCTCAATTATTGTTTTGATTTTTAAATTGATAATGTTCTCATTATTTTTAAAATGAAAATAAAGTTAGTTGTGATTATACTTTATATTGTTTTTGATAATTTTAATCGGAAAATGATATTTATAGTATTTTTTATAATTATATAATTACTCGGGTAATTATTATTATTTTGATAATTGGCTTAATGTGCCAATTTGGCTATATTTCAATTTAGCTTTTAAATTATTCTTAACTAATTTTAGTTAAATTATTGACGGTAATTATTGGTCATTTTATTTAAGCTATTGAGTTCCGTTTTAATATTTAATTATAATTTTATCAATAAGTATTATTTTGGAATTATAAATTATAGTTTATAATTTTGATAAAATATTTGGGTCAGGTTAGACTTGGGTCGCCCGACATGTGAGGTAGCTTGCTAGTTATCGGTAACTCGGCTAATCCACTATTTGGAAATTTAATTGATTTATTATTTAATAATTATTTAAATAATATTTTCTGGAACAGATGTTAAAGCGGAAATTCAGTAGACTCAAATTATTTTTGGCATTATAGCTGAGTATCGTGTTTACTCTGGATTGCTTTATCTTGACTTGTTGTTGTACTAGTCCTATGTGCCGTCTAGTACTCTTTAGAGTTAGGGTCTGTTTTAATAATTATTTTATTTGCTTAGACTCGTCTACTGTTCGTGCTTCGGAGACGAACCAGGATTAGTTGCTTGCCAGGTTTTCACGTGGATTAGCAAGTAGTGAGTTTATATCTCTATTTACCTCTTTATTAAGCAATTATTATATTTTGTATATATATATGTATAAGCAGCTTTTGAACTGTTTTTCGGCATTGTGGATTTGATTTGGAACGTGCTACTCGATGGGCATCATCGGGACTGCGTGCGCACCGGTAATGATTATGGTATTGAGGTAGGTTTGAGATGCGTCTCACCTTAGTGAGGGCACCGGTGGAAGATACGTCTCCTGGGCTCACTATTTATTAAGTGATAGTCGGGGATCGGTTATTGAGATACGTCTCGCCGACACGACAATGGATTTAGAATTGTGGATTAGGGTTTCATTGATAATCCATAATAAAAATGTTTTATTAAACGTTTTAAAGGTTTTTAACTTAATAAATGTAAATGGTTATATAAACTCTACTCAGTAAATCTGACCCTGTTGTTTTTCCAAATTTTCCAGGTTTATGATTTGAGCATTGGTCGATCTCCGTTTCTTCATTCTCGGAGGTTCCTTATTTTATTTTTCATAATAAAAGATTCGAACTATTTTAAACTCTTAGACCGCAGTAGTAGTATTAGATTATTTATGATTAGTCTTTTATTATATTTTAGACTGTTGATTGTTGGTGATTACTTTATCACTTTTGGCATGATTACAGTAATTATGGTATTTATATTATATTGCCATACTGTTGGAGTTATAATTTTAAATAAGTATACTTTGAATATATGTTGCTTATTGTACTGCTAGACTAGGCTGAAGTCTCGGTTGTCCCCGAGCATGTGGTTTTCTGCAGGTACATTGTTTTAAATGTTATGAATTAGTTATCCGCAAGGCTAGCTACGGGTTTTGGTACAACCATATCCATACCCTAGCGCCGGTCACGATTCATGAAAATGGGTCGTGACAGACTTATAATTTATTTGAGTATTATGATTACTCTGACGTGGCCTTACATTGATTTGTCGTTTGTGCAAGTCCTATGTGGTGTCTAGTACTCTTTAGAGTTAGGGTCTCTTTTTAATTATGATTTTATTATTTTAGATTTGTCGACTGTTCGTACTTCAGAGGCGAACCAGAGTTAGATTGCTTGTCAGTTTCACGTGGAATAGCAAGCAGTGAGTTTATATCTCTATTTGCCTCTTTATTAAGCAAATGTTATATTTTGTATATTTATACGTATAAACAGCTTTTGAACTGTTTTCAGCATTGTGGATTTGATTTGGAACGTGCTACTCGATGGGCATCATCGGGACTGCGTGCGCACCGGTAATGATCATGGTATTGAGGTAGGTTTGAGATACGTCTCACCTTAGTGAGGGCACCGGTGGAAGATACGTCTCCTGGGCTCACTATTTATTAAGTGATAGTCGGTGATCGGTTATTGAGATACGTCTCACCGACACGATAATGGATTTAGAATTGTGGTTTAGGGTTTCATTGATAATCCATATTGAAAATGTTTTATTAAATGGTTTAAAGGTTTTTAACTTAATAAATGTAAATGGTTATATAAACTCTACTCAGTAAATCTGACCCCGTTGTTTTCCCAAATTTTCCAGGTTTATGATTTGAGCATTGGTCGATCTCCGTTTCTTCATTCTCAGAGGTTTTTATTTTATTTTCAGAATAAAAGAGTCGAACTATTTTAAACTCTTAGACCGCAGTAGTAGTATCAGTTTATTTATATTATAGTCTACGTTTACATTTAGACTATTGTTTGTTGGATTGGTCCGACTACTTTTTATCAGCTTTGGCATGATTATATTATTTATGATATTATATATTAATCGCCATGCTGTTGGAGTTTAAATTGAAATTAAGTATGCTTTTAATATATGTTGCTTATATGTACTGCTAGACTAGGTTGGAGTCTCGGTTGCCCTCGAGCATGTGGTTTTATGCAGGTACATTGTTACTTATGATATTTATCTGTTATCCGCAAGGCTTGCTACGGGTTTTGGTACAACAATACCCATACCCTAGCGCCGGTCACGATTCATGAAAATGGGTCGTGACAAACTTGGTATCAGAGCTTTGATTTCAAACCAAGGCCTTTTATGTGTTAAATGTTTAATTGTTTTGGCATGTTAAGTGGTTAACTTTTCCTAGAAACTACTGCGGAATTAGGATTCGAGTCTTGTCTTTGAAACGTCATCTTTTGTTTTCAAAACTTTCTGTCTGCTGCTATAGAAATGTTGTGAGTCAGTCGCGTGAATTTATTGTTTTATTGTTTATTATATGATTGTTTTCATTTGTGATTATTTGTTGGCTTTATGCTTGGATAATTTTAATTATATTGGATTGCTTAAGCCTTGTTGATAAGCAATTTTAGGTTTGGCCTTAATCATTGAGGGTTTTAACGATAATATGATAGGCATTGGCCTTACTTTGCTTTTAAAGAAATAGTTTGTTAAATCTTTAAACATGTTTTTGTGGTTATATATTGTTTGGCCACGTGTAAATTTTTATATTAATTATTGAGAAAATATTGTTGAACTGATTTATACTTTGGCACAAGAGCCAGTGAGTAGTATGGTTATAAAACTTTAAAAATATGATTTTAGTTATTTTTCCAATAAAATAATTTTTCTCGTATTCAAAACTTACTTTTTACTATTGATTTTAAAAGAGTGGTTTTTATAATAAAATTATTTTGAAAGGTGATACCGTTTTTAAGATTTAATATTACTTTTGTAATTCTACCATGTTGTGGTTTGTCTACACCTTGTTGTTGTTGGTTTTATACTCGATTTGCTAGTTATGGCCGGAGTATGTGTTTCCGAAAAGTTTGTTAAAGATTAATTGTTTCCTCACTTAAATGGTGAGTCCTATGTTGCTATTTGGGTGATGTCGAGCTTCCTATAAAAAAATTGAGATTTTGTTTTAAGTACATTTTTCGGATTTACAAATATTTAGAATACATTTTATAAACGATTATTTTTGGTTTGACTTGGGTCACCCAAATTTAGGAGTTGAGTTTGGAAGTTGTAATGACTCAGCTAATTCGATGGTTTTACAAATTAAGATACTTGGTTACTTTTAAAGCAATTAACTTGTAAAGGCAGTTTTTCCGGAAAATGAAATTTAAAAAAAAAACATGAGGCTCAAACTTGAACTTGAAAAGTTTTATGATTGAGTTTAAATTTCAAAATGAATTTTGAGGTGCACTCTTATAAGATGATATAATTACAAGTTAATTTTGATAAGAAAATTCAAGCTTGTTGTAGCATGTCTTGATTTTGGTCTTTTAAGTAGGTTAGGCTGATTTTGCTGAATGTCATGTTTGGTTGAATTATTTTGATTGTTTTTACTGTGTCTCTTCATTTGGAGTAACACGTGAGATGAATTAATTCACGTTGTCATGGATGGCTTACCTTGTTGTATGGTCTTAATTTGTGAATAAGATCTTTGTTTAGACCCCAGTTGCCTTTGTCTTAATTTTTAGTTTCGATGGATTTGGTGTTTTGTTTATGAGTCGAAATCTTTGGGTTTCGATATCGAGGAAGTGTAGGGAATTTTTTTTCTTGGAACGGTTGGTGGTTTCTAATTATACTGGAAAAGGATACTGAAAATCCTGACCCGAGATTATAAATTGGTGTATTTAATATGCTGGTGTTTTCATTAAGTTGATTAGGTGTGATTCGGAAACTGATGGTAAGTTTTGTAGAAATGTATGTGATCTGTTGTTTTCTCTGAATTAAGCTTCAGTTTATTTGGAGTTTTATTGGATATTACTTTACGCTTATGAGTTTTATTGGAGACATTGTTTTGATTTGTTTTGGTGGTATCGTATGATTCGGTAGATTGTAAGTATGGAATTGAAGGAATATTTTAAGGTTGCGTGCGAGAATTTAGTTGTGCTAAGTGAAGTATATAGTTATATGTAGATTAGAAAACTTTCGTGAACAATTTACGATTTTGATTAGAGGATTGTTAGATTAAGGGATTTCGTTATGCTCTATTTATATTTTTTTTACACTGTAATTTTTTTTTTGGTACATTGATATAAAGGTTTTTTAGTAAACAAAGAGATATGCATTACTAATTTTTACGGCCGGGTGGAAAGAAAGGAATTTTGTCAAATTTGATTCAAAAGGAATAATTAATTTTTTTCGGTTGAACGATTCTTCAAATCGTATTTTTGTTTGAGAGTAAGACTTAAGAGCGACTTAAATTTTGGATATTTTGAATCTTCAATGTGCATTTTGAATACAGATTTTTTCACAGTTTGATTATTTACGAGAAAAGGATAAATTATTTAGCAAGTTTGATTTACAGATCACATAAGTTTTATCATTCAGTTGAACAGTTTCACAAATTGCAAACTTATTTAAAAGAAAGGGGAATATGCGAATTTATAATTGCAAACATTTTGAAAATTTTCAGGGGTCTACAAAACTGATGGTTTTCCAACGGTAAAGGTACTTCGATTTTGATATATAAAAAGAAGGTGTTAAGTCTTTTAAAAGAGAGGTGGAAAATTTTGAATATACAATGTTTTGCGTATTTGAACATTTTATACCTTTATAGGTTGGTTTTTAGCATAACTAACAATCCGGTCGGGAAAATTGGTCGTAGTGATTTCTTGTTGTATACAAGGTTATAGTCAATTGATGGAATAATTTTGAGAATTTATATTTGCTTTGAGTATATGAACTAGTTGATTTTTAAAAAAAATCTGAGGATTGTGTTTGGTGAGTTTCGACAACAAAGCTGGTTGGTCGACACTGTAGATTGAGGATTTAATTGTTGAGAGTTTGATATCGTTTTGTTCGAATATTAAATTTTTTTTGTACGGAATAAAGTTAAGTTTGTGAGAGATAGATAGGAAGTAAGTTGATGATTAGATACTTAGATTATTACGACCTATTTTATTTTTGAATGATTGGAGAAATAACTAGAATTGATATTTTGTTGCTAATCTGGATATTCTGTTATCATGAGTTAAGTATACGTATTCGTTTGAATGACGGTAAGAGTTTTGTGTTTATGATTCACAAAGTTAATGGTATTATCAAAACTGGTGTTAATCGTTGGACCAAATGATTCAAATAGTGGTAGTTTTTTTTTGGCCAAAATATTACTTAGTTGTTGTGGAGTATTGTTATCGATTGCTTTGGGTGTCGAGCTCGATATAAGTGGATAAGTGAGTAGGTGTTGTAGAACGCAAGATTTTATCAGCTTGTGTTTTCAATACCCGGTATGAAATGATAGAGTTTGGAATTGTAAGAACTATAGTTGAGCTTAGGGCTTGTTCTTGCACTTTGATAATGTGGAGTTAGTAATCATATAGATTAAAGTTAGTTTTGGAAGCCAATTTGTTAAAGAGTATTTGTGGCTCTCAATTGGATAATTGTTGATTATTCACATTATGTTGATCGATTGATCGTTGGGGCACTAAGTTGTTAGAATCAGAATTTTGCGCATAAGTGTGTTTTGACCGTTTATACTGCGGGTCAGTTTTAGATTTAAAAATTTGATGTCGAGTTTTTCGTAGGTTGGGGAGAATGTAATACCCCATATGTTTTCGGCGTGTTTCATCTTCAGTTGACCTTACCGAGTGAAATTTTTGTTTGGAGTTATCATTGCGAGAGATTCGAGGTTTCGTTCTAGATTATTTAAGTCAAAACTTTAGTGGGAGAGTTTGTTTTCCCTCGTTGATGTCAGCAAGATTTGGTGTTATCGTTTATGTCAAGTGAAAGTTAGTTTTATTACTTTTTGTGACCATTTGAGATTGTTTAGTGTATGAGTTGTATTATTGAGTTATTGTTCGAGGAACAACCTGTTGAGTTTTGTTTACGCAAGCGCTTAAGTCGTTAAGCACGAAATTACTATGTTGTGGCTTGTGGTGCCATTTTTAGCATGTTTGTTATTTTGGATTTTATCGAACACTCTGGGTGCGCGTTGTTAATTGCTGACTAGTTAAGTAATGTTGAGTTCCGTTGCTTTTCAAACTTCATGTTGTTTTATCAAATGAATTTCCAGATTTTAAACATTGGTTTATATTGGGGTTTCTTTAGTTGGGGTTTGACTTGGGTCGCCCGACACGTGATTTAAGCTTAGAAGTCTTAGTTGACTCGGCCAAGTACCATTTTATTTTCTTTTAAGTTGTTTTACCCAATGGTTTGAAAAGGTTTCCAGATTATATTTTCAAATGGAACTCAATAGGGCTTAACTGTTGTATGGTTTTGATTTTATTAGTTACTTGGTTGAGGAATGTTCTTAAGAGACGGAGTTCGTTACACGTAATTATTATTATTGTTATCCTTGTTTACTTTGGGTATCTTGTTCGTGAGTTTTACATTGGTTATGTGTGTTCTGTATGTAATTTATGTTGTGTAATACGTTAGTCGTTTTTGTTTTAAATTCGAGGACGAATTTTTAATAAGTTGGGGAGAACGTAATATCCCATATTTTTTTTATTTTTTTTATTATAATTTTTGAATTTCGTCAAACTTTAGGTAATTTATTATTATTATTATTATTAAATATTTTATTTGATTTTATTAAAGTCGTTCATTTATTCGTTCGTGATTGGATTCGTATATGGTTTCTATTATTAACTTTTAAAAGAAAAATAAAAGGGGAAAAAGTAAGCTTATTTTTTTTGGCATGAAAATGAGCCATGCAATCACCTTCCTTTCCACGTGATTCTTTTGTGCATGATAAGCCTAAATGTATTGTTTTGGCCATATATATTAAAGCCCATTCTTTTATGCATGAAAAGCCTTTTAGCCGTGTACTTCAATATGAAGCAGAAACAAATTTTGTATACCAGTATATATAGCTTCTGCGTTTTCTTTTCTTTTCATTCGTTTTTTTTCTTTATATTTTTAAACCCTGTTTTTTTTTTCTTCGAAACCTTAGCCGTCAAACACTCTAAACTTCTCTGAGACATAACTCTCATCATTCCATTCATTCGTTTCAATCCGGTAAGATTCTCATCACTTTTCTCGCTATTCCGTTCGATATCGCTTTTACCGTTTCATAACTCATAATTTTTATTATGCTAGCTTATATCTGAAGTTTCTTGCAACGATTCTTCATTACTCATCGCCCTCATAAATCCCTAGGTGTTGAAATCCTTAACGGTACGTAAATCCTTCCGTTTTAGACGTCGTACGATTCACAGTTTGAGTTGGTGTTCACTGTTTGTTCATCTATGTTGCTGTCAAATTATTTGTTCCATTCACAATGATGTTTATGTTATTTTTAAGATTTGAATGATTTGAACTAAGAATTGTCATGTGATTTTGAGGCCTAAAAATTGACACTGTTGGTTTGAATAAAAATCGTAATATAGCATATTATCATTCTGAGATATATTTTTAATTGGCAGTAGATAGTAGCAGCCATTGGATAAAGTTAATCTAGTGATGGATCGGTTTAAGTACAAATAACCTATGAGTAAATAAAAAAATATCAGTGAGCGTAACACCAGTATTCAATATATACTCAAACGATTAGGCACAAAAATAGCATATAATGATGGGTAAAATGGTTATTGTAATAACGTGTAGATACAAATTATTGGTTTGATATTCATTATTGGATTTGTGTTGGGCGGCAAAGTAAATAATTTAAATTACAAAACAAATTGATTTGGCAACAGAAATGGTTCAAGTGCATGGCCACGTGAGTTATATATATGGTGATTTGGTATATTTTTTTTTTATTCGTTAATGGTTTGCTTGGTTAATTATCAAATTAAAACCAAACTTTTACTATCATTTGTTTGATAACTTATAGCACAATATTTTTTTTTGAAAATAAAAATTGATTAAATATAATCAGATTGTTTTTAATATTTTTTTTCTTTATTTAAATTTATTTAAAAATAATATTTATATTTTAACCTATATTAGTATAATTACTTGGGTAATTATGAATTACTAAAATATTATTTTAGCATACCGATTTGGCTAAATAGCAGTTTACCTTTTAAATATTTTTCCTAACTCATATTTGTTAAGTATTTGACTGTAACTTTTGATTACTTATGTTTTAAGATATTGAGTTGCGTTTTAATATTTAATTATTATTTTATCAAAAGTACCATTTTATAATTATGAACTATGGTTTATAATTTTGATAAAATATTCGGGTTGGGTAAGACTTTGGTCGTCCGACATGTGAGGTAGATTGATAGTTATCGGTAACTCGGCTAACCTACTACTTCGAAATTAAATTGATTTATTATTTAATAAGTATTTAAATAATATTTTCTGAAACGTATTTTAAGGCGGGAACTCGATAGATTTATTTTGTTGTGACTTATAATTTATTTGAGTATTATGATTACTCTGACGTGGCCTTACATTGATTTGTCGTTTGTGCAAGTCCTATGTGGTGTCTAGTACTCTTTAGAGTTAGGGTCTCTTTTTAATTATGATTTTATTATTTTAGACCTGTCGACTGTTCGTACTTCAGAGGCGAACCAGAGTTAGATTGCTTGTCAGTTTCACGTGGAATAGCAAGCAGTGAGTTTATATCTCTATTTGCCTCTTTATTAAGCAAATGTTATATTTTGTATATTTATACGTATAAACAGCTTTTGAACTGTTTTCGGCATTGTGGATTTGATTTGGAACGTGCTACTCAATGGGCATCATCGGGACTGCGTGCGCACCGGTAATGATCATGGTATTGAGGTAGGTTTGAGATACGTCTCCCCTTAGTGAGGGCACCGGTGGAAGATACGTCTCCTGGGCTCACTATTTATTAAGTGATAGTTGGTGATCGGTTATTGAGATACGTCTCACCGACACGATAATGGATTTAGAATTGTGGTTTAGGGTTTCATTGATAATCCATAATGAAAATGTTTTATTAAATGGTTTAAAGGTTTTTAACTTAATAAATGTAAATGGTTATATAAACTCTACTCAGTAAATCTGACCCCGTTGTTTTCCCAAATTTTCCAGGTTTATGATTTGAGCATTGGTCGATCTCCGTTTCTTCATTCTCGGAGGTTTTTATTTTATTTTCAGAATAAAAGACTCGAACTATTTTAAACTTTTAGACCGCAGTAGTAGTATCAGTTTATTTATGTTATAGTCTACGTTTACATTTAGACTATTGTTTGTTGGATTGGTCCGACTACTTTTTATCAGCTTTGGCATGATTATATTGTTTATGATATTATATATTAATCGCAATGTTGTTGGAGTTTAAATTGAAATTAAGTATGCTTTTAATATATGTTGCTTATATGTACTGCTAGACTAGGTTAGAGTCTCGGTTGCCCCCGAGCATGTGGTTTTATGCAGGTACATTGTTACTTATGATAATTATCTGTTATCCGCAAGGCTTGCTACGGGTTTTGGTACAACAATACCCATACCCTAGCGCCGGTCACGATTCATGAAAATGGGTCGTGACGAATCAAATCCAAACGTTTAAGGCATTACGAAGGAAATCCAAACGTTTAAAATGTAACAAAACAAATCCAAACGTTTCACCTTTTTATCGATTTAAGCCAAACTTTAACAAACATTACGAAACAAATCCAAACGTTTAACCTTTTTATCGATTTAAGTCAAACTCTTACAAACGTTGGAAAACAAATCCAAAAGTTTTGCATTTTTAGGGATTGAAGCCAAACGTTTACAAAAGTTACAAAACAAATCCAAACGTTTCACTTTTTTAGCGATTTAAGCCAAACGTATAAAAATATTACGAAATCCAATCCAAACGAATAAAACGTTACAAAACCAATCCAAACGTTTACAAAGTTACGAAACAAAACCTAACATTCCATCTTTTTAACGATTTATGCCAAACGTTTGCAAATGTTACGAAACAAATCCAAACGTTTCCCCTTTTTAGCAATTTAAGTCGAAAGTTTAAAACGTTACAAAACAAATACGAACATTTCACCTTTCTAGCGATTTAAACCAAACGTTTCAACTTTTTAGCTATTTAAACCAAAAGTATACAACGTTACGTAACTAATCCAAATGTTTTAAACTTTACGAAACAAATCATATCGTTTCACCTTTTTGGCGATTTATGTCAAACGTTTAAAACGTTACGAAACAAATCCTAACATTTCACCTTTTTACCGATTTAAGCCAAACGTTTAAAACGTTACGAAACAAATCAAAACGTTTAAAACATTACAAAACAAATCCAAACGTTTAAAATGCTACGAAACAAATACAAACGCTTCACCTTTTAAGCGATTTAAGCCAAAAGATTAAAATATTACGAACAAATTCAAATTGCTTAAATTGCTAAAAGGTGAAACTTATGGATTTGTTTCGTAACATCTGTAAATGTTTGGCTTATATAGCTAAAAAGGTGAAACGTTTGGTTTTGTTTCATAACGTTTGTAAACGTTTAGCTTAAATCGCTGAAAAGGTAAAACGTTTGAATTTGTTTCGTAACATTTTAAACATTTCGATTAAATTGCTAAAATGGTGAAGCGTTTGGATTTGTTTCTTGACGTTTGTAAACGTTTGGATTGGTTTTGTAACGTTTTAAACTTTTGGCTTAAATCGCAAAAAAGGTTAAACGTTTGGTTTTGTTTCGTAAAGTTTAGATTGGTTTCGTAACGTTTTAAACTTTTGGCTTAAATAGCTAAAAGGTGAAACGTTAGGATTTGTTTTGTAACGTTTTATACGTTTGGATTGGTTTCATAATGTTTTAAACGTTTGGCTTAAATCTCTAAACCAATCTAAACGTTTCAAACTTCACGAAACAAATCCAAACGTTTCACTTTTTTAGCGATTTGAGGCAAACGTTTATATATGTTACGAAATAAATACAAACATTTCACCTTTTTAGCGATTGAAACCAATGGTTTACAAACAAAACAAAACAAATCCAAACATTTTGCATTTTTAGCGATTTACGCCAAACGTTTACAAACTCTACGAAAAAAAACCAAACGTTTCACCTTTTTAGCAATTTAATCCAAACGTTTACAAATGTTACGAAATAAATCCAAAAATTTCATCTTTTTAGCGATTTAAGCCAATCGTTTACTAAGCCAAAAGTTTAAAACTTTCCAAAACCAATCTGAACGTTTTTAACGTTACAAAACAAATCCAAACGTTTCACCTTTATAGCGATTTAAGCCAAACATTTACAAACATTACGAAACAAATCCAAACGTTTCACCATTTTAGCGATTTAAGCGAAACATTTATAATGTTTCGAAACTAATCCAAACGTTTAAACGTTAGGAAACAAATCCAAACGTTACACATTTTTAGCGATTTAAGCCAAACATATACAAACGTTACGAAACAAAACCAAACGTTGCATCTTTTTAGAAATTAAAGCCAAACATTTACAACTTTACAAAACAATCCAAACGTTTAAAACATTACGAAACAAATCCAAATGTTACACCTTTTTAGCGATGTAAGCCAAACGTTTAAATCGTTGAAACCAATCCAAACGTTTACAAACGTTACGAAACAAATCCAAACGTAGTCGAACGTTTAAAACCTTACGAAACCAATCCAAACGTTTAAAACGTAACAAAACAAATCCAAACGTTTCACCTGTATAGCGATTTAAGCCAAAAGTTAACAAACATTACGAAACAAATTCAAACGTTTCACCCTTATATCTATTCAAGCCAAACGTTTACAAATGTTAAAACACCAATCCAATCATTTAAAACGTTACGAAACAAATCGAAACGTTTCACATTTTTAGCGATATAAGCCAAACGTTTAAAAAGTAACGAAACTAATCCAAGCGTTTAAAACGTTACGAAACAAATCCAAACGTTTCACCTTTTTAGCAAAGTAAGCCAAACGTTACGAAACAAATCCAAACGTTTCACCTTTTTAGCGATTTAAGCCAAACGTTAAGAAACGATACGAAACAAATTAAAACGTTTCACCCTTTTAGCTATTTAAGCCAAACGTTAACAAAAGTTACAAAACCTATCCTAACATTTAAACGTTACAAAACAAATCCAAACGTTTCACATTTTTAGCGATTTAAGCCAAACGTTTAAAACATTACGAAACTAATCCAAGCGTTTAAAAGTTATGAAACAAATCCAAACGTTTCACCTTTTTTAGCAAATTAAGACAAACATTTACAGACATTACGAAACAAATCCAAACGTTTCACCTTTTTAGTGATTTAAGCCAAACGTTTACAAACGTTACAAAATAAATCCAAATATTTCACCTTTTTAGCGATTGAAGCCAAACGTTTAAAACGTAACAAAACCAATAAAAATGTCTAATACATTACGAAACAAATCCAAACGTTTCACATTTTTAGCGATTCAAGCCAAACGTTTAAAACGTTGCGAAACCAATCTAAACGTTACACATTTTTAGCAATTTAAGCCCAACGTTTACAAACGTTACGAAACAAAATCAAATGTTCCAACTTTTTAGCAATTTAATCCAAACGTTTACAAACTTTACGAAATAAAACAAAATGTTTCACCTGTTTTGCGAGTTAAGGCAAACGTTTACAAACATTACGAAACCAATCCTAATGTTTCACATTTTTAGCGATTTAAGCCAAACGTTTACAAACGTTACGAAACAAATCGAAACGTTTCTCATTTTTAGCGATTTAAGCCAAACGTTTATAAACGGTACGAAACAAAACCAAACGTTTCACCTTTTTAGCGATTTAACCCAAACGTTTACAAACAAAATGAAACAATTACAAATGTTTCACCTTTTTAGTTATTTAAGCCAAACGTTTACAAACGTTACGAATCAAATCCAAACGTTAAAGGCATTACGAAGGAAATCTAAACGTTTAAAACTTTACAAAACAAATCCAAACGTTTCATCTTTTTATCGATATAAGGCAAACTTTTACAAACGTTACGAAACAAATCCAAACGTTTAACCTTTTTATCGATTTAAGCCAAACTTTTACAAACGTTGGAAAACAAATCCAAAAGTTTTGCATTTTTAGGGATTAAAACCAAATGTTTACAAAAGTTACAAAAGAAATCCAAACATTTCACCTTTTTTGCAATTTAAGCCAAACATTTACAAACATTACGAAACAAATCCAAACGTTTCACCATTTTAGCGATTTAAGCAAAACATTTATAATGTTTCGACACTAATCCAAATGTTTAAAACGTTAGGAAACAAATCCAAACGTTACACATTTTTAGCGATTTAAGCCAAACATATACAAACGTTACGAAACAAAACCAAACGTTGCAACTTTTTAGAAATTTAAGCCAAACATTTACAACTTTACAAAACAATCCAAACGTTTAAAATGTTACGAAACAAATCCAAATATTACACCTTTTTAGCTATGTAAGCCAAACGTTTTAATTGTTATGAAACCAATCCAAACGTTTACAAACGTTACGAAACAAATCCAAACGTAGTCGATCGTTTAAAACCTTGCAAAACCAATCCAAACGTTTAAAACGTAACAAAACAAATCCAAACGTTTCACCTTTCTAGCGATTTAAGCCAAAAGTTAACAAACGTTACGAAACAAATTCAAACGTTTCACCCTTATATTTATTTAAGCCAAACGTCTACAAATGTTAAAAAACCAATCCAAACATTTAAAACGTTACGAAACAAATCTAAACGTTTCACATTTTTAGCGATATAAGCCAAACGTTTAAAATGTTACAAAACTAATCCAAGCGTTTAAAATGTTGCGAAACAAATCCAAATGTTTCACCTTTTTAGCAAATTAAGCCAAACTTTTACAAACGTTACGAAACAAATCCAAACGTTTCACCTTTTTAGCGATTTAAGCCAAACGTTAAGAAACGATACGAAACAAATTCAAACGTTTCCCCTTTTTAGCTATTTAAGCCAAACGTTTACAAATGCTACAAAACCTATCCAAACATTTAAAACGTTACGAAACAAATCCAAACGTTTCACACTTTTAGCGATTTAAGCCAAACGTTTAAAACATTACGAAACTAATCTAAGCGTTTAAAACGTTATGAAACAAATCCAAACATTTCACCTTTTTAACGAATTAAGACAAACGTTTACAAACATTACAAAACAAATCCAAACGTTTCACCTTTTTAGTGATATAAGCCAACCGTTTAAAACGTTACAAAACCAATCAAAATGTTTAATACATTACGAAACAAATCCAAACGTTTCATATTTTTAGTGATTCAAGCCAAACATATAAAACGTTACGAAACCAATCTAAACGTTACACATTTTTACCGATTTAATCCCAACGTTTACAAACGTTATGAAACAAAACCAAACGTTTCAACTTTTTAGCAATTTAATCCAAACGTTTACAAACTTTACGAAACAAAACAAAACGTTTCACCTTTTTTGCGAGTTAAGACAAACGTTACGAAACCAATCCTAAGGTTTCATATTTTTAGCGATTTAAGCCAAACGTTTACAAACGTTACGAAACAAATCGAAACGTTTCTCATTTTTAGCGATTTAAGCCAAACGTTTATAAACAGTACGAAACAAAACCAAACGTTTCACCTTTTTAGCGATTTAAGCCAAACATTTACAAACAAAATGAAACAATTCCAAATGTTTCACCTTTTTAGCTATTTAAGCCAAACGATTACAAACGTTACGAATCAAATCCAAACGTATAAGGCATTACGAAGGAAATCCAAACGTTTAAAACTTTACAAAACAAATCCAAACGTTTCACCTTTTTATCGATATAAGCCAAACTTTTACAAACGTTACGAAACAAATGCAAACGTTGAACCTTTTTATCGATTTAAGCCAAACTTTTACAAACGTCGGAAAACAAATCCAAAAGTTTTGCATTTTTAGGGATTGAAGCCAAATGTTTACAAAAGTTACAAAACAAATCCAAAAGTTTCACCTTTTTTGCAAATTAAGCCAAACATTTACAAACATTACGAAACAAATCCAAACGTTTCACCATTTTAGCGATTTAAGCAAAACATTTATAATGTTTCGACACTAATCCAAATGTTTAAAACGTTAGGAAACAAATCCAAACATTACACATTTTTAGCGATTTAAGCCAAACATATACAAACGTTACGAAACAAAACCAAACGTTGCAACTTTTTAGAAATTTAAGCCAAACATTTACAACTTTACAAAACAATCCAAACGTTTAAAATGTTACGAAACAAATCCAAATATTACACCTTTTTAGCTATGTAAGCCAAACGTTTTAATTGTTATGAAACCAATCCAAACGTTTACAAACGTTACGAAACAAATCCAAACGTAGTCGATCGTTTAAAACCTTGCAAAACCAATCCAAACGTTTAAAACGTAGCAAAACAAATCCAAACGTTTCACCTTTCTAGCGATTTAAGCCAAAAATTAACAAACGTTACGAAACAAATTCAAACGTTTCACCCTTATATCTATTTAAGCCAAACGTCTACAAATGTTAAAAAACCAATCCAAACATTTAAAACGTTACGAAACAAATCTAAACGTTTCACATTTTTAGCGATATAAGCCAAACGTTTAAAATGTTACAAAACTAATCCAAGCGTTTAAAATGTTGCGAAACAAATCCAAATGTTTCACCTTTTTAGCAAATTAAGCCGAACGTTTACAAACGTTACGAAACAAATCCAAACGTTTCACCTTTTTAGCGATTTAAGCCAAACGTTAAGAAACGATACGAAACAAATTCAAACGTTTCCCCTTTTTAGCTATTTAAGCCAAACGTTTACAAATGCTACAAAACCTATCCAAACATTTAAAACGTTACGAAACAAATCCAAACGTTTCACACTTTTAGCGATTTAAGCCAAACGTTTAAAACATTATGAAACTAATCTAAGCGTTTAAAACGTTATGAAACAAATCCAAACATTTCACCTTTTTAACGAATTAAGACAAACGTTTACAAACGTTACAAAACAAATCCAAACGTTTCACCTTTTTAGTGATATAAGCCAACCATTTAAAACGTTACAAAACCAATCAAAATGTTTAATACATTACGAAACAAATCCAAACGTTTCATATTTTTAGTGATTCAAGCCAAAAATATAAAACGTTATGAAACCAATCTAAACGTTACACATTTTTACCGATTTAATCCCAACGTTTACAAACGTTACGAAACAAAACCAAACGTTTCAACTTTTTAGCAATTTAATCCAAACGTTTACAAACTTTACGAAACAAAACAAAACGTTTCACCTTTTTTGCGAGTTAAGACAAAAATTACGAAACCAATCGAAACGTTTCTCATTTTTAGCGATTTAAGCCAAACGTTTACAAACGTTACGAAACAAAACCAAACGTTTCACCTTTTTAGCGATTTAAGCCAAACGTTTACAAACAAAATGAAACAATTCCAAATGTTTCACCTTTTTAGCTATTTAAGCCAAACGTTTACAAACGTTACGAATCAAATCCAAACGTTTAAGGCGTTACGAAGGAAATCCAAACGTTTCACCTTTTTATCGATTTAAGCCAAACTTTTACAAACTTTACGAAACAAATCCAAACGTTTAACCTTTTTATCGATTTAAGCCAAACTTTTACAAACGTTGGAAAACAAATCCAAAAGTTTTGCATTTTTAGGGATTGAAGCCAAACGTTTACAAAAGTAACAAAACAAATCCAAACGTTTCCCCTTTTTAGCGATTTAAGCCAAACATTACGAAATAAATCCAAACGTTTCACCATTTTAGCGATTTAAGCAAAACATTTATAATGTTTTGAAACAAATCCAAACGTTACACATTTTTAGCGATTTAAGCCAAACATATACAAACGTTACGAAACAAAACCAAATGTCGCATTTTTTTAGAAATTTAAGCCAAACATTTACAACTTTACAAAACAATCCAAACGTTTAAAACGTTACGAAACAACCCCAAATGTTACACCTTTTTAGTGATGTAAGCCAAACGTTTAAATCTTTGAAACCAATCCAAACGTTTACAAACATTACGAAACAAATCCAAACGTAGTCGAACGTTTAAAACCTTACGAAACCAATCCAAACGTTTAAAACGTAACAAAACAAATCGAAACGTTTCACCTTTATAGCGATTTAAGCCAAAAGTTAACAAACGTTACGAAACAAATTCAAACGTTTCACCCTTATATCTATTTAAGCAAAACGTTTACAAATGTTAAAAAACCAATCCAAACATTTAAAACGTTACGAAACAAATCTAAACGTTTCACATTTTTAGCGATATAAGCCAAACGTTTAAAACGTTACGAAACTAATCCAAGCGTTTAAAACGTTACGAAACAAATCCAAACATTTCACCTTTTTAGCAAATTAAGCCAAATGTTTACAAACATTACGAAACAAATCCAGACGTTTCACCTTTTTAGCGATTTAAGCCAAACGTTAAGAAACGATACAAAACAAATTCAAACGTTTCACCTTTTTAGCTATTTAAGCCAAACGTTTACAAATGTTACAAACTTTACATCTTTTTAGAAGCGTTTGGATTTGTTTCTTAACGTTTGGATTGGTTTTGTAACGTTTTAAACTTTTGGCTTAAATCGCAAAAAAGGTTAAACGTTTGGTTTTGTTTCGTAAAGTTTAGATTGGTTTCGTAACGTTTTAAACTTTTGGCTTAAATAGCTAAAAGGTGAAACGTTAGGATTTGTTTTGTAACGTTTTAAACATTTGGATTGGTTTCATAATGTTTTAAACGTTTGGCTTAAATCTCTAAACCAAACCAAACATTTCAAACTTCACGAAACAAATCCAAACGTTTCACTTTTTTAGCGATTTGAGGCAAACGTTTATATATGTTACGAAACAAAACCAAACGTTTCACCTTTTTAGCGATTTAAGCCAAACGTTTACAAACAAAATGAAACAATTCCAAATGTTTCACCTTTTTAGCAATTTAAGCCAAACGTTTACAAACGTTACGAATCAAATCCAAACGTTTAAGGCATTACGAAGGAAATCCAAACGTTTAAAATGTTACAAAACAAATCCAAATGTTTCACCTTTTTATCGATTTAAGCCAAACTTTAACAAACGTTACGAAACAAATCCAAACGTTTAACCTTTTTATCGATTTAAGTCAAACTTTTGCAAACGTTGGAAAACAAATCCAAAAGTTTTGCATTTTTAGGGATTGAAGCCAAACGTTTACAAAAGTTACAAAACAAATCCAAACGTTTCACTTTATTTAGCGATTTAAGCCAAACGTATAAAAATATTACGAAATCCAATCAAAACGAATAAAACGTTACAAAACCAATCCAAACGTTTACAAAGTTACGAAACAAAACCTAACATTTCATCTTTTTAGCGATTTATGCCAAACGTTTACAAATTTTACGAAACAAATCCAAACGTTTCCCCTTTTTAGCAATTTAAGTCGAACGTTTAAAACGTTACAAAACAAATACGAACATTTCACCTTTGTAGCTATTTAAACCAAACGTTTCAACTTTTTAGCTATTTAAACCAAAAGTATACAACGTTACGTAACTAATCCAAATGTTTTAAACTTTACGAAACAAATAATAGCGTTTCACCTTTTTGGCAATTTATGTCAAACGTTTAAAACGTTACGAAACAAATCCTAACATTTCACCTTTTTACCGATTTAAGCCAAACGTTTAAAACGTTACGAAACAATTCAAAACGTTAAAAACATTACAAAACAAATCCAAACGTTTAAAATGCTACGAAACAAATACAAACGCTTCACCTTTTAAGCGATTTAAGCCAAAAGATTAAAATATTACGAACAAATTCAATTTGCTTAAATTGCTAAAAGGTGAAACTTTTTGATTTGTTTCGTAATATTTGTAAATGTTTGGCTTATATAGCTAAAAAGGTGAAACGTTTGGTTTTGTTTCATAACGTTTGTAAACGTTTAGCTTAAATCGCTGAAAAGGTAAAACGTTTGAATTTGTTTCGTAACGTTTTAAAAATTTCGATTAAATTGCTAAAATGGTGAAGCGTTTGGATTTGTTTCTTAACGTTTGGATTGGTTTTGTAACGTTTTAAACTTTTGGCTTAAATCGCAAAAAAGGTTAAACGTTTGGTTTTGTTTCGTAAAGTTTAGATTGGTTTCGTAACGTTTTAAACTTTTGGCTTAACTAGCTAAAAGGTGAAACGTTAGGATTTGTTTTGTAACGTTTTAAACGTTTGGATTGGTTTCTGCAACACCCCGTATTTTTCTAACTTGTTCCGTTAGCCCAAACGATACCTTGGGTTCATTGAGTGGTTCGACCACTTAGATTCGCGTGTCGAAGGTTCCAAACCTTTTAAAATGTGTTTTAAGATGTATTAGAAGTAACCTCGGAGTTTGAAACGTTTTCGATTTAAATTTTAAAATCTCAAAATTTCATCGGAGGCACTAGCATTTCGCGGGCGCGATATGCATGAATCACGGGCGCGATTCATGTATCGCGGGCGCGAAGGAGGTGTAGCGGGCGCGACGCGTGCACTGTGCAGTTCGCTGATTTCTATTTAAACTCACCTAATTCGACCTAAACTGATTTTACACTTTTCTAAAAACCCTAAAACGGCACATACTCTCTGATTTTCATATTCCACCTATTCCTAAGCCTTTGGTGATCATTAGTAAGTATTATCATCATTTCTTTAAGGTTTAATTCATATTTTATCTATCCTTGGGTTGTGTGCTCATTAGCTTTGGGTTGTTGTTCGTTCTTAGGCTGATTTGAATTGTTCTTATTGCTGGGTTTTCTTGTTGTGTGTTATCTCAAAAGGTTAGTAGATCTAATCCCTTATTTTGTGTTGTTAAGATTGTTAGCTTTTTGATTGGATTCGATACATTGGGTGGTTTGAGTATATTTTCTGTTTGTATTGATTTTAAATCTGTAAATGGTTGATTTAAGGTGTTGTTGGCTTGTTCATATTACTTGTAACTTGGGTGGTTTGGTTTAGATGTTACAATTGAAAGGTTTATCAAATTGCTAACATTTTTGTGTTGTAAATTCTGTTTTGAAACTCTATTCAAACCTGGAAATTTCAAGCGAATGAATCATAAGGTGTTAGATACTTAACAATACTTTGGGTGGCTTGGAGAAATCGTTTAAGTAGATTAGTGTTGCATTTGATTAAAGTTTTTGGACTAAACTCTGTTTTGATTTAAAAACTAAATTTGGAAATTTCTTTTAAAAAGGTTAAAAGGGTGTTTGTTAACAATTGTTTCATTGAGTGATTTGAGGTAATTGTCTAATGGCTAAAACATATGTTAAATATGGTTTTGATGGTTTAAATCGCTGTTTTAAGAACATAGATATGTGGCTGGAAATTTGTAAGTTTAAGAATTTATTTTATAAAGTAAAATCGAATACTTTGGGTCTCTTTTGGTTGTTGGCTTAATTTGCTAAGTGTTGTGGTTTTGCCCTAGCTTTGAGACATACTTAGGGTGATTTTAATCAAGTTACTAAGGGCTGGAAATTATTTACTAATTGGTTTTAACATATTTCAGGATGTTAGTTCTATCTTAGGCTGTGGTTTGATTTTGATTAAACTATATAAGGCATATAAGAGTGTTATTTGTCATGTAAGGTTTTGATTGATTTATTCTATTTTCAAGTTGATACTTAAAAGATGTTGAATCTTATTGATTCTATTCATGGTGTTATATTTCAATGTACTTGGGGTGCTACTTCCTAAGTGTTAGCAAGCTTAATTGTTTATGGCATTATTAAGTTTCGGTGTGAGTTCTTTTTTAAAAACCGAATTTGGTTTCATTTAAGGCTTGATTAAAGACTTTGGCTTTAAATTTGGTTTATGGTTGGTTCGGGTTAGACGTGGTCTTCCGACATGTTGTGTTAGGCTATACTGCAGTAAGGCCAACACACTACTTTGGGAACTGTTATTGTTTTGAAGATTATTTAAGTATGTAAGACTTTGGTTTTGTTTTTTTAAAGATATGAACTCACCTAAACTGAACTTGCCTTATTTGGATAATTAGTTGTATGGATGTTTAGTTGTACTTTGATTACCTTGTTTGATTGTTGGTTGCAATGCTAGTCCTATGTGGAGTCTAGTATTCTTAGAGATAGGGGTTGTTCGGAATTTAACTTATATTATGTTTTAGACCCGTCGACTGCTCGTGCTACGGAGTCTACGCAGGGTTAGCTGTTGCCAAGAGTTACGTGGATAAGCAAGCAGTGAGTTTGTAGTGCTATTTACCACTTTATTAAGTACCGCAATTTATTTTAGTATTATAAATGTTTTCGAACTGTTTTAAGCGATTATGGATCTGGATTGAAACGAACTGCTCGATAGGCTTGTATCGAGATTGTGTGCACCGGTAAGTACTCTGGGAAACGGCAGACTAAAGTCTTGCTTACGCTGGTATATATTTATGACGAGGATTTGTTCCCGTCCACTCTGGGTTTATCAGTATGCTATGTCATACTTACGCTGGGATCATTTCAATACTGTTTTTCCATAATCATATTATATTAGTATAAAAATGTTTTGATTTAACGGTTTTAAACTTAATAAATTTAAATAGTATTGCGAACTCATCTCAGTATATCTAACCCCGTTGTTTTCCCAAATTTTCCAGGTTTATGATTTGAAAGCCGGTCCACTCCGATTCTTTTGATTCCTCGGAGGTTTTTATGTTATTAAACTAATTTCTATTTTCGAACTCTTAAACCGCAGTAGAGCTAGTTTATATATTACATTTGTTATTGCATTGGGATTATCGATTAGTCCGATTGTTTATTTTTAGCATGTTACACTGGAATATTTTATTATTATATTTAAGGCATGCTGTTGAGCATTTCAGATATTTAAGTTATTTATAATAGAACTGTATTATAAATTGCTAGACTTAGGTTGGAGTCTCGGTTGCCCCCGAGCAGTTTTCCTGCAGGTTTAAATGTTCATTTGATTTCCGCAAGGCTTGCTACGGGTTTTGGTACAACCATACCCATACCCTAGCGCCGGTCACGATTCATGAAATTGGGTCGTGACAGTTTCATAATGTTTTAAACGTTTGGCTTAAATCTCTAAACCAATCCAAACGTTTCAAACTTCACGAAACAAATCCAAACGTTTCACTTTTTTAGCGATTTGAGGCAAACGTTTATATATGTTACGAAACAAAACCAAACGTTTCACCTTTTTAGCGATTTAAGCCAAACGTTTACAAACAAAATGAAACAATTCCAAATGTTTCACCTTTTTAGCAATTTAAGCCAAACGTTTACAAACGTTACGAATCAAATCCAAACGTTTAAGGCATTACGAAGGAAATCCAAACGTTTAAAATGTTACAAAACAAATCCAAATGTTTCACCTTTTTATCGATTTAAGCCAAACTTTAAAACATTACGAAACTAATCCAAGCGTTTAAAAGTTATGAAACAAATCCAAACGTTTCACCTTTTTAGCAAATTAAGACAAACGTTTACAAACATTACGAAACAAATCCAAACGTTTCCCCTTTTTAGTGATTTAAGCCAAACGTTTACAAACGTTACACAATAAATCCAAATATTTCACCTTTTTAGCGATTGAAGCCAAACGTTTAAAACGTAACAAAACCAATCAAAATGTTTAATACATTACGAAACAAATCCAAACGTTTCACATTTTTAGCGATTCAAGCCAAACGTTTAAAACGTTGCGAAACCAATCTAAACGTTACACATTTTTAGCGATTTAAGCCCAACGTTTACAAACGTTACGAGACAAAATCAAACGTTCCAACTTTTTAGCAATTTAATCCAAACGTTTACAAACTTTACGAAATAAAACAAAACGTTTCACCTGTTTTACGAGTTAAGGCAAACGTTTACAAACATTACAAAACCAATCCTAATGTTTCACATTTTTAGCGATTTAAGCCAAACGTTTACAAACGTTACGAAACAAATCGAAACGTTTCTCATTTTTAGCTATTTAAGCCAAACGTTTATAAACGGTACGAAACAAAACCAAACGTTTCACCTTTTTAGCGATTTAACCCAAACGTTTACAAACAAAATGAAACAATTCCAAATGTTTCACCTTTTTAGCTATTTAAGCCAAACGTTTACAAACGTTACGAGTCAAATCCAAACGTTTAAGGCATTACGAAGGAAATCGAAACGTTTAAAACTTTAAAAAACAAATCCAAACGTTTCACCTTTTTATCGATATAAGCCAAACTTTTACAAACGTTACGAAACAAATCCAAACGTTTAACCTTTTTATCGATTTAAGCCAAACTTTTACAAACGTTGGAAAACAAATCCAAAAGTTTTGCATTTTTAGGGATTAAAACCAAATGTTTACAAAAGTTACAAAAGAAATCCAAACGTTTCACCTTTTTTGCAATTTAAGCCAAACATTTACAAACATTACGAAACAAATCCAAACGTTTCACCATTTTAGCGATTTAAGCAAAACATTTATAATGTTTCGACATTAATCCAAATGTTTAAAACGTTAGGAAACAAATCCAAACGTTACACATTTTTAGCGATTTAATCCAAACATATACAAACGTTACGAAACAAAACCAAACGTTGCATCTTTTTAGAAATTTAGGCCAAACATTTACAACTTTACAAAACAATCCAAACGTTTAAAATGTTACGAAACAAATCCAAATGTTACACCTTTTTAGCGATGTAAGCCAAACGTTTTAATTGTTATGAAACCAATCCAAACGTTTACAAACGTTACGAAACAAATCCAAACGTAGTCGAACGTTTAAAACCTTGCGAAACCAATCCAAACGTTTAAAACGTAACAAAACAAATCCAAACGTTTCACCTTTCTAGCGATTTAAGCCAAAAGTTAACAAACGTTACGAAACAAATTCAAACGTTTCACCCTTATATCTATTTAAGCCAAACGTCTACAAATGTTAAAAAACCAATCCAAACATTTAAAACGTTACGAAACAAATCTAAACGTTTCACATTTTTAGCGATATAAGCCAAACATTTAAAATGTTACGAAATTAATCCAAGCGTTTAAAATGTTGCGAAACAAATCCAAATGTTTCACCTTTTTAGCAAATTAAGCCAAACGTTTACAAACGTTACGAAACAAATCCAAACGTTTCACCTTTTTAGAGATTTAAGCCAAACGTTAAGAAACGATACGAAACAAATTCAAACGTTTCACCTTTTTAGCTATTTAAGCCAAACGTTTACAAATGCTACAAAACCTATCCAAACATTTAAAACGTTACGAAACAAATCCAAATGTTTCACATTTTTAGCGATTTAAGCCAAACGTTTAAAACATTACGAAACTAATATAAGCGTTTAAAATGTTATGAAACAAATCCAAACATTTCACCTTTTTAACGAATTAAGACAAACGTTTACAAACATTACGAAACAAATCCAAACGTTTCACCTTTTTAGTGATATAAGCCAACCGTTTAAAACGTTACAAAACCAATCAAAATGTTTAATACATTACGAAACAAATCCAAACGTTTCACATTTTTAGCGATTCAAGCCAAACATATAAAACGTTACGAAACCAATCTAAACGTTACACATTTTTAGCGATTTAATACCAACGTTTACAAACGTTACGAAACAAAACCAAACGTTTCAACTTTTTAGCAATTTAATCCAAACGTTTACAAACTTTACGAAACAAAACAAAATGTTTCACCTTTTTTGCGAGTTAAGACAAACGTTACGAAACCAATCCTAACGTTTCACATTTTTAGCGATTTAAGCCAAACGTTTACAAATGTTACGAAACAAATCCAAACGTTCTCATTTTGAGGGATATAAGCCAAACATTTACAAACGTTACGAAACAAAACCAAACGTTTCACCTTTTTAGCGATTTAAGCCAAACGTTTACAAACAAAATGAAACAATTCCAAATGTTTCACCTTTTTAGCTATTTAAGCCAAACGTTTACAAATGTTACGAATCAAATCCAAGCGTTTAAGGCGTTACGAAGGAAATCCAAACGTTTAAAACGTTACAAAACAAATCCAAACGTTTCACCTTTTTATCGATTTAAGCCAAACTTTTACAAACTTTACGAAACAAATCCAAACGTTTAACCTATTTATCGATTTAAGCCAAACTTTTACAAACGTTGGAAAACAAATCCAAAAGTTTTGCATTTTTAGGGATTGAAGCCAAACGTTTACAAAAGTAACAAAACAAATCCAAACGTTTCCCCTTTTTAGCGATTTAAGCCAAACATTTACAAACATTACGAAACAAATCCAAACGTTTCACCATTTTAGCGATTTAAGCAAAACATTTATAATGTTCCGAAACTAATCCTAACATTTAAAACGTTAGGAAACAAATCCAAACATTACACATTTTTAGCAATTTAAGCCAAACATATACAAACGTTACGAAACAAAACCAAATGTCCCATCTTTTTAGAAATTTAAGCCAAACATTTACAACTTTACAAAACAATCCAAACGTTTAAAACGTTACGAAACAAACCTAAATGTTACACCTTTTTAGTGATGTAAGCCAAACGTTTAAATCATTGCAACCAATCCAAACATTTACAAACGTTATGAAACAAATCCAAACGTAGTCGAACGTTTAAAACCTTACGAAACCAATCCAAACGTTTAAAACATATCAAAACAAATCGAAACGTTTCACCTTTATAGCGATTTAAGCCAAAAGTTAACAAACGTTACGAAACAAATTCAAACATTTCACCCTTATATCTATTTAAGCCAAACGTTTACAAATGTTACAAACTTTACATCTTTTTAAAAGCGTTTGGATTTGTTTCTTAACGTTTGTAAACGTTTGGTTGGTTTTGTAACGTTTTAAACTTTTGGCTTAAATCGCAAAAAAGGTTAAACGTTTGGTTTTTTTCTTAAAGTTTAGATTAGTTTCGTAACATTTTAAACTTTTGGCTTAAATAGCTAAAAGGTAAAACGTTAGGATTTGTTTTGTAACGTCTTAAACGTTTGGATTGGTTTCATATTGTTTTAAACGTTTGGCTTAAATCTCTAAACCAATCCAAACATTTCAAACTTCACGAAACAAATCCAAACGTTTCACTTTTTTAGCGATTTGAGGCAAACGTTTATATATGTTACGAAACAAAACCAAACGTTTCCCCTTTTTAGCGATTTAAGCCAAACGTTTACAAACAAAATGAAACAATTCCAAATGTTTCACCTTTTTAGCTATTTAAGCCAAACGTTTACAAACGTTACGAATCAAATCCAAACGTTTAAGGAATTACGAAGGAAATCCAAACGTTTAAAATGTTACAAAACAAATCCAAACGTTTCACCTTTTTATCGATTTAAGCCAAACTTTAACAAACGTTACGAAACAAATCCAAACGTTTAACCTTTTTATCGATTTAAGTCAAACTTTTACAAACGTTGGAAAACAAATCCAAAAGTTTTGCATTTTTAGGGATTGAAGCCAAACGTTTACAAAAGTTACAAAACAAATCCAAACCTTTCACTTTTTTAGCGATTTAAGCCAAACGTATAAAAACATTACAAAATCCAATCCAAACGAATAAAACGTTACAAAACCAATCCAAACGTTTACAAAGTTACGAAACAAAACCTAACATTTCATCTTTTTAGCGATTTATGCCAAACGTTTACAAATGTTACGAAACAAATCCAAACGTTTCCCCTTTTTAGCAATTTAAGTCGAACGTTTAAAACGTTACAAAACAAATGAGAACATTTCACCTTTCTAGCGATTTAAACCAAACGTTTCAAATTTTTAGCTATTTAAACCAAAAGTGTACACGTTACGTAACTAATCCAAATGTTTTAAACTTTACGAAACAAATCATAGCGTTTCACCTTTTTGGCGATTTAAGTCAAACATTTAAAACGTTACGAAACAAATCCTAACATTTCACCTTTTTACCGATTTAAGCCAAACGTTTAAAACGTTACGAAACAAATAAAAACGTTTAAAACATTACAAAACAAATCCAAACGTTTAAAATGCTACGAAACAAATACAAACGCTTCACCTTTTAAGCGATTTAAGCAAAAAGATTAAAATATTACGAACAAATTCAAATTGCTTAAATTGCTAAAAGGTGAAACTTTTGGATTTGTTTCGGAACATCTGTAAATGTTTGGTTTATATAGCTAAAAAGGTGAAACGTTTGGTTATGTTTCATAACGTTTGTAAACGTTTAGCTTAAATCGCTGAAAAGGTAAAACGTTTGAATTTGTTTCGTAACGTTTTAAACATTTCGATTAAATTGCTAAAATGGTGAAGCGTTTGGATTTGTTTCTTAACGTTTGTAAACGTTTGGATTGGTTTTGTAACGTTTTAAACTTTTGGCTTAAATCGCAAAAAAGGTTAAACGTTTGGTTTTGTTTCGTAAAGTTTAGATTGGTTTCGTAACGTTTTAAACTTTTGGCTTAAATAGCTAAAAGGTGAAACGTTAGGATTTGTTTTGTAACGTTTTATACGTTTGGATTGGTTTCATAATGTTTTAAACGTTTGGCTTAAATCTCTAAACCAATCTAAACGTTTCAAACTTCACGAAACAATTCCAAACGTTTCCCCTTTTTAGCGATTTAAGCCAAACGTTTACAAACAAAATGAAACAATTCCAAATGTTTCACCTTTTTAGCTATTTAAGCCAAACGTTTACAAACGTTACGAATCAAATCCAAACGTTTAAGGAATTACGAAGGAAATCCAAACGTTTACAAATGTTACGAAATAAATCCAAAAATTTCATCTTTTAGCGATTTAAGCCAATCGTTTACTAAGCCGAAAGTTTAAAACTTTCCAAAACCAATCTGAACGTTTATAACATTACAAAACAAATCCAAACGTTTCACCTTTTTAGCGATTTAAGCCAAACATTTACAAACATTACGAAACAAATCCAAACGGTTCACCATTTTAGCGATTTAAGCGAAACATTTATAATGTTTCGAAACTAATCCAAACGTTTAAAACATTAGGAAACAAATCCAAACGTTACACATTTTTAGCGATTTAAGCCAAACATATACAAACGTTACGAAACAAAACCAAACGTTGCATCTTTTTAGAAATTTAAGCCAAACATTTACAACTTTACAAAACAATCCAAACGTTTAAAACGTTACGAAACAAATCCAAATGTTACACCTTTTTAGCGATGTAAGCCAAACGTTTAAATCGTTGAAACCAATCCAAACGTTTACAAACGTTACGAAACAAATCCAAACATAGTCGAACGTTTAAAACCTTACGAAACCAATCCAAACGTTCAAAACGTAGCAAAACAAATCCAAACGTTTCACGTGTATAGCGATTTAAGCCAAAAGTTAACAAACGTTAGGAAACATATTCAAACGTTTCACCCTTATATCTATTTAAGCCAAACGTTTACAAATGTTAAAACACCAATCCAATCATTTAAAACGTTACGAAACAAATCTAAAGGTTTCACATTTTTAGCGATATAAGCCAAATGTTTAAAAAGTAACGAAACTAATCCAAGCGTTTAAAACGTTACGAAACAAATCCAAACGTTTCCCCTTTTTAGAAAATTAAGCCAAACGTTTACAAACGTTACGAAACAAATCCAAACGTTTCACCTTTTTAGCGATTTAAGCCAAACGTTAAGAAACGATACGAAACAAATTCAAACGTTTCACCCTTTTAGCTATTTAAGCCAAACGTTTACAGAAGTTACAAAACCTATCCTAACATTTAAACGTTACAAAACAAATCCAAACGTTTCACATTTTTAGCGATTTATGCCAAACGTTTAAAACATTACGAAACTAATCCAAGCGTTTAAAAGTTATGAAACAAATCCAAACGTTTCACCTTTTTAGCAAATTAAGACAAACGTTTACAAACATTACGAAACAAATCCAAACGTTTCCCCTTTTTAGTGATTTAAGCCAAACGTTTACAAACGTTACACAATAAATCCAAATATTTCACCTTTTTAGCGATTGAAGCCAAACGTTTAAAACGTAATAAAACCAATCAAAATGTTTAATACATTACGAAACAAATCCAAACGTTTCACATTTTTAGCGATTCAAGCCAAACGTTTAAAACGTTGCGAAATCAATCTAAACGTTACACACTTTTAGCGATTTAAGCCCAACGTTTACAAATGTTACGAAACAAAATCAAACTTTCCAACTTTTTAGCAATTTAATCCAAACGTTTACAAACTTTACGAAATAAAACAAAACGTTTCACCTGTTTTGCGAGATAAGGCAAACGTTTACAAACATTACGAAACCAATCCTAATGTTTCACATTTTTAGCGATTTAAGCCAAACGTTTACAAACGTTACGAAACAAATCGAAACGTTTCTCATTTTTAGCGATTTAAGCCAAACGTTTATAAACGGTACGAAACAAAACCAAACGTTTCACCTTTTTAGCGATTTAACCCAAACGTTTACAAACAAAATGAAACAATTCCAAATGTTTCACCTTTTTAGCTATTTAAGCCAAACGTTTACAAACGTTACGAATCAAATCCAAACGTTAAAGGCATTACGAAGGAAATCCAAACGTTTAAAACTTTACAAAACAAATCCAAACGTTTCATCTTTTTATCGATATAAGCCAAACTTTTACAAACGTTACGAAACAAATCCAAACGTTTAACCTTTTTATCGATTTAAGCCAAACTTTTACAAACGTTGGAAAACAAATCCAAAAGTTTTGCATTTTTAGGGATTAAAACCAAATGTTTACAAAAGTTACAAAAGAAATCCAAACGTTTCACCTTTTTTGCAATTTAAGCCAAACATTTACAAACATTACGAAACAAATCCAAACGTTTAATCATTTTAGCGATTTAAGCAAAACATTTATAATGTTTCGACATTAATCCAAATGTTTAAAACGTTAGGAAACAAATCCAAACGTTACACATTTTTAGCGATTTAAGCCAAACATATACAAACGTTACGAAACAAAACCAAACGTTGCATCTTTTTAGAAATTTAAGCCAAACATTTACAACTTTACAAAACAATCCAAACGTTTAAAATGTTACGAAACAAATCCAAATGTTACACCTTTTTAGCGATGTAAGCCAAACGTTTTAATTGTTATGAAACCAATCCAAACGTTTACAAACGTTACGAAACAAATCCAAACGTAGTCGAACGTTTAAAACCTTGCGAAACCAATCCAAACGTTTAAAACGTAACAAAACAAATCCAAACGTTTCACCTTTCTAGCGATTTAAGCCAACAGTTAACAAACATTACGAAACAAATTCAAACGTTTCACCCTTATATCTATTTAAGCCAAACGTTTACAAATGTTAAAACACCAATCCAATCATTTAAAACGTTACGAAACAAATCTAAACGTTTCACATTTTTAGCGATATAAGCCAAATGTTTAAAAAGTAACGAAACTAATCCAAACGTTTAAAACGTTACGAAACAAATCCAAACGTTTCCCCTTTTTAGAAAATTAAGCCAAACGTTTACAAACGTTACGAAACAAATCCAAACGTTTCACCTTTTTAGCGATTTAAGCCAAACGTTAAGAAACGATACGGAACAAATTCAAACGTTTCACCCTTTTAGCTATTTAAGCCAAACGTTTACAAAAGTTACAAAACCTATCCTAACATTTAAACGTTACAAAACAAATCCAAACGTTTCACATTTTTAGCGATTTAAGCCAAACGTTTAAAACATTACGAAACTAATCCAAGCGTTTAAAAGTTATGAAACAAATCCAAACGTTTCACCTTTTTAGCAAATTAAGAGAAACGTTTACAAACATTACGAAACAAATCCAAACGTTTCCCCTTTTTAGTGATTTAAGCCAAACGTTTACAAACGTTACACAATAAATCCAAATATTTCACCTTTTTAGCGATTGAAGCCAAACGTTTAAAACGTAACAAAACCAATCAAAATGTTTAATACATTACGAAACAAATCCAAACGTTTCACATTTTTAGCGATTCAAGCAAAACGTTTAAAACGTTGCGAAATCAATCTAAACGTTACACACTTTTAGCGATTTAAGCCCAACGTTTACAAACGTTACGAAACAAAATCAAACTTTCCAACTTTTTAGCAATTTAATCCAAACGTTTACAAACTTTACGAAATAAAACAAAACGTTTCACCTGTTTTGCGAGTTAAGGCAAACGTTTACAAACATTACGAAACCAATCCTAATGTTTCACATTTTTAGCGATTTAAGCCAAACGTTTACAAACGTTACGAAACAAATCGAAATGTTTCTCATTTTTAGCGATTTAAGCCAAACGTTTATAAACGGTGCGAAACAAAACCAAACGTTTCACCTTTTTAGCGATTTAACCCAAACGTTTACAAACAAAATGAAACAATTCCAAATGTTTCACCTTTTTAGCTATTTAAGCCAAACGTTTACAAACGTTACGAATCAAATCCAAACGTTAAAGGCATTACGAAGGAAATCCAAACGTTTAAAACTTTACAAAACAAATCCAAACGTTTGACCTTTTTATCGATATAAGCCAAACTTTTACAAACGTTACGAAACAAATCCAAACGTTTAACCTTTTTATCGATTTAAGCCAAACTTTTACAAACGTTGGAAAACAAATCCAAAAGTTTTGCATTTTTAGGGATTAAAACCAAATGTTTACAAAAGTTACAAAAGAAATCCAAACGTTTCACCTTTTTTGCAATTTAAGCCAAACATTTACAAACATTACGAAACAAATCCAAACGTTTAACCATTTTAGCGATTTAAGCAAAACATTTATAATGTTTCGACATTAATCCAAATGTTTAAAACGTTAGGAAACAAATCCAAACGTTACACATTTTTAGCGATTTAAGCCAAACATATACAAACGTTACGAAACAAAACCAAACGTTGCATTTTTTTAGAAATTTAAGCCAAACATTTACAACTTTACAAAACAATCCAAACGTTTAAAATGTTACGAAACAAATCCAAATGTTACACCTTTTTAGCGATGTAAGCCAAACGTTTTAATTGTTATGAAACCAATCCAAACGTTTACAAACGTTACGAAACAAATCCAAACGTAGTCGAACGTTTAAAACCTTGCGAAACCAATCCAAACGTTTAAAACGTAACAAAACAAATCCAAACGTTTGACCTATCTAGCGATTTAAGCCAAAAGTTAACAAACGTTACGAAACAAATTCAAACGTTTCACCCTTATATCTATTTAAGCCAAACGTTTACAAATGTTAAAACACCAATCCAATCATTTAAAACGTTACGAAACAAATCTAAACGTTTCACATTTTTAGCGATATAAGCCAAATGTTTAAAAAGTAACGAAACTAATCCAAGCGTTTATAACGTTACGAAAACAAATCCAAACGTTTCACCTTTTTAGAAAATTAAGCCAAACGTTTACAAACGTTACGAAACAAATCCAAACGTTTCACCTTTTTAGCGATTTAAGCCAAACGTTAAGAAACGATACGAAACAAATTCAAACGTTTCACCCTTTTAGCTATTTAAGCCAAACGTTTACAAAAGTTACAAAACCTATCCTAACATTTAAACGTTACAAAACAAATCCAAACGTTTCGCATTTTTAGCGATTTAAGCCAAACGTTTAAAACATTACGAAACTAATCCAAGCGTTTAAAAGTTATGAAACAAATCCAAACGTTTCACCTTTTTAGCAAATTAAGAGAAACGTTTACAAACATTACGAAACAAATCCAAACGTTTCCCCTTTTTAGTGATTTGAGCCAAACGTTTACAAACGTTACACAATAAATCCAAATATTTCACCTTTTTAGCGATTGAAGCCAAATGTTTAAAATGTAACAAAACCAATCAAAATGTTTAATACATTACGAAACAAATCCAAACGTTTCACATTTTTAGCGATTCAAGCCAAACGTTTAAAACGTTGCGAAATCAATCTAAACGTTACACACTTTTAGCGATTTAAGCCCAACGTTTACACACGTTACGAAACAAAATCAAACTTTCCAACTTTTTAGCAATTTAATCCAAACGTTTACAAACTTTACGAAATAAAACAAAACGTTTCACCTGTTTTGCGAGTTAAGGCAAACGTTTACAAACATTACGAAACCAATCCTAATGTTTCACATTTTTAGCGATTTAAGCCAAACGTTTACAAACGTTACGAAACAAATCGAAACGTTTCTCATTTTTAGCTATTTAAGCCAAACGTTTATAAACGGTACGAAACAAAACCAAACGTTTCACCTTTTTAGCGATTTAACCCAAACGTTTACAAACATAATGAAACAATTCCAAATGTTTCACCTTTTTAGCTATTTAAGCCAAACGTTTACAAACGTTACGAATCAAATCCAAACGTTAAAGGCATTACGAAGGAAATCCAAACGTTTAAAACTTTACAAAACAAATCCAAACGTTTCATCTTTTTATCGATATAAGCCAAACTTTTACAAACGTTACGAAACAAATCCAAACGTTTAACCTTTTTATCGATTTAAGCCAAACTTTTACAAACGTTGGAAAACAAATCCAAAAGTTTTGCATTTTTAGGGATTAAAACCAAATGTTTACAAAAGTTACAAAAGAAATCCAAACGTTTCACCTTTTTTGCAATTTAAGCCAAACATTTACAAACATTACGAAACAAATCCAAACGTTTAATCATTTTAGCGATTTAAGCAAAACATTTATAATGTTTCGACATTAATCCAAATGTTTAAAACGTTAGGAAACAAATCCAAACGTTACACATTTTTAGCGATTTAAGCCAAACATATACAAACGTTATGAAACAAAACCAAACGTTGCATCTTTTTAGAAATTTAAGCCAAACATTTACAACTTTACAAAACAATCCAAACGTTTAAAATGTTACGAAACAAATCCAAATGTTACACCTTTTTAGCGATGTAAGCCAAACGTTTTAATTGTTATGAAACCAATCCAAACGTTTACGAACGTTACGAAACAAATCCAAACGTAGTCGAACGTTTAAAACCTTGCGAAACCAATCCAAACGTTTAAAACGTAACAAAACAAATCCAAACGTTTCACCTTTCTAGCGATTTAAGCCAAAAGTTAACAAACATTACGAAACAAATTCAAACGTTTCACCCTTATATCTATTTAAGCCAAACGTTTACAAATGTTAAAACACCAATCCAATCATTTAAAACGTTACGAAACAAATCTAAACGTTTCACATTTTTAGCGATATAAGCCAAATGTTTAAAAAGTAACGAAACTAATCCAAACGTTTAAAACGTTAGGAAACAAATCCAAACGTTTCCCCTTTTTAGAAAATTAAGCCAAACGTTTACAAACGTTACGAAACAAATCCAAACGTTTCACCTTTTTAGCGATTTAAGCCAAACGTTAAGAAACGATACGGAACAAATTCAAACGTTTCACCCTTTTAGCTATTTAAGCCAAACGTTTACAAAAGTTACAAAACCTATCCTAACATTTAAACGTTACAAAACAAATTCAAACGTTTCACATTTTTAGCGATTTAAGCCAAACGTTTAAAACATTACGAAACTAATCCAAGCGTTTAAAAGTTATGAAACAAATCCAAACGTTTCACCTTTTAGCAAATTAAGACAAACGTTTACAAACATTACGAAACAAATCCAAACGTTTCCCCTTTTTAGTGATTTAAGCCAAACGTTTACAAACGTTACACAATAAATCCAAATATTTCACCTTTTTAGCGATTGAAGCCAAACGTTTAAAACGTAACAAAACCAATCAAAATGTTTAATACATTACGAAACAAATCCAAACGTTTCACATTTTTAGCGATTCAAGCCAAACGTTTAAAACGTTGCGAAATCAATCTAAACGTTACACACTTTTAGCGATTTAAGCCCAACGTTTACAAACGTTACGAAACAAAATCAAACTTTCCAACTTTTTAGCAATTTAATCCAAACGTTTACAAACTTTACGAAATAAAACAAAACGTTTCACCTGTTTTGCGAGTTAAGGCAAACGTTTACAAACATTACGAAACCAATCCTAATGTTTCACATTTTTAGCGATTTAAGCCAAACGTTTACAAACGTTACGAAACAAATCGAAACGTTTCTCATTTTTAGCGATTTAAGCCAAACGTTTATAAACGGTACGAAACAAAACCAAACGTTTCACCTTTTTAGCGATTTAACCTAAACGTTTACAAACAAAATGAAACAATTCCAAATGTTTCACCTTTTTAGCTATTTATGCCAAACGTTTACAAACGTTACGAATCAACTCCAAACGTTTAAGGCATTACGAAGGAAATCCAAACGTTTAAAACTTTACAAAACAAATCCAAACGTTTGACCTTTTTATCGATATAAGCCAAACTTTTACAAACGTTACGAAACAAATCCAAACGTTTAACCTTTTTATCGATTTAAGCCAAACTTTTACAAACGTTGGAAAACAAATCCAAAAGTTTTGCATTTTTAGGGATTAAAACCAAATGTTTACAAAAGTTACAAAAGAAATCCAAACGTTTCACCTTTTTTGCAATTTAAGCCAAACATTTACAAACATTACGAAACAAATCCAAACGTTTAATCATTTTAGCGATTTAAGCAAAACATTTATAATGTTTCGACATTAATCCAAATGTTTAAAACGTTAGGAAACAAATCCAAACGTTACACATTTTTAGCGATTTAAGCCAAACATATACAAACGTTACGAAACAAAACCAAACGTTGCATCTTTTTAGAAATTTAAGCCAAACATTTACAACTTTACAAAACAATCCAAACGTTTAAAATGTTACGAAACAAATCCAAATGTTACACCTTTTTAGCGATGTAAGCCAAACGTTTTAATTGTTATGAAACCAATCCAAACGTTTACAAACGTTACGAAACAAATCCAAACGTAGTCGAACGTTTAAAACCTTGCGAAACCAATCCAAACGTTTAAAACGTAACAAAACAAATCCAAACGTTTCACCTTTCTAGCGATTTAAGCCAAAAGTTAACAAACATTACGAAACAAATTCAAACTTTTCACCCTTATATCTATTTAAGCCAAACGTTTACAAATGTTAAAACACCAATCCAATCATTTAAAACGTTACGAAACAAATCTAAACGTTTCACATTTTTAGCGATATAAGCCAAATGTTTAAAAAGTAACGAAACTAATCCAAACGTTTAAAACGTTACGAAACAAATCCAAACGTTTCCCCTTTTTAGAAAATTAAGCCAAACGTTTACAAACGTTACGAAACAAATCCAAACGTTTCACCTTTTTAGCGATTTAAGCCAAACGTTAAGAAACGATACGGAACAAATTCAAACGTTTCACCCTTTTAGCTATTTAAGCCAAACGTTTACAAAAGTTACAAAACCTATCCAAACATTTAAACGTTACAAAACAAATTCAAACGTTTCACATTTTTAGCGATTTAAGCCAAACGTTTAAAACATTACGAAACTAATCCAAGCGTTTAAAAGTTATGAAACAAATCCAAACGTTTCACCTTTTTAGCAAATTAAGACAAACGTTTACAAACATTACGAAACAAATCCAAACGTTTCCCCTTTTTAGTGATTTAAGCCAAACGTTTACAAACGTTACACAATAAATCCAAATATTTCACTTTTTTAGCGATTGAAGCCAAACGTTTAAAACGTAACAAAACCAATCAAAATGTTTAATACATTACGAAACAAATCCAAACGTTTCACATTTTTAGCGATTCAAGCCAAACGTTTAAAACGTTGCGAAATCAATCTAAACGTTACACACTTTTAGCGATTTAAACCCAACGTTTACAAACGTTACGAAACAAAATCAAACTTTCCAACTTTTTAGCAATTTAATCCAAACGTTTACAAACTTTACGAAATAAAACAAAACGTTTCACCTGTTTTGCGAGTTAAGGCAAACGTTTACAAACATTACGAAACCAATCCTAATGTTTCACATTTTTAGCTATTTAAGCCAAACGTTTACAAACGTTACGAAACAAATCGAAACGTTTCTCATTTTTAGCGATTTAAGCCAAACGTTTATAAACGGTACGAAACAAAACCAAACGTTTCGCCTTTTTAGCGATTTAACCTAAACGTTTACAAACAAAATGAAACAATTCCAAATGTTTCACCTTTTTAGCTATTTAAGCCAAACGTTTACAAACGTTACGAATCAACTCCAAACGTTTAAGGCATTACGAAGGAAATCCAAACGTTTAAAACTTTACAAAACAAATCCAAACGTTTGACCTTTTTATCGATATAAGCCAAACTTTTACAAACGTTACGAAACAAATCCAAACGTTTAACCTTTTTATCGATTTAAGCCAAACTTTTACAAACGTTGGAAAACAAATCCAAAAGTTTTGCATTTTTAGGGATTAAAACCAAATGTTTACAAAAGTTACAAAAGAAATCCAAACGTTTCACCTTTTTTGCAATTTAAGCCAAACATTTACAAACATTACGAAAAAAATCCAAACGTTTAACCATTTTAGCGATTTAAGCAAAACATTTATAATGTTTCGACATTAATCCAAATGTTTAAAACGTTAGGAAACAAATCCAAACGTAACACATTTTTAGCGATTTAAGCCAAACATATACAAACGTTACGAAACAAAACCAAACGTTGCATCTTTTTAGAAATTTAAGCCAAACATTTACAACTTTACAAACCAATCCAAACATTTAAAATGTTACGAAACAAATCCAAATGTTACACCTTTTTAGCGATGTAAGCCAAACGTTTTAATTGTTATGAAACCAATCCAAACGTTTACAAACGTTACGAAACAAATCCAAATGTAGTCGAACATTTAAAACCTTGCGAAACCAATCCAAACGTTTAAAACGTAACAAAACAAATCCAAACGTTTCACCTTTCTAGCGATTTAAGCCAAAAGTTAACAAACGTTACGAAACAAATTCAAACGTTTCACCCTTATATCTATTTAAGCCAAACGTCTACAAATGTTAAAAAACCAATCCAAACATTTAAAACGTGACGAAATAAATCTAAATGTTTCATATTTTTAGCGATATAAACCAAACGTTTAAAATGTTACGAAACTAATCCAAGCGTTTAAAATGTTGCGAAACAAATCCAAATGTTTCACCTTTTTAGTAAATTAAGCCAAACGTTTACAAACGTTACGAAAGAAATCCAAACGTTTCACCTTTTTAGCGATTTAAGCCAAACGTTAAGAAACGATACGAAACAAATTCAAACGTTTCACCTTTTTAGCTATTTAAGCCAAACGTTTACAAATGCTACAAAACCTATCCAAACATTTAAAACGTTACGAAACAAATCCAAACGTTTCACATTTTTAGCGATTTAAGCCAAACGTTTAAAACATTACGAAACTAATCTAAGCGTTTAAAATGTTATGAAACAAATCAAAACATTTCACCTTTTTAACGAATTAAGATAAACGTTTACAAACATTACGAAACAAATCCAAACGTTTCACCTTTTTAGTGATATAAGCCAACCGTTTAAAACGTTACAAAACCAATCAAAATGTTTAATACATTACGTAACAAATCCAAACGTTTCACATTTTTAGCGATTCAAGCCAAACATATAAAACGTTACGAAACCAATCTAAACGTTACACATTTTTAGCGATTTAATCCCAACGTTTACAAACGTTACGTAACAAAACCAAACGTTTCAACTTTTTAGCAATTTAATCCAAACGTTTACAAACTTTACGAAACAAAACAAAACGTTTCACCTTTTTTGCGAGTTAAGACAAACGTTACGAAACCAATCCTAACGTTTCACATTTTTAGCGATTTAAGCCAAACGCTTACAAACGTTACGAAACGAATCCAAACGTTTCTCATTTTTAGGGATTTAAGCCAAACATTTACAAACGTTACGAAACAAAACCAAACGTTTCACCTTTTTAGCGATTTAAGCCAAACGTTTACAAACAAAATGAAACAATTCCAAATGTTTCACCTTTTTAGCTATTTAAGCCAAACGTTTACAAACGTTACGAATCAAATCCAAGCGTTTAAGGCGTTACGAAGGAAATCCAAACGTTTAAAACGTTACAAAACAAATCCAAACGTTTCACCTTTTTATTGATTTAAGCCAAACTTTTACAAACTTTACGAAACAAATCCAAACGTTTAACCTATTTATCGATTTAAGCAAAACTTTTACAAACGTTGGAAAACAAATCCAAAAGTTTTGCATTTTTAGGGATTGAAGCCAAACGTTTACAAAAGTAACAAAACAAATCCAAACGTTTTCCCTTTTTAGCGATTTAAGCCAAACATTTACAAACATTACGAAACAAATCCAAACGTTTCACCATTTTAGCGATTTAAGCAAACATTTTTAATGTTTCGAAACTAATCCTAACATTTAAAACGTTAGGAAACAAATCCAAACATTACACATTATTAGCAATTTAAGCCAAACATATACAAACGTTACGAAACAAAACCAAATGTCGCATCTTTTTAGAAATTTAAGCCAAACATTTACAACTTTACAAAACAATCCAAACGTTTAAAACGTTACGAAACAAACCCAAATGTGACACCTTTTTAGTGATGTAAGCCAAACGTTTAAATCGTTGAAACCAATCCAAACGTTTACAAACGTTACGAAACAAATCCAAACGTAGTCGAACGTTTAAAACCTTTCGAAACCAATCCAAACATTTAAAACGTATAAAAACAAATCGAAACGTTTCACCTTTATAGCGATTTAAGCCAAAAGTTAACAAACGTTACGAAACAAATTCAAACGTTTCACTTTTATATCTATTTAAGCTAAACGTTTACAAATGTTTAAAAACCAATCCAAACATTTAAAACGTTACGAAACAAATCTAAACGTTTCACATCTTTAGCGATATAAGCCAAACGTTTAAAACGTTACGAAACTAATCCAAGCGTTTAAAACATTACGAAACAAATCCAAACGTTTCACTTTTTTAGCGATTTGAGGCAAACGTTTATATATGTTACGAAACAAAACCAAACGTTTCACCTTTTTAGCGATTTAAGCCAAACGTTTACAAACAAAATGAAACAATTACAAATGTTTCACCTTTTTAGCTATTTAAGCCAAACGTTTACAAACGTTACGAATCAAATCCAAACGTTTAAGGCATTACGAAGGAAATCCAAACGTTTAAAATGTTACAAAACAAATCCAAACGTTTCACCTTTTTATCGATTTAAGCCAAAATTTAACAAACGTTACGAAACAAATCCAAACATTTAACCTTTTTATCGATTTAAGTCAAACTTTTACAAACGTTGGAAAACAAATCCAAAAGTTTTGCATTTTTAGGGATTGAAGCCAAACGTTTACAAAAGTAAAAAAACAAATCCAAACCTTTCACTTTTTTAGCGATTTAAGCCAAATGTATAAAAATATTACAAAATCCAATCCAAACGAATAAAACGTTACAAAACCAATCCAAACGTTTACAAAGTTACGAAACAAAACCTAACATTTCATCTTTTTAGCGATTTATGCCAAACGTTTACAAATATTACGAAACAAATCCAAACGTTTCCCCTTTTTAGCAATTTAAGTCGAACGTTTAAAACGTTACAAAACAAATACGAACATTTCACCTTTCTAGCGATTTAAACCAAACGTTTCAACTTTTTAGCTATTTAAACCAAAAGTGTACACGTTACGTAACTAATCCAAATGTTTTAAACTTTACGAAACAAATCATAGCGTTTCACCTTTTTGGCGATTTAAGTCAAACGTTTAAAAACGTTACGAAACAAATTCTAACATTTCACCTTTTTACCGATTTAAGCCAAACGTTTAAAACGTTACGAAACAAATCAAAACGTTTAAAACATTACAAAACAAATCCAAACGTTTAAAATGCTACGAAACAAATACAAACGCTTCACCTTTTAAGCGATTTAAGCCAAAAGATTAAAATATTACGAACAAATTCAAATTGCTTAAATTGCTAAAAGGTGAAACTTTTGGATTTGTTTCGGAACATCTATAAATGTTTGGTTTATATAGCTAAAAAGGTGAAACGTTTGGTTATGTTTCATAACGTTTGTAAACGTTTAGCTTAAATCGCTGAAAAGGTAAAACGTTTGAATTTGTTTCTTAACGTTTTAAACATTTCGATTAAATTGCTAAAATGGTGAAGCGTTTGGATTTGTTTCTTAACGTTTGTAAACGTTTGGATTGGTTTTGTAACGTTTTAAACTTTTGGCTTAAATCGCAAAAAAGGTTAAACGTTTGGTTTTGTTTCGTAAAGTTTAGATTGGTTTCGTAACGTTTTAAACTTTTGGCTTAAATAGCTAAAAGGTGAAACGTTAGGATTTATTTTGTAACGTTTTAAACGTTTGGATTGGTTTCATAATGTTTTAAACGTTTGGCTTAAATCTCTAAACCAATCCAAACGTTTCCAACTTCACGAAACAAATCCAAACGTTTCACTTTTTAGCGATTTGAGGCAAACGTTTATATATGTTACGAAATAAATCCAAACGTTTCACCTTTTTAGCGATTGAAACCAATGGTTTACAAACAAAACAAAACAAATCCAAACATTTCACATTTTTAGCGATTTACGCCAAACGTTTACAAACTCTACGAAAAAAAACCAAACGTTTCACCTTTTTAGCAATTTAATCCAAACGTTTACAAATGTTACGAAATAAATCCAAAAATTTCATCTTTCAGCGATTTAAGCCAATCGTTTACTAAGCCGAGAGTTTAAAACTTTCCAAAACCAATCTGAACGTTTATAACATTACAAAACAAATCCAAACGTTTCACCTTTTTAGCGATTTAAGCCAAACATTTACAAACATTACGAAACAAATCCAAACGGTTCACCATTTTAGCGATTTAAGCGAAACATTTATAATGTTTCGAAACTAATCCAAACGTTTAAAAATTAGGAAACAAATCCAAACGTTACACATTTTTAGCGATTTAAGCCAAACATATACAAACGCTACGAAACAAAACCAAACGTTGCATCTTTTTAGAAATTTAAGCCAAACATTTACAACTTTACAAAACAATCCAAACGTTTAAAACGTTACGAAACAAATCCAAATGTTACACCTTTTTAGCAATGTAAGCCAAACGTTTAAATCGTTGAAACCAATCCAAACGTTTACAAACGTTACGAAACAAATCCAAACATAGTCGAACGTTTAAAACCTTACGAAACCAATCCAAACGTTCAAAACGTAGCAAAACAAATCCAAACGTTTCACGTGTATAGCGATTTAAGCCAAAAGTTAACAAACGTTAGGAAACAAATTCAAACGTTTCACCCTTATATCTATTTAAGCCAAACGTTTACAAATGTTAAAACACCAATCCAATCATTTAAAACGTTACGAAACAAATCTAAAGGTTTCACATTTTTAGCGATATAAGCCAAATGTTTAAAAAGTAACGAAACTAATCCAAGCGTTTAAAACGTTACGAAACAAATCCAAACGTTTCACCTTTTTAGAAAATTAAGCCAAACGTTTACAAACGTTACGAAACAAATCCAAACGTTTCACCTTTTTAGCGATTTAAGCCAAACGTTAAGTAACGATACGAAACAAATTCAAACGTTTCACCCTTTTAGCTATTTAAGCCAAACGTTTACAAAAGTTACAAAACCTATCCTAACATTTAAACGTTACAAAACAAATCCAAACGTTTCACATTTTTAGCGATTTAAGCCAAACGTTTAAAACATTACGAAACTAATCCAAGCGTTTAAAAGTTATGAAACAAATCAAAACGTTTCACCTTTTTAGCAAATTAAGACAAACGTTTACAAACATTACGAAACAAATCCAAACGTTTCCCCTTTTTAGTGATTTAAGCCAAACGTTTACAAACGTTACACAATAAATCCAAATATTTCACCTTTTTAGCGATTGAAGCCAAACGTTTAAAACGTAACAAAACCAATCAAAATGTTTAATACATTACGAAACAAATCCAAACGTTTCACATTTTTAGCGATTCAAGCCAAATGTTTAAAACGTTGCGAAATCAATCTAAACGTTACACATTTTAGCGATTTAAGCCCAACGTTTACAAACGTTACGACACAAAATCAAACTTTCCAACTTTTTAGCAATTTAATCCAAACGTTTACAAACTTTACGAAATAAAACAAAACGTTTCACCTGTTTTGCGAGTTAAGACAAACGTTTATAAACATTACGAAACCAATCCTAACGTTTCACATTTTTAGCGATTTAAGCCAAACGTTTACAAACGGTACGAAACAAATCGAAACATTTCTCATTTTTAGCGATTTAAGCCAAACGTTTATAAACGGTACGAAACAAAACCAAACGTTTCACCTTTTTAGCGATTTAAGCCAAAAGTTTACAAACAAAATGAAACATTTCCAAATGTTTCACCTTTTTAGCTATTTAAGCCAAACGTTTACAAACGTTACGAATCAAATCCAAACGTTTAAGGCATTACGAAGGAAATCCAAACGTTTAAAACTTTACAAAACAAATCCAAACGTTTCATCTTTTTATCGATATAAGCCAAACTTTTACAAACGTTACGAAACAAATCCAAACGTTTAACCTTTTTATCGATTTAAGCAAACTTTTACAAACGTTGGAAAACAAATCCTAATGTTTTGCATTTTTAGGGATTGAAGCCAAATGTTTACAAAAGTTACAAAACAAATCCAAACGTTTCACCTTTTTTGCAATTTAAGCCAAACATTTACAAACATTACAAAACAAATCCAAACGTCTCACCATTTTAGCGATTTAAGCAAAACATTTATAATGTTTCGACACTAATCCAAATGTTTAAAACGTTAGGAAACAAATCCAAACGTTACACATTTTTAGCGATTTAAGCCAAACATATATAAACGTTACGAAACAAAACCAAAAGTTGCATCTTTTTAGAAATTTAAGCCAAACTTTTACAACTTTACAAAACAATCCAAACGTTTAAAACATTACGAAACAAATCCAAATGTTACACCTTTTTAGCAATGTAAGCCAAACGTTTTAATTGTTATGAAACCAATCCAAACGTTTACAAACGTTACGAAACAAATCCAAACGTAGTCGAACGTTTAAAACCTTGCGAAACCAATCCAAACGTTTAAAACGTAACAAAACAAATCCAAACGTTTCACCTTTCTAGCGATTTAAGCCAAAAGTTAACAAACGTTACGAAACAAATTCAAACGTTTCACCCTTATATCTATTTAAGCCAAACGTCTACAAATGTTAAAAAACCAATCCAAACATTTAAAACGTTACGAAACAAATCTAAACGTTTCACATTTTTAGCGATATAAGCTAAACGTTTAAAACGTTACGAAACTAATCCAAGCGTTTAAAACGTTACGAAACAAATCCAAATGTTACACCTGTTTAGCAAATTAAGCCAAACGTTAACAAACGTTACGAAACTAATCCAAACGTTTACAAACGTTGCGAAACAAATCCAAACGTTTCCCCTTTTTAGCGATTTAAGCCAAACATTTACAAACATTACGAAACAAATCCAAACGGTTCACCATTTTAGCGATTTAAGCGAAACATTTATAATGTTTCGAAACTAATCCAAACGTTTAAAACATTAGGAAACAAATCCAAACGTTACACATTTTTAGCGATTTAAGCCAAACATATACAAACGTTATGAAACAAAACCAAACGTTGCATCTTTTTAGAAATTTAAGCCAAACATTTACAACTTTACAAAACATTCCAAACGTTTAAAACGTTACGAAACAAATCCAAATGTTACACCTGTTTAGCGATGTAAGCCAAACGTTTAAATCGTTATGAAACCAATCCAAACGTTTACAAACGGTACGAAACAAATCCAAACGTAGTCGAACGTTTAAAACCTTACGAAACCAATCCAAACGTTTAAAACGTAACAAAACAAATCCAAACGTTTCACCTTTATAGCGATTTAAGCCGAAAGTTAACAAACGTTACGAAACAAATTCAAACGTTTCACCCTTATATCTATTTAAGCCAAACGTTTACAAATGTTAAAAAACCAATCCAAACATTTAAAACGTTACGAAACAAATCTAAACGTTTCACATTTTTAACGATATAAGCTAAACGTTTAAAATGTTACGAAACTAATCCAAGCGTTTAAAATGTTGCGAAACAAATCCAAATGTTTCACCTTTTTAGCAAATTAAGCCAAACGTTTATAAACGTTACGAAACAAATCCAAACGTTTCACCTTTTTAGTGATTTAACCCAAACGTTAAGAAACGATACGAAACAAATTCAAACGTTTCACCTTTTTAGCTTTTTAAGCCAAACGTTTACAAATGTTACAAAACCTATCCAAACATTTAAAACGTTACGAAACAAATCCAAACGTTTCACATTTTTAGCGATTTAAGCCAAACGTTTAAAACATTATGAAACTAATCTAAGCGTTTAAAATGTTATGAAACAAATCCAAACGTTTCACCTTTTTAACGAATTAAGACAAACGTTTACAAACATTACGAAACAAATCCAAACGTTTCACCTTTTTTGTGATTTAAGCCAACCGTTTAAAACGTTACAAAACCAATAAAAATGTTTAATACATTACGAAACAAATCCAAACGTTTCACATTTTTAGCGATTCAAGCCAAACGTTTAAAACGTTACGAAACCAGTCTAAACGTTACACATTTTTAGCGATTTAATCCCAACGTTTACAAACGTTACGAAATAAAACCAAACGTTTTGAACTTTTTACCAATTTAATCCAAACGTTTACAAACTTTACGAAACAAAACAAAACGTTTCACCTTTTTTGCGAGTTAAGACAAACGTTACGAAACCAATCCTAACGTTTCACATTTTTAGCGATTTAAGCCAAACGTTTACAAACGTTACGAAACAAATCCAAACGTTTCTCATTTTTAGGGATTTAAGCCAAACATTGACAAACATTACGAAACAAAACCAAACGTTTCACCTTTTTAGCGATTTAAGCCAAACGTTTACAAACAAAATGAAACAATTCCAAATGTTTCACCTTTTTAGCTATTTAAGCCAAACGTTTACAAACGTTACGAATCAAATCCAAACGTTTAAGGCGTTACGAAGGAAATCCAAACGTTTAAAACGTTACAAAACAAATCCAAACGTTTCACCTTTTTATCGATTTAAGCCAAACTTTTACAAACTTTACGAAACAAATCCAAACGTTTAACCTTTTTATCGATTTAAGCCAAACTTTTACAAACGTTGGAAAACAAATCCCAAAATTTTGCTTTTTAGGGATTGAAGCCAAACGTTTACAAAAGTTACAAAACAAATCCAAACGTTTCCCCTTTTTAGCGATTTAAGCCAAACATTTACAAACATTACGAAACAAATCCAAACGTTTCACCATTTTAGCGATTTAAGCAAAACATGTATAATGTTTCGAAACTAAACCTAACATTTAAAACGTTAGGAAACAAATCCAAAAGTTACACATTTTTAGTGATTTAAGCCAAACATATACAAACGTTACGAAACAAAACCAAATGTTGCATCTTTTTAGAAATTTAAGCCAAACATTTACAACTTTACAAAACAATCCAGACATTTAAAACGTTATGAAACCAATCGAAACGTTACGAAACAAATCCAAACGTAGTCGAACGTTTAAAACCTTACGAAACCAATCCAAACGTTTGAAACGTAACAAAACAAATCCAAACGTTTCACCTGTATAGCGATTTAAGCCAAAAGTTAACAAACGTTACGAAACAAATTAAAACGTTTCACCTTTATATCTATTTAAGCCAAACGTTTACAAATGTTAAAACACCAATCCAATCATTTAAAACGTTACGAAACAAATCTAAACGTTTCACATTTTTAGCGATATAAGCCAAACGTTTAAAACGTTACGAAACTAATCCAAGCATTTAAAACGTTACGAAACAAATCCAAACGTTTCACCTTTTTAGCAAACTAAGTCAAACGTTTACAAACGTTACGAAACAAATGCAAACGTTTCCCCTTTTTAGCGATTTAAGCCAAACGTTAAGAAACGATACGAAACAAATTCAAATGTTTCCCCTTTTTAGCTATTTAAGCCAAACATTTACAAAAGTTACAAAACCTATCCTAACATTTAAAACGTTACAAAACAAATCCAAACGTTTCACATTTTTAGCGATTTAAGCCAAACGTTTAAAACATTACGAAACTAATCCAAGCATTTAAAACGTTATGAAACAAATCCAAATGTTTCATCTTTTTAGCATATTAGGACAAACGTTTACAAACATTACGAAACAAATCCAAACGTTTCACCTTTTCAGCGATAAGCCAAATGTTTACAAACGTTACAAAATAAATCCAAATATTTCACTTTTTAGCGATTGAAGCCAAACGTTGAAAACGTTACAAAACCTATCAAAATGTTTAATACATTACGAAACAAATCCAAACGTTTAACATTTTTAGCGATTCAAGCCAAACGTTTAAAACGTTACGAAACCAATCTAAACGTTACACATTTTTAGCGATTTAAGCCCAACGTTTACAAACTTTACGAAACAAAACCAAACGTTTCAACTTTTTAGCAATTTAACCCAAACGTTTACAAACTTTACGAAACAAAACAAAGCGTTTCACCTTTTTTGCGAGTTAAGACAAACGTTTACACACATTACGAAACCAATCCTAACGTTTCACATTATTAGCGATTTAAGCCAAACGTTTACAAACGTTACGAAACAAATCGAAACGTTTCTCATTTTTAGCGATTTAAGTCAAACGTTTATAAACGTTATGAAACAAAATCAAACGTTTCACCTTTTTAGCGATTTAAGCCAAACGTTTACAAACAAAATGAAACAATTCCAAATGTTTCACCTTTTTAGCTATTTAATCCAAACATTTACGAACGTTACGAATCAAATCAAAACGTTTAAGGCATTACGAAGGAAATCCAAACATTTAAAACGTTACAAAACAAATCCAAACGTTTCACCTTTTTATCGATTTAAGCCAAACTTTAACAAACGTTACTAAACTAATCCAAACGTTTAACCTTTTTATCGATTTAAGTCAAACTTTTACAAACGTTGAAAAACAAATCCAAAAGTTTTGCATTTTGAGGGATTGAAGCCAAATGTTTACAAAAGTTACAAAACAAATCCAAACGTTTCACTTTTTTAGCGATTTAAGCCAAACGTATAAAAACATTACGAAATCCAATCCAAACGAATAAAACGTTACAAAACCAATCCAAACGTTTACAAAGTTACGAAACAAAACCTAACATTTCATCTTTTTAGCGATTTATGCCAAACGTTTACAAATGTTACGAAACAAATCCAAACGTTTTCCCTTTTTAGCAATTTAAGTAGAACGTTTAAAACGTTACAAAAAAAAATACGAACATTTCACCTTTCTAGCGATTTAAACCAAACGTTTCAACTTTTTAGCTATTTAAACCAAAAGTGTACAGCGTTATGTAACTAATCCAAATGTTTTAAACTTTACGAAACAAATCATAGCGTTTCACCTTTTTGGCGATTTAAGTCAAACGTTTAAAACGTTACGAAACAAATCCTAACATTTCACCTTTTTACCGATTTAAGCCAAACGTTTAAAACGTTACGAAACAAATCAAAACGTTTAAAACATTACAAAACAAATCCAAATGTTTAAAATGCTACGAAACAAATACAAACGCTTCACCTTTTAAGCGATTTAAGCCAAAAGATTAAAATATTACGAACAAATTCAAATGTTTTAAAACGTTACGAAACATATCCAAACGTTTGATTTCTTTCGTAACGTTTGTAAACGTTTGTCTTAAATTGCTAAAAGGTGAAACTTTTGGATTTGTTTCGTAACATCTGTAAATGTTTGGCTTATATAGCTAAAAAGGTGAAACGTTTGGTTTTGTTTTATAACGTTTGTAAACGTTTAGCTTAAATTGCTGAAAAGGTAAAACGTTTGAATTTGTTTCGTAACGTTTTAAACATTTTGATTAAATTGCTAAAAAGGTGAAGCGTTTGGATTTGTTTCTTAACGTTTGTAAACATTTGGATTGGTTTTGTAACGTTTTAAACTTTTGGCTTAAATCGCAAAAAAGGTTAAACGTTTGGTTTTGTTTCGTAAAGTTTAGATTGGTTTCGTAACGTTTTAAACTTTTGGCTTAAATACCTAAAAGGTGAAATGTTAGGATTTGTTTTGTAACGTTTTACAACTTTTTAAAGATTTAAGCCAAACATTTACAAACCTTATGAACAAATCCAAACGTTTCACCTTTATAGCGATTTAGCCAAACGTTTACAAAGGTTAAGAAACATATCCAAGCGTTTAACCTTTTTAGCAATTTAAGCCAAACATTTACAAACGTTACGAAACAAATCCAAGCGTTTCACCTTTTAGCAATTAAAGCTAAACGTTTACAAATATTACCAAACAAAACTAAACGTTTCGCCTTTTAAGCGAATTAAGCCAAACGTTTACAAACTTTACGAAACGAACTTTCACCTTTTAGCAATTTAAGCCAAACGTTTACAAACGTTACGAAACAAATCCAAACGTTTCACCTTTTTAGCAATTTAAGTCGAACGTTTAAAACGTTACAAAAAAAAATACGAACATTTCACCTTTCTAGCGATTTAAACCAAACGTTTCAACTTTTTAGCTATTTAAACCAAAAGTGTACAGCGTTATGTAACTAATCCAAATGTTTTAAACTTTATGAAACAAATCATAGCGTTTCACCTTTTTGGCGATTTAAGTCAAACGTTTAAAACGTTACGAAACAAACCCTAACATTTCACCTTTTTACCGATTTAAGCCAAACGTTTAAAACGTTACGAAACAAATCAAAACGTTTAAAACATTACAAAACAAATCCAAACGTTTAAAATGCTACGAAACAAATACAAACGCTTCACCTTTTAAGCGATTTAAGCCAAAAGATTAAAATATTACGAACAAATTCAAATGTTTTAAAACGTTACGAAACATATCCAAACGTTTGATTTCTTTCGTAACGTTTGTAAACGTTTGTCTTAAATTGCTAAAAGGTGAAACTTTTGGATTTGTTTCGTAACATCTGTAAATGTTTGGCTTATATAGCTAAAAAGGTGAAACGTTTGGTTTTGTTTTATAACGTTTGTAAACGTTTAGCTTAAATTGCTGAAAAGGTAAAACGTTTGAATTTGTTTCGTAACGTTTTAAACATTTTGATTAAATTGCTAAAAAGGTGAAGCGTTTGGATTTGTTTCTTAACGTTTGTAAACGTTTGGATTGGTTTTGTAACGTTTTAAACTTTTGGCTTAATTCGCAAAAAAGGTTAAACGTTTGGTTTTGTTTCGTAAAGTTTAGATTGGTTTCGTAACGTTTTAAACTTTTGGCTTAAATACCTAAAAGGTGAAATGTTAGGATTTGTTTTGTAACGTTTTACAACTTTTTAAAGATTTAAGCCAAACATTTACAAACGTTACGAAACAAAACCAAGCGTTTCACCCTTTTAGCAATTCAAGCCAAACGTTTGCAAAGGTTAAGAAACAAATCCAAGCGTTTAACCTTTTTAGCAATTTAAGCCAAACATTTACAAATGTTACGAAACAAATCCAAGCGTTTCACCTTTTTAGCAATTGAAGCTAAACGTCTACAAACATTACCAAACAAAACTAAACGTTTCGCCTTTTAAGCGAATTAAGCCAAACGTTTACAAACTTTACGAAACGAACTTTCACCTTTTAGCAATTTAAGCCAAACGTTTACAAACGTTACGAAACAAATCCAAACGTTTCACCTTTTAGCGATTTAAGCCAAACGTTTACAAATGTTATGAAACAAAACAAAATGTTACGAAACAAATCCAAACGTACAAACATTACGAAATAAATCCAAACGTTTCACCTTTTTAGCGATTTAAGCCAAACGTTTACAATCGTTACGAAACAAAACCGAACGTTTAAAATGTTACGAAACAAATCCAAACGTTTCCCCATTTTAGCGATTTAAGGTAAACGTTTACAAACGTTACGAAAGAAAACCAAACGTTTAAAATGTTACGAAACAAATCCAAACGTTTCACTTTTTTGGCAATTTAAACCACACGTTTACAAACATTACGTAACAAAAACAAACGTTTCCCATTTTTAGCGATTTAAGCCAAACGTTTACAAATGTTACAAAACAAAACCATACGTTTCACCTTATTAGCGATTTAAGCCAAACGTTTACACACTTTAAGAAACAAATCCAAACGTTTCACCTTTTTAGAGGTATAAGTCAAACGTTTACAAACGTTACGAAACAAAACAAAACGATTCACCTTTTTAGCGTTATAAGCCTAACGTTTACAAACGTTATGAAACAAAACCAAACGTCTCACCTTATTAGCGATTTAAGCCAAACATTTACAAACGTTACGAAACAAAACAAAACGTTTCACATTTTTAGCGATTTAAGCCGACCTTTTACAAACGTTACGAAACAAATCTAAATGTTTCCCTATTTTAGAGATTTAACCCAAACGTTTACATATCTTACGAAACAAAACCAAACGTTTGAAACGTTACGAAACAAATCTAAACATTTCACTTTTTTAACGATTTAAGCCAAACGTTTGCAAACGGTACGAAACAATACTAAGCGTTTCACCTTTTTAGTAATTTAAGCCAAACGTTTACAAACGTTACGAAACAAAACCAAGCGTTTCACCCTTTTAGCAATTCAAGCCAAACGTTTGCAAAGGTTAAGAAACAAATCCAAGCGTTTAACCTTTTTAGCAATTTAAGCCAAATGTTTACAAATGTTACGAAACAAATCCTAGCGTTTCACCTTTTTTGCAATTGAAGCCAAACGTTTACAAACATTACCAAACAAAACCAAACGTTTCGCCTTTTAAGCGAATTAAGCCAAACGTTTACAAATGTTACGAAACAAATTTTCACCTTTTAGCAATTTAAGCCAAACGTTTACAAACGTTACGAAACAAATCCAAACGTTTCATCTTTTTAGCGATTTAAGCCAAACGTTTACAAATGTTACGAAACTAAACAAAACGTTACGAAACAAATCCAAACGTTTACAAACGTTACGAAATAAATCCAAACGTTTCACCTTTTTAGAGATTTAAGCCGAACGTTTACAAACGTTACAAAACAAAACCAAACGTTTAAAATGTTACGAAATAAATCCAAACGTTTCCCCATTTTAGCGATTTAAGCTAAACGGTTACAAACGTTACGAAACAAAACCAAACGTTTAAAATGTTACGAAACAAATCCAAACGTTTCACTTTTTTGGCAATTTAAACCACACGTTTACAAACGTTACGTAACAAAAACAAACGTTTTCCATTTTTAGCGATTTCAGCCAAACGTTTACAAATGTTACAAAAAAAACCATACGTTTCACCTTATTAGCGATTTAAGCCAAACGTTTACACACTTTAAGAAACAAATCCAAATGTTTCACCTTTTTAGCGGTATAAGCCAAACGTTTAAAAACTTTACGAAACAAAACAAAATGTTTCACCTTTTTAGCGATATAAGCCAAACGTTTACAAACGTTATGAACAAAACCAAACGTTTCACCTTATTAGGGATTTAAGCCAAACATTTACAAACGTTACGAAACAAAACCAAACGTTTCACATTTTTAGCGATTTAAGCCGACCGTTTACAAACGTTAGGAAACAAATCTAAACGTTTCCCCATTTTAGAGAATTAAGCTAAACGTTTACATATCTTACGAAACAAAACCAAACGTTTGAAACGTTACGAAACAAATCTAAACGTTTCACATTTTTAGCGATTTAAGCCAAACGTTACGAAGAAAATCCAAACGTTTCACCTTTTTAGAGATTTAAGCCAAAAGTTTACAAACGTTACAAACAAATCCAAGCGTTTCACATTTTTAGCGATTTAAGCCAAACGTTTACAAACGTTACGAAACAAAACCAAGCGTTTCACCTTTTTAGCAATTTAAGCCAAATATTTACAAACGTTACGAAATAAAACCAAGCGTTTCACCATTTTAGCAATTAAAGCCTAACGTTTACAAACGTTGCAATACAAATCCAAGCGTGTCATCTTTTTAGCAATTTAAGCCAAACGTTTACAAACGTTATGAAATAAATCCAAGCGTTTCACCTTTTTAGCAATTTAAGCCAAACGTTTATAAACGTTACGAAGAAAATCCAAACGTTTCAACTTTTTAAAGATTTAAGCCAAACATTTACAAACCTTATAAACAAATCCAAACGTTTCACCTTTATAGCGATTTAGCCAAACGTTTACAAAGGTTAAGAAAAAAATCCAAGCGTTTAACCTTTTTAGCAATTTTAAGCCAAACATTTACAAATGTTACGAAACAAATCCAAGCGTTTCACCTTTTTAGCAATTGAAGCTAAACGTAAACAAACATTACCAAACAAAACTAAACTTTTCGCCTTTTAAGCGAATTAAGCTAAACGTTTACAAACTTTACGAAACGAATTTTCACCTTTATGCAATTTAAGTCAAACGTTTACAAACGTTACAAAATAAATCCAAACGTTTCACCTTTTAGCGATTTAAGCCAAACGTTTACAAATGTTATGAAACAAAACAAAATGTTACAAAACAAATCCAAACGTGTACAAACATTACGAAATAAATCCAAACGTTTCACCTTTTTAGCGATTTAAGCCAAACGTTCACAAACGTTACGAAACAAAACCGAACGTGTAAAATGTTACGAAACAAATTCAAATGTTTCCCCATTTTAGCGATTTAAGCTAAACGTTTACAAACGTTACGAAAGAAAACCAAACGTTTAAAATGTTACGAAACAAATCCAAACGTTTCACTTTTTTGGCAATTTAAACCACATGTTTACAAACATTACGTAACAAAAACAAACGTTTCCCATTTTTAGCGATTTAAGCCAAACGTTTACAAATGTTACAAAACAAAACCATACGTTTCACCTTATTAGCGATTTAAGCCAAACGTTTACACACTTTAAGAAACAAATCCAAACGTTTCACCTTTTTTAGAGGTATAAGACAAACGTTTACAAACGTTACGAAACAAAACAAAATGATTCACCTTTTTAGCGTTATAAGCGAAACGTTTACAAACATTATGAAACAAAACCAAACGTTTCCCCTTATTAGCGATTTAAGCCAAACATTTACAAACGTTACGAAACAAAACAAAACGTTTCCCATTTTTAGCTATTTAAGCCGACCGTTTACAAATGTTACGAAACAAATCTAAATGTTTCCCCATTTTAGAGATTTAAGCCAAACGTTTACATATCTTACGAAACAAAACCAAACTTTTGAAACGTTACGAAACAAATCTAAACGTTTCACATTTTTAGCGATTTAAGCCAAACGTTTACAAACTTTACGAAGAAAATCCAAACGTTTCACCTTTTTAAAGATTTAAGCCAAACGTTTACAAACGTTACGACCAAATCCAAGCGTTTCACATTTTTAGCGATTTAAGCCAAACGTTTACAAATGTTACGAAACAAAGCCAAGCGTTTCACCTTTTTAGCAATTTAAGCCAAATATTTACAAACGTTACGAAATAAAACCAAGCGTTTCACCATTTTAGCAATTAAAGCCTAACGTTTACAAACGTTACAATACAAATCCAAGCGTGTCATCTTTTTAGCAATTTAAGCCAAACGTTTACAAACGTTATAAAATAAATCCAAGAGTTTCACCTTTTTAGCGATTTAAGCCAAACGTTTATAAACGTTACGAAGAAAATCCAAACGTTTCAACTTTTTAAAGATTTAAGCCAAACATTTACAAACGTTATGAACAAATCCAAACGTTTCACCTTTATAGCGATTTAGCCAAACGTTTACAAAGGTTAAGAAACAAATCCAAGCGTTTAACCTTTTTAGCAATTTAAGCCAAACGTTTACAAATGTTACGAAACAAATCCAAGCGTTTCACCTTTTTAGCAATTGAAGCCAAACGTTTACAAACATTACCAAACAAAACCAAACGTTTTGCCTTTTAAGCGAATTAAGCCAAACGTTTACAAACGTTACGAAACAAATTTTCACCTTTTAGCAACTTAAGCCAAACGTTTACAAACGTTACGAAACAAATCCAAACGTTTCACCTTTTTAGCGATTTAAGCCAAACGTTTACAAATGCTACGAAACAAAACAAAACGTTTACAAACGTAACAAAATAAATCCAAATGTTTCACCTTTTTAGAGATTTAAGCCGAACGTTTACAAACGTTACAAAACAAAACCAAACGTTTAAAATATTACGAAACAAATCCAAACGTTTCCCCATTTTAGCGATTTAAGCTAAACGTTTACAAACGTTACGAAAAAAACCAAACGTTTAAAATGTTACGAGACAAATCCAAACATTTCACTTTTTTGGCAATTTAAACCACACGTTTACAAACGTTACGTAACAAAAATAAACGTTTCCTATTTTTAGCGATTTAAGCCAAACTTTTACAAATGTTACAAAACAAAATCATACGTTTCACCTTATTAGCGATTCAAGCCAAATGTTTACACACTTTAAGAAACAAATCCAAATGTTTCACCTTTTTAGCGGTATAAGCCAAACGTTTACAAACGTTACGAAACAAAACAAAACGTTTCACCTTTTTAGCGATATAAGCCAAACGTTTACAAACGTTATGAAACAAAACCAAACGTTTCACCTTTTTAGCAATTTAAGCGAAACATATGCAAACGTTACAAAACAAATCCAAACGTTTAAAACGTTAGGAAACAAAACTAAACGTTTCACCTTTTTAGCGATTTAAGCCAAACGTTTACAAACGTAACGTTACAAAACTAATCAAATGTTTCACCTTTTTGGCGATTTAAGCCAAACGTTTACAAACGTTACGAAACAAATCCAAGCGTTTCACCTTTTTAGCCATTTAAGCTAAACGTTTACAAACGTTACGAAACAAATTCAAACGATTCACCTTTTTATCCATTTAAGCCAAATGTTTACAAATATTACGAAAGAAATCCAAAAGTTTCACATTTGTAGCGATTTACGCCAAACGTTTACAAATGTTACGAAACAAATCTAAACGCTTCACCATTTTAGCAATTTATGCCAAATGTTTACAAACGTTATGAAAAAAAATTACGAAACAAATCACCTTTTTAGCGATTTAAGCGAAACGTTTACAAATGTTACTAAACAAATCCAAACGTTTTCCCATTTTAACGATTTAAGCCAAACATTTACAACCGTTACGAAACAAATCCAAATGTTTCACCTTTTTAGCAATTTAAGTCAAATGTTTACAAATGTTACGAAACAAAACCAAAAGTTTACAAACGCTACGAAACAAATTCAAACGTTTCAACTTTTTAGCAATTTAAGCCAAACGTTTACAAACGTTAAGAAACAAATCCAAATGTTTCACCTTTTTAGCGATTTACGCCAAACGATTACAAACGTTACGAAACAAATCCAAACGTTTCCCCATTTTAGCAATTTAACCAAAACGTTTAAAACGTTACAAAACAAATCCAAACGTTTCACCTTTTTAGCGATTTAAGCCAAACGTTAATAAACTTAATGAAATAAAACCAAACTTTAAAACGTTACGAAAAAAATCCAAACGTTTCACATTTTTAACGATTTAAGCCAAACGTTTGCAAACGGTACGAAACAATACTAAGCGTTTCACCTTTTTAGCAATTTAAGCCAAACGTTTACAAACGTTACGAAACAAAACCAAGCGTTTCACCCTTTTAGCAATTTAAGCCAAACGTTTGCAAAGGTTAAGAAACAAATCTAAGCGTTTAACCTTTTTAGCAATTTAAGCCAAATGTTTACAAATGTTACGAAACAAATCCAAGCGTTTCACCTTTTTTGCAATTGAAGCCAAACGTTTACAAACATTACCAAACAAAACCAAACGTTTCGCCTTTTAAGCGAATTAAGCCAAACGTTTACAAACGTTACGAAACAAATTTTCACCTTTTAGCAATTTAAGGCAAACATTTACAAACGTTACGAAACAAATCCAAACGTTTCATCTTTTTAGCGATTTAAGCCAAACGTTTACAAATGTTACGAGACTAAACAAAACGTTACGAAACAAATCCAAACGTTTACAAACGTTACGAAATAAATCCAAACGTTTCACCTTTTTAGCGATTTAAGCCGAACGTTTACAAACGTTACGAAACAAAACCAAACGTTTAAAATGTTACGAAATAAATCCAAACGTTTCCCCATTTTAGCGATTTAAGCTAAACGTTTACAAACGTTACGAAACAAAACCAAACGTTTAAAATGTTACGAAACAAATCCAAACGTTTCACTTTTTTAGCAATTTAAACCACACGGTTACAAACGTTACGTAACAAAAACAAACGTTTCCCATTTTTAGCGATTTCAGCCAAACGTTTACAAATGTTACAAAACAAAACCATATGTTTCACCTTATTAGCAATTTAATCCAAAGGTTTACACACTTTAAGAAACAAATCCAAATGTTTCACCTTTTTAGCGGTATAAGCCAAACGATTACAAATTTTACGAAACAAAACAAAACGTTTTACCTTTTTAGCGATATAAGCCAAACGTTTACAAACGTTATGAAACAAAACCAAACGTTTCACCTTATTAGGGATTTAAGCCAAACATTTACAAACGTTACGATACAAAACCAAACGTTTCACATTTTTAGCGATTTAAGCCGACCGTTTACAAACGTTAGGAAACAAATCTAAATGTTTCCCCATTTTAGAGAATTAAGCCAAACGTTTACATATCTTACGAAACAAAACCAAACGTTTGAAACGTTACGAAACAAATCTAAACGTTTCACTTTTTTAGCGATTTAAGCCAAACGTTTACAAACGTTACGAAGAAAATCCAAACGTTTCACTTTTTTAGAGATTTAAGCCAAAAGTTTACAAACGTTACGAACAAATAACCATTTTAGCAATTAAAGCCTAACGTTTACAAACGTTACAATACAAATCCAAGCGTTTCATCTTTTTAGCAATTTGAGCCAAACGTTTACAAACGTTATGAAATAAATCCAAGTGTTTCCCCTTTTTAGCGATTTAAGCCAAACGTCTATAAACGTTACGAAGAACATCCAAACGTTTCAACTTTTTAAAGATTTAAGCCAAACATTTACAAACCTTATGAACAAATCCAAACGTTTCGCCTTTATAGCGATTTAGCCAAACGTTTACAACGGTTAAGAAACAAATCCAAGCGTTTAACCTTTTTAGCAATTTAAGCCAAACATTTACAAATGTTACGAAACAAATCCAAGCATTTCACCTTTTTAGCAATTGAAGCTAAACGTTTACAAACATTACCAAACAAAACTAAACGTTTCGCCTTTTAAGCGAATTAAGCCAAACGTTTACAAACTTTACGAAACGAATTTTCACCTTATAGCAATTTAAGCCAAACATTTACAAACGTTACGAAACAAATCAAAACATTTCACCTTTTAGCGATTTAAGCCAAACGTTTACAAATGTTATGAAACAAAACAAAATGTTACGAAACAAATCCAAACGTTTACAAACATTACGAAATAAATCCAAACGTTTCACCTTTTTAGCGATTTAAGCCAAATGTTTACAAACGTTACGAAACAAAACCGAACGTTTAAAATGTTACGAAACAAATCCAAACATTTCCCCATTTTAGCGATTTAAGCTAAACGTTTACAAACGTTACGAAAGAAAACCAAACGTTTAAAATGTTACGAAACAAATCCAAACGTTTCACTTTTTTGGCAATTTAAACCACACGTTTACAAACATTACGTAAGAAAAACAAACGTTTCCCATTTTTAGCGATTTAAGCCAAACGTTTACAAATGTTACAAAATAAAACCATACGTTTCACCTTATTAGTGATTTAAGCCTAACGTTTACACACTTTAAGAAACAAATCCAAACGTTTCACCTATTTAGAGGTATAAGCCAAACGTTTACAAACGTTACGAAACAAAACAAAACGATTCACCTTTTTAGTGTTATAAGCCAAACATTTACAAACGTTATGAAACAAAACCAAACGTTTCACCTTATTAGCGATTTAAGCCAAACATTTACAAACGTTACGAAACAAAACCAAACGTTTCACATTTTTAGCGATTTAAGCCGACCGTTTACAAACGTTACGAAACAAATTTAAATGTTTCCCCATTTTAGAGATTTAAGCCAAACGTTTACATATCTTACGAAACAAAACCAAACATTTGAAACGTTACGAAACAAATCTAAACGTTTCACATTTTTAGCGATTTAAGCCAAACGTTTACAAACTTTACGAAGAAAATCCAAACGTTTCACCTTTTTGGAGATTTAAGCCAAAAGTTTACAAACGTTACGAACAAATCCAAGCGTTTCACATTTTTAGCGATTTAAGCCAAACGTTTACAAACGTTACGAAACAAAACCAAGCGTTTCACCTTTTTAGCAATTTAAGCCAAATATTTACAAACGTTACGAAATAAAACCAAGCGTTTCACCATTTTAGCAATTAAAGCCTAACGTTTACAAACATTACAATACAAATCCAAGCGTGTCATCTTTTTAGCAATTTAAGCCAAACGTTTACAAACGTTATGAAATAAATCCAAGCGTTTCACCTTTTTAGCGATTTAAGCCAAACGTTTATAAACGTTGCGAAGAAAATCCAAACATTTCAACTTTTTAAAGATTTAAGCCAAACATTTACAAACGTTATGAACAAATCCAAACGTTTCACCTTTATAGCGATTTAGCCAAACGTTTACAAAGGTTAAGAAACAAATTCAAGCATTTAACCTTTTTAGCAATTTAAGGCAAACGTTTACAAATGTTACGAAACAAATCCAAGCGTTTCACCTTTTTAGCAATTGAAGCCAAACGTTTACAAACATTACCAAACAAAACCAAACGTTTCGCCTTTTAAGCGAATTAAGCCAAACGTTTACAAACGTTACGAAACAAATTTTCACCTTTTAGCAACTTAAGCCAAACGTTTACAAACGTTACGAAACAAATCCAAATGTTTCACCTTTTTAGCGATTTAAGCCAAACGTTTACAAATGCTACGAAACAAAACAAAACGTTATGAAACAAACCCAAACGTTTACAAACGTAACAAAATAAATCCAAATGTTTCACCTTTTTAGTGATTTAAGCTGAACGTTTACAAACGTTACGAAACAAAACCAAACGTTTAAATTGTTACGAAACAAATCCAAACGTTTCCCCATTTTAGCGATTTAAGCTAAACGTTTACAAACGTTACGAAAAAAAACCAAACGTTTAAAATATTACGAAACAAATCCAAACATTTCACTTTTTTGGCAATTTAAACCACACGTTTACAAACGTTACGTAACAAAAACAAATGTTTCCCATTTTTAGCGATCTAAGCCAAACTTTTACAAATGTTACAAAACAAAAGCATACGTTTCACCTTATTAGCGATTCAAGCCAAACGTTTACACACTTTAAGAAACAAATCCAAATGTTTCACCTTTTTAGCGGTATAAGCCAAACGTTTACAAACGTTACGAAACAAAACAAAACGTTTCACCTTTTTAGCGATATAAGCCAAACGTTTACAAACGTTATGAAACAAAACCAAACGTTTCACCTTATTAGGGATTTAAGCCAAACATTTACAAACGTTACGAAACAAAACCAAACGTTTCACATTTTTAGCGATTTAAGCCGACCGTTTACAAACGTTAGGAAACAAATCTAAACGTTTCCCCATTTTAGAGAATTAAGCCAAACGTTTACATATCTTACGAAACAAAACCAAACGTTTGAAACGTTACGAAACAAATTCAAACGATTCACCTTTTTATCCATTTAAGCCAAACGTTTACAAACGTTACGAAGAAAATCCAAACGTTTCACATTTGTAGCGATTTACGTCAAACGTTTACAAACTTTACGAAATAAATCTAAACGCTTCACCATTTTAGCGATTTAAGTACGAAACAAAACAAAACGTTTCACCTTTTTAGCGATATAAGCCAAACGTTTACAAACGTTATGAAACAAAACCAAAAGTTTCACCTTATTAGTGATTTAAGCCAACCATTTACAAACGTTACGAAACAAAACCAAACGTTTCACATTTTTAGCGATTTAAGCCGACCGTTTACAAACGTTAGGAAACAAATCTAAACGTTTCCCCATTTTAGAGAATTAAGCCAAACGTTTACATATCTTACGAAACAAAACCAAACGTTTGAAACGTTACGAAACAAATTCAAACGATTCACCTTTTTATCCATTTAAGCCAAACGTTTACAAACGTTACGAAGAAAATCCAAACGTTTCACATTTGTAGCGATTTACGTCAAACGTTTACAAACGTTACGAAATAAATCTAAACGCTTCACCATTTTAGCGATTTAAGTACGAAACAAAACAAAACGTTTCACCTTTTTAGCGATATAAGCCAAACGTTTACAAACGTTATGAAACAAAACCAAAAGTTTCACCTTATTAGCGATTTAAGCCAACCATTTAGAAACGTTACGAAACAAAACCAAACGTTTCACATTTTTAGCGATTTAAGCCGACCGTTTCCAAACGTTACGAAACAAATCAAAACGTTTCCCCATTTTAGAGATTTAAGCCAAACGCTTACATATTTTACGAAACAAAACCAAACTTTGAAACGTTACGAAACAAATCTAAATGTTTCACATTTTTAGCGATTTAAGCCCAACATTTACGAACGTTACGAAATAAATCCAAACTTTTAACAATCTTAGCAATTTAAGCCAAACGTTTACAAACGTTGCGAAACAAAACCAAACGTTTCACCTTTTTAGCGATTTAAACCAAACGTTTACAAACGTTGCGAAACAAAACCAAACGTTTCACCTTTTTAGCGATTTAAACCAAACGTTTACAAACGTTACGAAACAAAACCAAACGTTTCACCTTTTTAGCGATTTAAACCATTTTCCAATTTTAGCGATTTAAGCCAAACGTGTACAAACATTACGAAACAAATCCAAACGTTTCCCCTTTTAGCGATTTAAGCCAAACATTTACAAACGTTACGAAACAAATCCAAACGTTTCTCCTTTTTAGCGATTAAAGCCAAACGTTTACAAACATTATGAAACACAACCAAACGTTTCCCCTTTTTAGCAATTTAAGCCATACGTTTACAAACGTTACGAAACAAATCCAAGCGTTTCACCTTTTTAGCAATTTAAGCCTAACATTTACAAACGTTACGCAACAAATCCAAACGTTTCACCTTTTTAGCGATTTAAGCCAAACGTTTACAAAAGTTATGAAACAAATCCAAACATTTCACCTTTTTAGCGATTTAAGCCAAACGTTTACAAAGGTTATGAAACAAATCCAAATGTTTTACCTTTTTAGAAATTTAAGCCAAATGTTTACAAAAGTTTCGAAACAAATCCAAGTGTTACACCCTTTTAGCAATTTAAGGCAAACATTTACAAACGTTACGAAATAAATCCAAACCTTTCACCATTTTAGCGATTGAAGCCGAACGTTTACAAACCTTACAAAACAAATCCGAATGTATGGCTTAAGTTGCTAAAAGAAGAAATGTTTTGTTTTGTTACGTAACGTTTGGAAATGTTTGGCTTAAATCGCTAAAAATGTGAAACGTTTGGATTTGTTTCGTAACGTTTAAAACATTTTGTTTTGTTTCGTAACGTTTCAAACGTTTCAAAATGTTTATTAACGTTACAAAACGTTTAAAACGTAACGAAACAAAACCAAACATTTAGAAACTTCACAAAACAAATCCAAGAGTTTCATCTTTTTAACGATTTAAGCCAAACGTTAATAAACGTTACGAAACAAAAACAAACGTTTACAAACGTTACGAAACAAATCCAATGGTTTTCCCCTTTTTGCAATTTAAGTCGAACGTTTACAAACGTTACGAAACAAATCCAAACGTTTCACCTTTTTAGCTATTTAAGGCAAACATTTACAAACGTTACGAAACAAATCCAAACGTTTCACCTTTTCAGCGATTTAAGCCAAACGTTTACAAACGTCACGAAACAAATCCAAACGTTTTGCCTTTTTTGCAAATTAAGTCAAACATTTACAAAGGTTATGAAAGATATCCAAGCGTTTCACCTTTTTAGAAGTTTAAGCAAAACGTTTACAAACGTTACGAAACAAATCCAAACGTTTCGTCTTTTTAGTGATTTAAACAAAACGTTTACAAACGTTACGGAACAAATCCAAACATTTCGTCTTTTTAGCGATTTAAACAAAACGTTTACAAACGTTATAGAACAAATCCAGACGTTTCCCCATTTTAACGATACTTCCGAATGTATCCGCTACTAAAACGACATCTAAATTCATCCAAAAACATGATATAAACGTATAAAACGAATCGAATACGTAATCGCGATACGGTTTCACCGTAACCTAATTTTAAAATTATTTTTCCATCAAATACACTCAAATAAACGGCGAAACGACGTGCTTACCGTGATTACCCGTTGAAATACGATCGATTCGAGCTATAGAACGTCGAAAACGGACGAGAAACGGAATCGTACGAAGAAAACATAAATGATCGATGTAAAGAAAGGAAATGAATCTGATGGCTTTCGGATTCCTCCTTCTTCTTATCTCATTTCTTATATAGAAATGGCTAAAGTAAACTTTGGTCCTTGAAACTTTTCAAAAGTTGCAATTTAGCCCAAAACTTATCCGCGTCCAAATTTTAAACAGTCTCTGATTGACTCGAAACTTCTACCACAAATACTATAAAATATTTCGCGGACTTTGGCGAAATAATAATTATCTCGGAATTTATATTCTATTTTATATTAATTTTCAAAGTTATATCCTTAAATCTAGCTAATTCTCTTAATAAAAGTTATTCTAAATTCCCGATATAATTAAACTAAATTCTCCTTAATTTAATTTATCGGAAATCTCGACACGTGGCACGCCGTAATTACCTTAAAATATTTTGGGGTATTACAACATTAGCAAATCGAAAATCTTAGGCTTTCAAAACCCAACAATTACAGTAACAACTAAAGAAAATCTAAAGCTACCAATTCAACGATTTCTTATCAAATAACACATCAAACAAACACCACACCTCAAACAAGATCATAAGAGTCATTCCAACACAAAAAGGACGATCTGAAACCAAGAGGAACTATTTACAGAAACTAGGAAATCGGGACAACAAAGATCCATTCACCGATAATTCAAAACGACTAACTAAAATCATACCAAACAATTAACAAACAAGATTACCATACATTATAACTATTTTTCAGACAAAATCATCTCAGAGACAAACCCAAGAAATTAGCAGAAACCATTCAAAACAAAAGATAAATAATAGGCATTAAAACGGAGAAACGGCAACGATGATAGCGAAGTGATATACGTACCGATTTGCGAAAAACAAAAAGCAAAGTTGTAGAGGAATAAGTATCGCTGGAATGAAACAGAACTGAATTCGATCTCCAAACAGCTGCGAACGGATTGAAAAACGAAAGTATCATTTTAGAGCAAACACAGAAAATAAATTGAAAACGGTAAAATGGCGGCAGCTAATACGAGAAATATAACGTACCGTTTTATGAAACTAAAGTTCAAAGTCGTAGAGAATCGATTCTACTATCTCAAGGATGAAACGGAAGTGAATTTGGATCTGAAACGAAGGAGAACGATGAAGTATACGGAGATGTCGTTTTAAAAGCAAAACTGAAATAAGCTTTAGAATTTACCGAAGATTTTCACCAAACTTTGGTTGATGATTGAAGCAATAATTCTTCAGAGAATCAACAAGGGAAAGATGGCTAGGGCTAAATTGCAGTGAGGTGAATAGATTAGGGTTATAAAAATAGGTTTTTATAGTACGTAAATAGGTTAGAATTAGGGAGGAAACGTGTGCAACGTTCAGCAAGGCTTGTCTCCTTCGAGACCAGCAAATTTGTACAGGTCTCGAACGAGACCTGTGCTGGTCTCGAACGAGACCAACATAAATGCACAGGTCTCGAACGAGACCTGAGCTCAAGCACAGGTCTCGTTTGAGACCTATGGAGAATTTCTTTGGTTTTGGTTTGGCCAACCAAAGGCCCAACCGAAGTAAAAAGGGCTTAAAGGCCAACCCAAACCCAAAAACAACCTAACCAACCCAAAAACTACCCAAATTATAAAACGACTATCGAAATTTATCGGAACTCCAACGATAAAAATAATAAAATTTTACGGGTTATTACATTCTCCCCAACTTATTAAAAATTCGTCCTCAAATTTAACATGAAAACGCATAGAATAAGAAAAATAACACAAAATACAAGTAAAACTCATAAAATCACATAAAGATCAACTCCGTACCTCAAGGAAAAAGAAAAGGATAGCGATTCCGCATATCCGACTCGGTCTCCCAAGTGCACTCCTCAACGCACTCCTCAATAGAATGGTTTTGCCAAAGAACCTTGACCATCAAAATCTCATTGTTTAGCAACTTACGCACCTGCGTATCAACAATCTCCACAGGGTGCTCCTCGTAAGATAACTCATGGTCAATCTCAACACTCTGCGGTACAATCACGTGAGAAGGATCAGAAATACATTTCCGCAACATGGAAATGTGAAACACTGGGTGAACCAACAACATATCTGGTGGCAACACCAACTTGTACGCCACTGCTCCAATGCGCTCAATAATCTCATACGGACCAACATACCTCAGTGCTAACTTCCCCTTAACTTCAAAACGCACAACGCCCTTCATAGGCGTAACCCAAAGAAACACAAAATCCCCAACCAGAAACTCAATGTCCTTCCTTTTTGGATCAGCATAACTCTTATGTCGACTAAAAGCTGCCTCTAACCTCCGTTTGATCAACTGTACCTTCTCTGAGGTAATCTGAATAATCTCTATTCCCGAGAGCTTACGCTCAGCAACCTCCTCCCAATAGATAGGAGATCGACACTTGCTCCCGTACAATGCCTCACAAGGTGCCATCTCGATACTAGCATGGTAACTGTTGTTGTAGGAAAACTCAATCAAAGGAAAATGAGTATCCCATCTACCCTGGAAATCCAGAACACACATCCTGAGCATGTCCTCCAAAGTCTGAATAGTCCTCTCAGACTGACCGTCAGTCTGAGGATGAAAAACAGTATTGAAATCCAATCTCGAACCCAAAAATTCCTGCAACGCCTTCCAAAACAGAGAGGTGAAAACTGAACCTCTGTCCGAAACTATCGACACTGGTTGTCACGACCCATTTTCATGAATCGCGACCGGCGCTAGGGTATGGGTAATGTAGTACCGAAACCCGTAGCTAGCCTATCATTTAACACATAAATACATAAACCTGCAGAAAACCGATGCTCGGGGGCAACCGAGACTTCAGCCTAAATCTAGCAGATATAATATTCAACAGATAGTATAACATGCTTATCCAATTCCGAGTCTAAAAATAGGCATAACATAAATAATCTGAAATAACTACATAACATGCCAGAGCAATATAACTAGTCAGATCAATCCGACAAACAACTGTAATACTAATAAAGACGTCTAGTCAACTACTGCGGTCTAAGAATAAAATAGTTTGACAATTTATCAAAATAAATGGAACCTCCGAGGAAAAGTAAATGCGGAGATCACCAGACTCTCTCAGATCATAACCCTGGGAAAAATTGGGAAAACAACGGGGTCACATATACTGAGATGAGTTCATACCACTATTTACATTTATTAAGTGGAAAACCTTTAAAACGCTTAAAACATTTAATAACGATATTACAGATAATAGTTGGAACCCTAATCCACAGTTCTAAATAATAATCATAATCCAATAGGTCTGGTCCCGAGAGCTGAGCTACACCGAGTTACCACTGACCACACTTATACCAGAGTCCCGAGAGCTGAGCTACACCGAGTTACTCTACCTGGTCCCGAGAGCTATGCTCACACCGAGTTACCACATTTCCATATATACCTTACCCAGATCAATACCGGTGCGCACGCAGTCCTAATAATGCCCATTAGGTAGCATGTTCCAACTAAGAGCCATAATATAAAAACAGTTCGAAATATACGTACAGTATATATATTTAATATTAAAATAACAATTTACTTAATAAAGCGGTAAATAGTAAATATAAACTCACTGCTTGCTAATCCACGTGAACACCGGCAAGCAACTAACTCTGGTTCGCCTCTGAAGCACGAACAGTAGACGGGGCTAGACAAATAAAATAATTATTAAAAACAGACCCTAACTCTAGAGAGTACTAGACACCACATAGGACTAGCACAATTAACACGTTGGAAATAAACAAGACAGAACACACAAAAATACCCATTAGGTAATAAAGCCCAATTAATACAAATCTATTGAATTCTTGTTTTAAAATCCATTTTATAAATATTATTTAATAAACTTTAAATAATTAAATAATTTTCAAATAGTGGGTTAGCCGAGTTACCAATAACTACCAAGCTAAACTCACTTGTCGGGTGACCCAAGTCTAACCCGACCCAAATATTTTATCAAAATTATAAACCATAGTTTATAATTTGAAAATAATAACTATTGATAAAATAATAATTAATTATTTAAACGGAACTCGATAGCTTAAAACACAAGTAACCAATAGTTACCGACAAATTGCTCCACTAAAAATTTAAAAAGTTAATTTAAAAGAAAATTTGCAATTTTAGTCAAATTGGCACGCCAAGCCAATATTTAAAGTAACAAAATTACCCAAGTAATTATATGAATTTAGGTTATAAAATACTTATCATTTTCATATTATAACTATTAATACCAAGCCAATTATAATAAAATAACATTATTTTTTTTTAGACAAAAAAAATAATAATGTTATTTTATGTAAATAGGTTAGAATTAGGGAGGAAACGTGTGCAACGTTCAGCAAGGCTTGTCTCCTTCGAGACCAGCAAATTTGTACAGGTCTCGAACGAGACCTGTGCTGGTCTCGAACGAGACCAACATAAATGCACAGGTCTCGAACGAGACCTGAGCTCAAGCACAGGTCTCGTTTGAGACCTATGGAGAATTTCTTTGGTTTTGGTTTGGCCAACCAAAGGCCCAACCGAAGTAAAAAGGGCTTAAAGGCCAACCCAAACCCAAAAACAACCTAACCAACCCAAAAACTACCCAAATTATAAAACGACTATCGAAATTTATCGGAACTCCAACGATAAAAATAATAAAATTTTACGGGTTATTACATTCTCCCCAACTTATTAAAAATTCGTCCTCGAATTTAACATGAAAACGCATAGAATAAGAAAAATAACACAAAATACAAGTAAAACTCATAAAATCACATAAAGATCAACTCCGTACCTCAAGGAAAAAGAAAAGGATAGCGATTCCGCATATCCGACTCGGTCTCCCAAGTGCACTCCTCAACGCACTCCTCAATAGAATGGTTTTGCCAAAGAACCTTGACCATCAAAATCTCATTGTTTAGCAACTTACGCACCTGCGTATCAACAATCTCCACAGGGTGCTCCTCGTAAGATAACTCATGGTCAATCTCAACACTCTGCGGTACAATCACGTGAGAAGGATCAGAAATACATTTCCGCAACATGGAAATGTGAAACACTGGGTGAACCAACGACATATCTGGTGGCAACACCAACTTGTACGCCACTGCTCCAATGCGCTCAATAATCTCATACGGACCAACATACCTCAGTGCTAACTTCCCCTTAACTTCAAAATGCAGGCGTAACCCAAAGAAACACAAAATCCCCAACCAGAAACTCAATGTCCTTCCTTTTTGGATCAGCATAACTCTTATGTCGACTAAAAGCTGCCTCTAACCTCCGTTTGATCAACTGTACCTTCTCTGAGGTAATCTGAATAATCTCTATTCCCGAGAGCTTACGCTCAACAACCTCCTCCCAATAGATAGGAGATCGACACTTGCTCCCGTACAATGCCTCACAAGGTGCCATCTCGATACTAGCATGGTAACTGTTGTTGTAGGAAAACTCAATCAAAGGCAAATGAGTATCCCATCTACCCTGGAAATCCAGAACACACATCCTGAGCATGTCCTCCAAAGTCTGAATAGTCCTCTCAGACTGACCGTCAGTCTGAGGATGAAAAACAGTATTGAAATCCAATCTCGAACCCAAAAATTCCTGCAACGCCTTCCAAAACCGAGTGGTGAAAACTGAACCTCTGTCCGAAACTATCGACACTGGTAGACCATGGAGACTCACAATCCAATCGATGTACAACTGTGCCAACTTCGAAGCCTGATAAGTAACCTTGATCAGTAAGAAGTGAGCTGACTTGGTCAACCGGTCAACAATCACCCAAATCGAATAATACCCCTGTCGGGGACGTGGCAAACCAACCACGAAATCCATAGCAATTCGCTCCCATTTCCACTCTGGAATAGGTAGCGGTTGCAGAATTCCAAACGGTCTCTGATGTTCCAACTTTTGTTGATGGCAAGTCAAACACTTAGACAGAAGCTCTGCAACATCCTTTTTCATTCCGCTCCACCAGTACGTACCCTTGAGATCATGATACATCTTGGTAGAACTCGGATGAACACTGTAAGCTGACTTGTGCGCTTCTTCCAGAATGTGATCTCTCAAACAATCTGAATCTGGAACACAAAGTTGAGAACCGTACCTGAGAACTCCATCCGTCAGAACAAACTCAGAATTCGCATCCAAATGGATCTCATCCATAATCCGTTTCAATTGTGGATCTTCAGCTTGTAAAGCTTTGATCCTATCAATCAAAACCGGTTGCAGTTACAACTGTGCCAACAAACAACCTCTCTGCGAAACCTGAAATCCGTATCCCAAAGCAAACAAACTATGCCACTGACGAACCATGGGTCTCCGCCCAACCTTAGAAATATGGGCCAAACTCCCCGAAAACTTGCGACTCAACGCATCGGCTACAACATTAGCCTTACCCGGATGGTACTGAATAGAATAATCATAGTCTTTCAGTAACTTCAACCATCTCCGCTGCCTCAGATTCAAATCACGCTGATCAAATATGTACTTCAGACTCTTATGATCAGTAAAGATCTGGCAAGTCGCACCGTACAAATAGTGCCTCCAAATCTTAAGAGCAAAAACCACAGCTGCTAACTCCAGATCATGGGTAGGATAATTCACCTCATGCTTCTTCAGCTGGCGAGAAGCATAGGCAATCACCTTCCATGTTGCATCAGAACGCAACCCAAACCGATATGAGAAGCATCACAAAACAAAGTGAACCCCTTGGTGCCAGATGGCAAAGCCAACATAGAAGCTGTAGTCAAAATCTCATTGAGCTTCTCAAAGCTCGCCTTGCACTTGTCAGTCCACTCAAACCTAACGCCCTTTTGTGTCAGTTTAGTCAACGGTGCAGATATTCTGGAGAAATCCTACACGAACCGACGATAGTAGCCAGCTAACCCAAGAAAACTTTTGATCTCGGTAACTGACCTCGGTCTCTGCCAATCCATAACCGCCTCAATCTTCGTTGGATCAATCTTGATCCCATTCTTTGACACCACGTGTTTAACCTCCTCGAAAAATATGAAAAATAATAATAAAATCATAACTCAAAATAAAATCTAAAAATATCTCTTTAATCGATCATTTATTAACGACCTCGAAATAATACAATTTCATTAAATTTACAAATAACGATTTTAAAACAGAAGCTAGATGCTAATTTCGAAAAATTATAATTTATTGTTCATAAAAAGAATCAAAATGTATACTTAAATAAAATCTAAATTCAGATGACACTGTTGACCCATCTAACGAAACCAATCGACTGACTGCATGAACCTAAATGGATGAGTCACTGTGGGGTATCTTCTGAAAAATAGGTGGCAAGGGGTGAGCTGCCTACTCAATAAAATATAACTAATTATATTTATATATATGACAACAACAAGTAAAACAAATAATAAAATGTCATTAAGTCAAATCATAAATTCATCGACTCTCATATTCAAACCCACAAATACAATCAGACAAATATAATTATAATTTATTATATTTTTTTAATTAGGGCCCTGCTTAAACTAGCTGAATCATATCCAATGGTTTGTCGGCCATCACAATCACATTTACAATATATATCGCACAAGAGACCAAAAACATTAGTATCTCGACACTACCCCAGTGTCTAGAAAAACGCACAGGATATTCTATGCTTCCGAGAATATCCCGACACCGAGATGCCTATCAAAATATTTATCACATCCTTTATCTCATCATATCACAATCTAATCATCACATCTCCAAACCATTGGATATAACCAGTCCTAGATAAACAAACAGTTAACTTTCATTATTATTATTTAACATCAACCTCATATTCTCATCACGCATTATTAAATACAAATAATCAAATACCCAACATACTCTTATCCATCAATTCCACCATTTCATAATTCAATTATATTACATTCAAAACAGATACGACAAAACTATAATCAATGTATCAATTAACATATAATTTATCATATCCCACAATATCAATACCAATACCAACCACATAACAATCCACATTTAGCAATCAACAAATATATATAAATATAATTAACTATACTTACCTCGATCGAGCAACAAATTAATTTCCGAATAGTTCTATCCACCGATCTACTCTATTTTATCCACATCTCCTAAAATTATTTATAATATCCAATATCTGTTAACTTTACCTCTAAAATATTATAAAAATTAAACAATAATAATTACTATTAACAAAATCATTCATTCAATTAATTTATTATATTAAAACTTTCAATTAAAATATCTAGTATTGTAACTATAACTGTTCGTACTAAAATGTCAATTATTTAACTTTAAAGTTAAACTTTACATGCTGATTAAGCAAGTTATCTGTTCGCGGGACAAGCTCTCTTGATGAGAAAAAACATGCCAGAATAAGAAAAACAATATCCATTTATTCTAAATTATTTCTAATATGTTGTACCCTAGCATATCAAATTGCAAGGAACACAAATGAGCAACCTGGACCTTGTAAAAGTGATAAAAGTTGATTAATGTGTCAGTTGTTAAAATATATACCAATGTAAATTTTATCAGTTGTCAAAAAAAATCAAATTCTTAACATTCAATTTTACGAAATTGATTTCTTAATCAAAATAAAATTCAAATCTAAAGTAATACTATTATATTACATTCAAAGCCCGATATAAGTTTATATTCAAGTAATTAATAACTTAAAGATGCAGATTTTGAAATCATACCTCGTGAGAGTGAAAGAAATTTGATTGAATCCGTGAGAATATAAATCTTGAGATGCGGCTACATTTTTATTTCTTTTTGTTTACATCTTAAAAATAAAATAGATTAGTTGCCTTTAAATACTTAACTTAGGTTTAGGGTTTACTTAGCTTTATAAATAGTAAATTTCCAATTTCAAACCTTATTATCCTTTTATTATTATTATCATTTATTTATTTAATTTTGTTTTCCAGACGTTACAACGTGTCCTAAGAAAGTAACTTGATCCAACCAGAATTCGCACTTCGAGAACTTAGCATACAGCTGATCCTCACGCAAAGTCTGCAGTATCGTCCTCAAGTGGAAAGCATGCTCTTCTTCATTTCGAGAGTAAATCAGTATGTCGTCAATAAACACGATAACGAACTGGTCCAAAAACGGCTTAAATCCCCGATTTATCATATCCATAAACACTACTGGTGTGTTAGTTAGTCGAAATGACATGACCACAAATTCGAAATGCTCATAACGCGTTTTGAAAGCAGTCTTAGGCACATCGACGTCTCGAATCCGAAGTTGATGATACCCGAATCTCAAGTCAATCTTCGAAAAGCACTTAGCACCCTCCAACTGGTCGAACAAATCATCAATACAAGGAAGATGATACATGTTCTTGATAATAACCTTATTCAGCTGTCTGTAGTTAATACACGGCCGAAAAGAACCACACTACTAGAAAACAGGCCATTTGCGACGGACATTTGCGACGGACGTATAATCCGTCGCCAAAATTGCAAAATTGCGACGGATTTTGCGACGGACCAATAATCCATCGACGGACCAATAATCCTTCTTCCTTGACAAACAAAACAGGAGCACCCCACAGAGAAGTACTCGGTCTGATAAAACCACTATCCAACAAATCTTGTAGCTGTTCCTTCAACTCTTTCAGCTCTGCAGGAGCCATCCGATACGGAGGTATCGAAATAGGAGTTGTTCCAGGAGAAACATCGATACAAGAACTCAATGTCACGATCAGGTGGCAATCCAGGAAACTCCTCTGGAAACATAACAGTGAACTCATTCACTATCGAAACACTATGCACATCACCACCGTCAGCCTCTAAATAACGAACCACCGCTAAGAAACCCTGGCAACCCTTGCCCATCATACGCTTGGCCTTGATCTTCGAAATTAGATTCTTAGGTGCATCCGCCTTCTCCCCTTGGAAAGAAAAAGACATATCACCAGGAATCCCAAATACAACCGACTTCCCTCGACAGTCGAAACAAGCAAAATGGCGTGAAAGCCAATCCATCCCCAAGATAACATCAAAAAACAACACGTCAAGCATAATCAAATCAGCACTAAGATCCTTACCATGTATAACCACAGAGCAAGACGGATAAACCACGTCCACCACAACACAATCAGACAAAGGCGTAGATACAGATAAAGGCTCTAACAACCTAGATGGTGTCACACCCAACTTAGCAGCAAAATTCGAAGAAACAAAAGAGTGTGTTGCACCCGCATCAAATAAGACCATCATCTAAAAATGAAATGGGAATAGTACCTTGCACCACGGCGTTTGATGCACGAGCATCCTGAGGAGTCAAAGCGAACACTCTAGCCTGACCCTGTCCCTGTTGCGGTGCCTGAGAAGAACTGTAACTACTCGAGCCTCTACCACCGTTTCCATGACCACCAAAACCATGCCCTCTTGAACCACGGCCCCATTGGCCACCAAACGAAGCGGCATATTGAGAATACCATAATGAAGGAGTGAAAACAGGTCTCTATTGATGCAAGAACGGCTTAGCAACACTAGCAACCGACATCTGCTGCCCAGACGCCGGACACTCCCTAGCAAAATAACCCTGCTGGCCACAAGCATATCAACTACCTTGTGCCACTTGGCACTATCGTGAATGTCTGGGCCTACAGTTCTGACAAAACGGAACACTAGAAGTACCACTGTAACCGGGACCAGATCCATGGCTACTCCCACTGTAACCAGAATTGTGAGAATACGGCTGATACCCTTTTCAACCACCTCCTTTCTGACTCCTGTACTGGGAAGGCTTGTACTGATAACTGATGCTACCACTCTGCTGCTCACTACTCTGAACAACACCGCCCGCCTTCTTGGTCTCAGACATTTTCCCAAAGTGCAGTAAATTTGTCTCCATCTGACGAGCACTGTCCACTACAACAGTAAATTCTTTGTGCGTCTCTGTCAGAAGACTAATAAAATCAGCACCTAGACCCTTCAAGTACTTATCGTTCAACCTCTGTTGTCTAGTCTGCAGATCCGGGGCAAAGCGACTCAGCCTCACAAACTTAGTAGTATACTCATGTACCGACCTGTCTCCTCTTTTCAAAACCAGCAACTTATCCCTGCGACCCTTTGTCACTGAAACGTTGTGAAGTCAAATGGATCCATAGGAGCTTGTGGTACACTTGGTGCCTGAATGCCTGCACCACCACGTCCCCTACCTCTGCCTCCAGCAGCCTGACTTCTGCCAGCCCGTCCTCTGCCGGCCTGACCTCTGCCAGCCTGAACTCCGCCTGCACGTCCCCTGCCAGCTTGAACCACCGGTTCATGCTGATCAACCTCAATCGACATAGCGTCGTCAGCTTCAGCCTCAGCCTGAGCTGCAGCACGCCCACGAGTGTTAATTCCTAAGAATGAAACAACAAATCTCAACAATGTCTACTTGCAACACCAGAGTATAACATAAATAGCTCAAAAATTAACAATTCACCCAAAGTAATAACAATAACATTCCAAAGTAAAATATAAACTTTTCAAAATAAAGCATCAGTAACACACAAGACTGACACAAAACACTCCTAAAGGTGAAGGTAGAAAGTTTTGAAAACAAAAGATGACGTTTCAAAAGAAAAGACTCGAATCATAATTTTCGCAGTAGATCCTATGGCACAACAGTAACACTTAACATGCCTTAAAGCGATAAACACATAACATGCAAAAATTTGGCCTTAGTTCGAAACTAAAGCTCTGGTACCAACTTTTTCATGACCCAATTTCATGGATCGCGACCGGCGGTAAGATATGGGTATGGTCGTACCAAAACCCGTAGCAAGCCAAGCTTTCAAATCATAAATCTTGAAAAATTGGGAAAACAATGGGGTCAGATATACTGAGATGAGTTCATAATACTATTTACATTTATTAAGTTTAAAACCCTTAAATCAAAACATTTTATACTAATATAGTATGATTATGGAAAACAGTATTGAAATGATCCCAGCATAAGTATGACATAGCATACTGATAAACCGAGAGTGGACGGGAACATATCCTCGTCATATACCAACGTAAGCAAGACATTAGTCTGCCGATCCCAAAGTACTTACCGGTGCACACAGTCTCGATACAAGCCTATCAAGTAGCTCATTTCAATCCAGATCCATAATCGCTTAAAACAGTTCAAACGAATTTATAATACTAAAATAAACTGCGGTACTGAATAAAGTGGTAAATAGCAATACAAACTCAATGCTTGCTTATCCACGTGAATCTTGGCAAACAGCTAACCCTTGTTCGACTCCTGAGCGCGGATAGTCGAAGAGTTTAAAAATAAATCATAAGTTAAAATCACACCAACCCCTAACTCTAAGAATACTAGACACCATGTAGGACTAGCACAATTAATAAGCCAGATAAAATCACAGAAAAACACAATTTTCAAATAAATTATAATGCCGTAATAATTCAAGACAATTGACTTCTCACTTAAAATCCAAGCCAAAATACTATTAAAATAATATTTAAATGATAAATGAAATTCAACTGATATTTCAGAATTATAAACCACAGTTTATAATTATAATTAAATAAAATATTAATTAATATCAAAATGGAACTCAATAGCTTGAAACTCATGTAATTAATATCTCCGACAAATACTTCTCTAAAATAATTTAATAAACAATTTAAAAGTAAAATATGAATTTAATCATATTGTAAAAATAAGGACGACCACACAAGCTTTATCTCCACAAGCCATTGTAAAAATTAAAAAAATGAGGACGACCACACAAACTTTATCTCCACAAGCCATTGTAAAAATTAAAAAAATGAGGACGACCACACAAGTTTTATCTCCACAAGACATTGTAAAAATTAAAAAAATCCCAATTAAGTAAAACGTGAGAATGAGAAGTGACAACAATAAAATTATATATCAGGTTTTATACAAAAATAAAAAATGTGCAGGATTATATACCAGTTAAAGGATGTGCTGGATTATATAACAGTTAAAGTATGTGACTAGTATTGTTAAACAAGGGGAAAGCGTAAGGGTGAATTAGAATTGTTGAAAAGAGTAAAAACAGGAGAAGGATTGCTGTTAATGAGAAATCCCAAAGAGTATTCTCTCCATTAACAAAATATACAATACAACTACTGCAACTGTGGCAAATTCTAGTCATGTTAACGTTTTTTTTACATATATTACTCAAATATTTAATTTTTCATATCTATGGCTTATTTAGCTCTATATTGATTTTCTATAGGTCAAAATTAATCTTTTTATAACTCCAAGCCACTAATGATCTTAATTATATCTAAATTATATTAAATTTATTTAGTTGAATAATATTAATTTCATTTTTTATTTTATAGTAATTTTTTTATTTTCTAATTATTTTGAAATATTTAATATTTGTTACAATAAAGTTAGATCCATATTTTAGTATTTTAATTTTAAAATAATGTTTCTCAAACCGGACGAAACCTGAACCAGAACCGGCCGGTTCTGAACCGTCCCAAAACCGTCCAAAGGGCGGTTCAGCGCCGGTTCCATTTTTTCTTGAAATGTAATCCAGCTGTTCCAAACGAGAACCTCCGGGTTGTGAACTGTTGCCACCTCTACTTTACGGATACAAATATTCGATGAAAAAACATGATAAACATGAGGTTCATGGATAACTAAAAATTTACTTTATATATATATTTAAGTAATAATTCGTTTCAAAGTCACTTAATTCTATTTTTTTTAATCTGATCCCTAATATTTCATTTGATTTTGTCTGTTCCTTTAACTTTACGTCTTTTATTTATCTGGTCCCCGAACTTCCGTTCAGTTTTATTTCGTCCTTATATTTTATTTTTTTTGTTTCTCAAAATCTCAAAAGGACGTCCGTCTATTTCGTTGTACCCAGGGGCGGAGCCAGGGCTTGTCCAAAAGGAGCTTTGGCCCTCCCAACTTTTCATTTTCAACAAAATAAGTTTTTTAATGTTTCTGTTTAACCAAAAATACACCATGAATTTCAAATTTTTAAATAGGTGGCCCCTTTCAAATTTTACATTATTCAAAAAAAACCTTTTTTAAAATTGACAGACATTCGTTTCAGAACCTAAAAAACAAAAAATTAAAATTTAAATAATTATGAAAGACTAAATATCAATGTTCAGGGAACAAATAAGATTAAATAAAAATTCAGAGATAAAATAAATAAAAAATATAAATTTAATAAACCTTAAAATAAGTTAATTTTAAATTTAACTAATAAAATTAGGTAAAAAACAATTTGCGGCTCCTTTTTTCTCTCAAATAAAAAACATAGTTGTGTTTTGTTTTTTCGCTTCGGCTACCGTCAATGGTGTACTCTTTTTCATCCTTTTTCTTTTTATTCGTAAATTTATTGATGAGGAACGTCATATCTATATCAAACTTATAAAAGAGAAGCAAATAAACACCATACATTGTACAATAATTTTTTCTTCTCTTTTAGCCCTTCCATGTATTCCTTCTCTATCTTACAATTATTAGGTTTTTTTTATGTGGAATTCATTTGCAATTCTAAATTTTTGTGTTTGGAATGAATGAATGTATTAATACAATTTTTGAAATTGAAATTATGAAATTGTGTTTAGTTATAATTTGAGGAATTGCAAATCCAACTAAAATAGGTTGAATTTGCAAATGAATTCCAAAAATTTAAAAGAACAATTCTATTTGACTAAATTGTTCTTATTATATAAGGCTATTTATTTTCTTTCTCTTTCAATTTTTACTTTTATTACTAATATTTTATTTTATTTTTTCTTCCTATCTTCTTCTTAATTTTCATCTCCATTTTTTAAAATATATTTTTATTTTAAATTTATAAAGTCATTATAAAGTATTTTATACATTTTCGATCTATATGTGTAACTTTTAATATGGCTTGAAATTTTAATATCGGTTGGTTATTATTAATATAAATAAAGTTTAGTAGTATTAATTTAATTTTTTTATATTTAATTTTGAATTTCTAGAAAAATGGTTACAAGCTTAATTTAGGAATAGAGTTAAAAAGAATTGAATTATAAAATTCATTTCAAACATAAATATGCAAAATTATTTCAATTCTATAATTTACGGTTTTTCATTCCAAACAACGGAATGCATTTGTAAATAAATTCTAGTTGAATTCATTTATAAATAAATTCTGGTGGGTAGATAGAATTGTTTCAAAGAGAATCTAAGGCATAATATTACATTGCTGCAATGTCTTTTCTTATTTTTAAAGGAGAAGTGAAAAACACAGCAACTTCACTTCTCCTTTATGCCCTTTCTTATTCTTTTCTTTTGTGCTCTAAATGACTCGATTTTACATTTAATTACAATAATTTTAAGTTCTTGAAGGACATTTGTTTTATAGCTTTAGTCAAACTGTCCATTACAATTAGCAGTGTTACAAAAAGCCATCATTACAATTCTAAATTCTCCTTTATATCCATACTGATGTGGCACATACATGCTGCAAAAAATGACTTTTTCATGTAAATCTACATTTGTTGGAGCCTTTAAAAGTTTGGTTTTGTTTCAAAACCTTTGTAAACGTTTGGCTTAAATCGCTAAAAGGTGAAACATTTGGATTTTTTTTGTAACGTTTGTAAACGTTTGGCTTGAATTGCTAAAAAGGTGAAATGTTTGGTTTTATTTTGGGTTAATTCCATAAAAAGTCACGACCTTTACACAAATTTTCATTTTAATCACAACTTTTAAAAATTGCCATATAAAACCGTGACCTTTCATTTTTTTCAAATCTATCACCGTTTTGTTTCAAATTTTCATTTCATTTTAATCACAACTTTTAAAAGTCACGACCTGTACGTTTGACTTAAATCGCTAAAAATGGGGAAAGGTTTGGTTTTGTTTCGTAACATTTGTAAACGTTTGGCTTATAAACATTTCGGATTTGTTTCGTAACGTTGGGATTATATTGCTAAAAAGGTAAAATGTTTGGTTTTGTTTCCTAACGTTTGTAAACATTTGGCTTAAATCGCTAAAAAGGTGAAACATTTGGATTTGTTTTGTAACGTTTGTAAACGTTTGGCTTAAATCACTAAAAAGGTGAAATGTTTGAATTTATTTCACAAGGTTTGTAAACGTTTGGCTTAAATCGCTAAAAAGATAAGACGTTCAGATTTGTTTCGTAACGTTTGCAAACGTTTGGCTTAAATCGCTAATAACGTGAAACATTTGGATTTGTTTCGTAACGTTTGTAAACGTTTGGCTTAAATCGCTTAATAGGTGAAACGTTTGGATTTGTTTCGTAGTGTTTGTAAACGTTTGGCTTAAATCGCTAATAAGGGGAAACGTTTGGTTTTGTTTCATAACATTTATAAACGTTTGGCTTAAATCGCTAAAAAGATGAAATGTTTGGATTTGTTTCGTACCGTTTGTAAACGTTTGGCTTAAACCGCTAAAACGGGGAAACGATTGGTTTTATTTCGTAACGTTTGTAAACGTTTGGCTTCAATAGCTAAAATGGTGAAACGTTTTTATTTGTTTCGTAATGTTTGTAAACGTTTGACTTAAATTGCTAAAAAGGTGAAACGCTTGGATTTGTTTCGTTTGGCTTTAATCGCTAAAAAGGTGAAACGTTTGTATTTGTTTCGTAATATTTTAGACGTTTGGTTTTATTTCGTAACGTTTATAAACGTTTGGCTTCAATCGCTAAAAAGGTGAAATATTTAAATTTGTTTCAAAACGTTTATAAACGTTTGGCTTAAATTGCAATGAAGGTGAAACATTCTGTTTCGTTTCGTAACGTTTGTAAACGTTCGGCTTAAATCGCTAAAAATGTGATACTTTTGGTTCTGTAAACGTTTGGCTTAAATCGCTTAAATCGCCAAACGTTTGGATTTTATTCGTAACGTTTGTAAACATGTGGCTTAAATCGCTAAAAAGGTGAAACATTTGCATTTGTTTCGTAACATTTGTAAACGTTTGGCGTAAATCGCTATAAAGGTGAATTGTTTGGATTTGTTTCGTAATGTTTGAAAACTTTTGACTTAAATAGCTAAAAAGCTGAAACGTTTGGATCTGTTCTGTAAAATTTGTAAAATGTTTGGCTTAAATTCCTAAAAAGGTGAAACACTTGGATTTGTTTCGTAACGTTTGGCTTAAATTACTAAAAAGGTGAAACGCTTGGATTTGTTTCGCTAAAAAGGTGGAACGTTTGGTTTTGTTTCGTAATGTTTAAAACGTTTGGTTTTGTTTCGTAACGTTTATAAATGTTTGGCTAAAATTGCTAAAAAGGTGAAACGTTTGGATTAGTTCCGTAAGGTTTATAAACGTTTGACTTAAATTGCTAAAAAGGTGAAACGTTTGGATTTGTTTCGTAAATTTGTTTCGTAACGTTTTAAACGTTTGGATTGATTTCGTAACGTTTTAAACGTTTAGCTTAAATCGCTAAAAAGGTGACATGTTTGGATTTGTTTCGTAACGTTTCTAAACGTTTGGCTTAAATTGCTAAAAATATGAAACGCTTGGATTTTTAAACGTTTGGATTTGTTTCGTAGCTTTTATAAATGTTTGGCTTAAATCGCTAAAAAGTTGAAACATTTGTATTTGTTTCGTAACGTTGTCAATGTTTGGCTTAAATCCCTAAAACGGTGAAACGTTTGGATTTGTTTCGTAACGTTTGTAAACGTTTGGCCTAAATCGATAAAAAGGTGAAACGTTTGGCTTTGTTTCGTAACGGTTGTAAACGTTTTGTTTAAATCGCTAAAAAGTTGAAACGTTTGGCTTTTTTTGTAACGTTATTAAACGTTTGGCTTAAATCGCAAAAAAGGTAAAACTTTTGGATTTGTTTCGTAACGTTTGAAATGTTTGGCTTAAATCGCTAAATAGGTGAAATATTTGGATTTGTTTCGTAAAGTTGGAAACGTTTTGCTTAAATCGCTAAAAAGGGGAAACATTTGGATTTGTTTCGTAACGTTTATAAACGTTTGGCTTAAATCGCTAAAAAGGTGAAACGTTTGGATTTGTTTCGTAATGTTGGTAAACATTTGGCTTAAATCGCTAAAAAGGGGAAACGTTTAATTTTGTTTCACAACCTTTATAAACATTTGCCTTAAATCGTTAAAAAGATGAAACGTTTGGATTCGTTTCGCAACGTTTATAAACGTTTGGCTTAAATTGCTAAAAAGGTGATATGTTTGGATTTGTTTTGTACTCTTTGTAATTGTTTGGCTTAAATGGCTAAAAAGGTGAAACGTTTGGATTTGTTTCCTAACGTTTGTAAAAGTTTGGCTTAAATCGCTAAAAAGGTGAAACTTTTGGATTTGTTTCGTAGTGTTTGTAAACGTTTGGCTTAAATCGCTAAAAAGGTGAAAGGTTTCGATTTGGTTTGTAACGTTTGACAACATTTGGCTTAAATCGCTAAAATATTAAAACGTTTGGATTTGTTTCGTAACGTTCGTAAACGGTTGGCTTAAATCGCTAAAATGGGGAAACTTTTAGATTTGTTTCGTAATGTTTGTAAACGTTTGTCTTAAATCGCTAAAAAGAGGAAACATTTGGATTTGTTTTGTAACGTTTGTAAACGTTTGGCTTAAATTGCTAAAAAGGTGAAACGAGTGGTTTTGTTTTGTAACGTTTGTAAACGTTTGGCTTAAATCGCAAAAAATGTGAAACGTTTGTTTTTGTTCCGTAATATTTGGCTTAAATTGCTAAAAAGGGGAAACGTTTGCTTTTGTTGCATAACCTTTGTAAACGCTTGGCTTTTTAAAAAGGTGAAACGTTTGGATTTGTTTCGTAACGTTTGTAAACGTTTGGCATATATCGCTAAAATGGGGAAACATTTGGATTTGTTTCATAACCTTTTAAGCATTTGGCTCAAATTGCTAAAAAGGTGAAACGTTTGGATTTGTTTCGTAACGTTTGGCTTATATCGCTAAAATGGGGAAACGTTTAGATTTGTTTCGTAACTTTAGTAAATGGTTGGCTTTAATCGCTAATAAGGTGAAACGTTTTGTTTTGTTTCGTAACGTTTGTAAACGTTTGGCTTAAATCGCTAAAAATGTGAAACGTTTGGATTTGTTTCATAACGTTTGGCATAAATCGCTAAAATGGGGAAACATTTTGGATTTTGTTTCGTAATGTTTGTAAACGTTTGGCTTAAATCGCTAAAAATGTGAAACGTTTGGATTTATTTCATAACGTTTTAAAAGTTTGCTTTTGTATCGTAACGCTTATAAACGTTTAGTGTTGTTTCATAATGTTTATAAACATTTGGCTTAAATCGCAAAAAAGGTGAAACGTTTGGATTTGTTTCGTAACGTTTTAAACGTTTGGCTTAAATCGCTAAAAACGGGAAACGTTTGAATTTTTTTCGTAACGTTTGTAAACATTTGGCTTAAATCGCTAAAATGGGGAAACGTTTGATTTTGTTTCGTAACGATTAAAAACGTTTGGCATAAATTGCTAAAATGGGAAAACGTGTCGATTTGTTTCGTAACGTTTGTAAACATTTGGCTTAAATTGCTAAAAAGGTGAAATGTTTGGATTTGTTTCTTAATGTTTGTTAACGTTTGGCTTAAATCGTTAAAAAGGTGAAACGTTTGGTTTTGTTTCATAACCTTTGTTAACGTTTTGCTTAATTCGCTAAAAAGGTGACACGTTTGGATTTGTTTCGTAACGTTTGTAAACGTTTGGCTTAAATTACTAAAAAGGTGACACGTTTGGATTTATTTCGTAACATTTGGCTTAAATCGCTAAAATGGGAGAACATTTGGATTTGTTTCGTAACGTTTGTAAAGGTTTGGCTTTAATCGCTAAAAAGGTGAAACATTTTATTTTGTTTCGTAACGTTTGTAAACGTTCAGCTTAAATCGCTAAAAATGTGAAACGTTTGGATTTGTTTCATAACTTTTAGCTTAAATCTCTAAAATAGGGAAACGTTTGGATTTTGTTTCGTAACATTTGTAAACGTTTGGCTTAAATCGCTAAAAATGTGAAACGTTTGGATTTGTTTCATAACGTTTTAAATGTTTGGTTTTGTTTCGTAATGTTTATAAACGTTTGGTGTTGTTTCGTAATGTTTGTAAGCGTTTGGCTTAAATCCCTAAAAAGGTGAAATGTTTGGATTTGTTTAGTAACGTTTTAAATGTTTGGCTTAAATTGCTAAAAAGGTGAAACATTTGAATTTGTTTCGTAACGTTTGTAAACATTTGGCTTAAATCGCTAAAATGGGGAAACGTTTGATTTTGTTTCGTAACGATTGTAAACGACTGGCATAAATTGCTAAAATGGGAAAGCGTTTGGATTTTGTTTCGTAACGTTTGTAAACGCTTGGCTTAAATCGCTAAAAATGTGAAACATTTTTATTTGTTTCGTAACGTTTTAAAGGTTTGCTTTTGTTTCGTAACGTTTATAAATGTTTGGTGTTGTTTTTAATATTGGTAAACGTTTGGCTTAAATCGCTAAAAAGGGGAAACGTTAAGATTTGTTTCGTAACGTTTTAAACGTTTGGCATAAATCGCTAAAAAGGTGAAACGTTTGAATTTGTTTCGTAACGTTTGTAAACATTTGGCTTAAATCGCTAAAATGGGGAAACGTTTGATTTTGTTTCGTAAAAATTGTAAACGTTTGGCATAAATTGCTTAAATAGGGAAACAACTTGATTTGTTTCGTAATGTTTGTAAACGTTTTGCTTTAATCTCTAATAAGGTGAAACGTTTGGATTTGTTTCGTAACATTTGTTAACGTTTGGCTTATATCGCTAAAAAGGGAAAACGTTTGGTTTTGTTTCATTACCTTTGTTAACGTTTGGCTTAATTTGCTTAAAAGGTGACATGTTTGGATTTGTTTCGTAACGTTTGTAAACGTTTGGCTTAAATTGCTAAAAAGGTTACACGTTTGAATTTGTTTCGTAATGTTTGTATACGTTTGGCTTAAATTGCTATAAAGGTGAAACGCTTGAATTTTTTTCGTAACTTTTGCAAACGTTTGGTTTTGTTTCGTAACGTTTGTAAATGTTTAACTTAAATCGCAAAAAAAATGTGAAACGTTTGGATTTATTTTGTAAAGTTTTAAGCGTTTGGTTTTGTTTCGTAACGTTTGTAAACATTTGGCTTAAATCGCTAAAAGGAGAAACGTTTGGTTTTATTTCATAATCTCTGTAAACGTTTGGCTTTAATCGCTAAAAGGGTGAAACGTTTGGATTTGTTTCATAACGTTTGTAAACGTTTGGCTTAAATCGCTAAAAAGGTGAAACGTTTGGATTTGTTTTGTAATGTTTGTAAACGTTTTGCTTAAATCGCTAAAAAGATGAAACATTTGGATTAGTATCGTAACGTTTATAAACGTTTGGTTTTGTTTCGTAACGTTCAGAAACATTATGAAACAAATCCAAGCCTTTTACCTTTTTAGCAATTTAAGCCAAACATTTACAAAAGTTACGAAACAAATCCAAACTTTTCACCTTTTTAGTGATTTAAGCCAAACGTTTATAAACGTTACGAAACAAAACCAATGTTTGCAAACGTTACGAAACAAATCCAAACGTATACAAAACGAAACAAATCTAACGTTTCTCCATTTCGCAATTTAAGCGAAACGTTTACAAACATTAAGAAACAAATCCAAGCGTTCCACCTTTTTAGCAATTTAAGCCAAACGTTTACAAACGTTACGAAACAAAACCAAACGTTTCACCTTTTCTAGCAATTTAAGCCAAACGTTTACAAACGTTACGAAAGAAATCCAAACGTTTCACCTTTTTAGCGATTTAGGCCAAACGTTTACAAACGTTACAAAACAAATCCAAACGTCTCACCTTTTTAGCAAATTAAGCCAAACGTTTATAAACATTACGAAGTAAATCCAAACGTTTCTCCTTTTTATTGATTTAAGACAAACGTTTACAAAGGTTACAAAACAAATCCAAACGTGTCACATTTTTTGCAATTTAAGCCAAACTTTTACACACGTTACGAAACAATTTGACCTTTTTAGCGAACCTTACGAAACAAATCCAAGCGTTCCACCTTTTTAGCAATTTAAGCCAAACGTGTACAAACATTACGAAAAAAATCCAAGCGTTTCATCTTTTTAGCGATTTAAGCCAGACGTTTACAAACGTTATGAAACAAAACCGAACGTTTCACCCTTTTAGCGAATTAAGCCAAATGTTTACAAACATTACAAAATAAATCCAAATGTTTTAAAATGATCTAAAAACATTGAGTGGTTACAAAAGTACCCGATTAAACGGGCTATTTGCAAAAACAATATCTCATCTTGTTGGTAAAACGGGAGGCGCGGGTCCGGATCGTATATTTCAATTTTAAAATCGAAATTCCAACAATCAGAATCCTAAAGTTGATCCTATCAACAACAAATGGATCGTCATATCATTAAGTAATTAAAGCACGCATCTAGGAATCGAAACAAGAATACCTATGTCGATTCTCCAACGATTCTTGTAGTCCCAAAAGTACGGCGACCTCAAGCTCGTAGCAAGCCTCGCGGATAACCTTATATACAAATAAACCTGCAAGAAAACCACTGCTCGGGGGCAACCGAGACTCCAACCTAAGTCTAGCAGTTTATACAACAGTTCTAATATCACAACTTGATAATAATCCGAAACTGTGAATCATGCCTCAATATAATAATCCAATTTAACATGCCAAAGTATAATAATATAAAAGTCGTACCACTACGACAAACCAAAGTATAATAATCAAACACTATACTAGTTCTTCTGCGGTCTAAGAGTTTAAAACAACATACTAGTTTTATTGACATAAAAACCTCCAAGAATCAAAAATTGGAGATGGCCAAGCTTTCAAATCATAAATCTTGAAAAATTGGAAAAACAATGGGGTCAGATATACTGAGATGAGTTCATAATACTATTTACATTTATTAAGTTTAAAACCCTTAAATCAAAACATTTTATACTAATATAGTATGATTATGGAAAACAGTATTGAAATGATTCCAGCATAAGTATGACATAGCATACTGATAAACCGAGAGCGGACGGGAACATATCCTCGTCATATACCAACGTAAGTAAGACATTAGTCTGCCGATCCCAAAGTACTTACCGGTGCACACAGTCTCGATACAAGCCTATCAAGTAGTTCATTTCAATCCAGATCCATAATCGCTTAAAACAGTTCAAAAGAATTTATAATACTAAAATAAACTGCGGTACTTAATAAAGTGGTAAATAGCAATACAAACTCAATGCTTGCTTATCCACGTGAATCTTGGCAAACAGCTAACCCTTGTTCGACTCCTGAGCGCGGATAGTCGAAGAGTTTAAAAATAAATCATAAGTTAAAATCACTCTAACCCCTAACTCTAAGAATACTAGACACCACGTAGGACTAGCACAATTAATAAGTCAGATAAAATCACAGAAAAACACAATTTTCAAATAAATTATAATGCCGTAATAATTCAAGACAATTGACTTCTCATTTAAAATCCAAGCCAAAATATTATTAAAATAATATTTAAATGATAAATGAAATTCAACTGATATTTCAGAATTATAAACCACAGTTTATAATTATAATTAAATAAAATATTAATTAATATCAAAATGGAACTCAATAGCTTGAAACTCAAGTAATTAATATCTCCGACAAATACTTCTCTAAAATAATTTAATAAACAATTTAAAAGTAAAATATGAATTTAATCATATTGTAAAAATAAGGACGACCACACAAGCTTTATCTCCACAAGCCATTGTAAAAATTAAAAAAATGAGGACGACCACACAAACTTTATCTCCACAAGCCATTGTAAAAATTAAAAAAATGAGGACGACCACACAAGCTTTATCTCCACAAGACATTGTAAAAATAAAAAAAATCCCAATTAAGTAAAACGTGAGAATGAGAAGTGACAACAATAAAATTATATACCAGGTTTTATACAAAAATAAAGAATGTGCAGGATTATATACCAGTTAAAGGATGTGCAACTGTGGCAAATTCTAGTCATGTTAACGTTTTTTTTACATATATTACTCAAATATTGAATTTTTCATATCTATGGCTTATTTAGCTCTATATTGATTTTCTATAGGTCAAAATTAATCTTTTTATAACTCCAAGCCACTAATGATCTTAATTATATCTAAATTATATTAAATTTATTTAGTTGAATAATATTAATTTCATTTTTTATTTTATAGTAATTTTTTTATTTTCTAATTATTTCGAAATATTTAATATTTGTTACAATAAAGTTAGATCCATATTTTAGTATTTTAATTTTAAAATAATGTTTTTCAAACCGGACGAAACCTGAACCAGAACCGGCCGGTTCCGAACCGTCCCAAAACCGTCCAAAGGGCGGTTCAGCGCCGGTTCCATTTTTTCTTGAAATGTAATCCAGCTGTTCCAAACGAGAACCTCCGGGTTGTGAACTGTTGCCATCTCTACTTTACGGATACAAATATTCGATGAAAAAACATGATAAACATGAGGTTCATGGATAACTAAAAATTTACTTTTTATATATATTTAAGTAATAATTCGTTTCAAAGTCACTTAATTCTATTTTTTTTATCTGATCCCTAATATTTCATTTGATTTTGTCTGTTCCTTTAACTTTACGTCTTTTATTTATCTGGTCCCCGAACTTCCGTTCAGTTTTATTTCGTCCTTAAATTTTATTTTTTTTGTTTCTCAAAATCTCAAAAGGACGTCCGTCTATTTCGTTGTACCCAGGGGCGGAGCCAGGGCTTGTCCAAAAGGAGCTTTGGCCCTCCCAACTTTTCATTTTCAACAAAATAAGTTTTTTAATGTTTCTGTTTAACCAAAAATACACCATGAATTTCAAATTTTTAAATAGGTGGCCCCTTTCAATTTAATAAACCTTAAAATAAGTTAATTTTAAATTTAACTAATAAAATTAGGTAAAAAACAATTTGCGGCTCCTTTTTTCTCTCAAATAAAAAATGTAGTTGTGTTTTGTTTTCTCGCTTCGGCTACCGTCAATGGTGTACTCTTTTTCATCCTTTTTGTTCTTGTTCGTAAATTTATTGATGAGGAACGTCATATCTATATTAAACTTATAAAAGAGAAGCAAATAAACACCATACATTGTACAATAATTTTTTCTTCTCTTTTAGCCCTTCCATGTATTCCTTCTCTATCTTACAATTATTAGGTTTATTTATGTGGAATTCATTTGCAATTCTAAATTTTTGTGTTTGGAATGAATGAATGTATTAATACAATTTTTGAAATTGAAATTATGAAATTGTGTTTAGTTATAATTTGAGGAATTGCAAATCCAACTAAAATAGGTTGAATTTGCAAATGAATTCCAAAAATTTAAAACAACAATTCTATTTGACTAAATTGTTCTTATTATATAAGGCTATTTATTTTCTTTCTCTTTCAATTTTTACTTTTATTACTAATATTTTATTTTATTTTTTCTTCCTATCTTCTTCTTAATTTTCATCTCCATTTTTTAAAATATATTTTTATTTTAAATTTATAAAGTCATTATAAAGTATTTTATATATTTTCGATCTATATGTGTATCTTTTAATATGGATTGAAATTTTAATATCGGTTGGTTATTATTAATATAAATAAAGTTTAGTAGTATTAATTTAATTTTTTTATATTTAATTTTGAATTTCTAGAAAAATGGTTACAAGCTTAATTTAGGAATAGAGTTAAAAAGAATTGAATTATAAAATTCATTTCAAACATAAATATGCAAAATTATTTCAATTCTATAATTTACGGTTTTTCATTCCAAACAACGGAATGCATTTGTAAATAAATTCTAGTTGAATTCATTTATAAATAAATTCTGGTGGGTAGATAGAATTGTTTCAAAGAGAGTCTAAGGCATAATGTTACATTGCTGCAATGTCTTTTCTTATTTTTAAAAGAGAAGTGAAAAACACATCAACTTCACTTCTCCTTTATGCCCTTTCTTATTCTTTTCTTTTGTGCTCTAAATGACTCGATTTTACATTTAATTACAATAATTTTAAGTTCTTGAAGGACATTTGTTTTATAGCTTTAGTCAAACTGTCCATTACAATTAGCAGTGTTACAAAAATCCATCATTACAATTTTAAATTCTCCTTTATATTTATACTGATGTGGCACATACATGCTGCAAAAAATGACTTTTTCATGTAAATCTACATTTGTTGGAGCCTTTAAAAGTTTGGTTTTGTTTCAAAACCTTTGTAAACGTTTGGCTTAAATCGCTAAAAGGTGAAACATTTGGATTTTTTTTGTAACGTTTGTAAACGTTTGGCTTGAATTGCTAAAAAGGTGAAATGTTTGGTTTTATTTTCTAACGTTTGTAAACGTTTGGCTTAAATCGCTATAAAGGAGAAACATTTGGATTTGTTTTGTAACGTTTGTAAACGTTTGGCTTGAATTGCTAAAAAGGTGAAATGTTTGGATTTATTTCACAACGTTTGTAAACGTTTGGCTTAAATCGCTAAAAAGGTAAAACGTTTGGATTTGTTTTGTAACGTTTGTAAAATTTTGGCTTAAATCGCTAATATTGTGAAACGTTTGGATTTGTTTCATAACGTTTGTACGTTTGGCTTAAATCGCTAAAAATGGGGAAAGGTTTGGTTTTGTTTCGTAACGTTTGTAAACGTTTGGCTTATAAACGTTTCGGATTTGTTTCGTAACATTGGGATTATATTGCTAAAAAGGTAAAATGTTTGATTTTGTTTCCTAACGTTTGTAAACACTTGGCTTAAATCGCTAAAAAGGTGAAACATTTGGATTTGTTTTGTAACGTTTGTAAACGTTTGGCTTAAATCACCAAAAAGGTGAAATGTTTGAATTTATTTCACAAGGGTTGTAAACGTTTGGCTTAAATCGCTAAAAAGATAAGACGTTCGGATTTGTTTCGTAACGTTTGCAAACGTTTGGCTTAAATGGCTAATAACGTGAAACATTTGGATTTGTTTCGTAACGTTTGTAAACTTTTGGCTTAAATCGCTTAAAAGGTGAAACGTTTGGATATGTTTCGTAGTGTTTGTAAACGTTTGGCTTAAATCGCTAATAAGGGGAAACGTTTGGTTTTGTTTCGTAACATTTATAAACGTTTGGCTTAAATCGCTAAAAAGATGAAATGTTTGGATTTGTTTCGTACCGTTTGTAAACGTTTGGCTTAAACCGCTAAAACGGGGAAACGATTGGTTTTATTTCGTAACGTTTGTAAACGTTTGGCTTCAATAGCTAAAATGGTGAAACGTTTTTATTTGTTTCGTAATGTTTGTAAACGTTTGACTTAAATTGCTGAAAAGGTGAAACGCTTGGATTTGTTTCGTTTGGCTTTAATCGCTAAAAAGGTGAAACGTTTGTATTTGTTTCGTAATATTTTAGACGTTTGGTTTTATTTCGTAACGTTTATAAACGTTTGGCTTCAATCGCTAAAAAGGTGAAATATTTAAATTTGTTTCAAAACGTTTATAAACGTTTGGCTTAAATGGCAATGAAGGTGAAACATTCTGTTTCGTTTCGTAACGTTTGTAAATGTTCGGCTTAAATCGCTAAAAATGTGATACTTTTGGTTCTGTAAACGTTTGGCTTAAATCTCTTAAATCGCCAAAGGTTTGGATTTTATTCGTAACGTTTGTAAACATGTGGCTTAAATCGCTAAAAAGGTGAAACATTTGCATTTGTTTCGTAACATTTGTAAACGTTTGGCGTAAATCGCTATAAAGGTGAATTGTTTGGATTTGTTTCGTAATGTTTGAAAACTTTTGACTTAAATAGCTAAAAAGCTGAAACGTTTGGATCTGTTCTGTAACATTTGTAAAATGTTTGGCTTAAATTCCTAAAAAGGTGAAACACTTGGATTTGTTTCGTAACGTTTGGCTTAAATTACTAAAAAGGTGAAACGCTTGGATTTGTTTCGCTAAAAAGGTGAAACGTTTGGTTTTGTTTCGTAATGTTTAAAACGTTTGGTTTTGTTTCGTTACATTTATAAATGTTTGGCTAAAATTGCTAAAAAGGTGAAACATTTGGATTAGTTCCGTAAGGTTTATAAACGTTTGACTTAAATTGCTAAAAAGGTGAAACGTTTGGATTTGTTTCGTAAATTTGTTTCGTAACGTTTTAAACGTTTGGATTGATTTCGTAACGTTTTAAACGTTTAGCTTAAATCGCTAAAAAGGTGACATGTTTGGATTTGTTTCGTAACGTTTCTAAACGTTTGACTTAAATTGCTAAAAATATGAAACGCTTGGATTTTTAAACGTTTGGATTTGTTTCGTAGCGTTTATAAATGTTTGGCTTAAATCGCTAAAAAGTTGAAACATTTGTATTTGTTTCGTAACGTTGTCAATGTTTTGCTTAAATCCCTAAAACGGTGAAACGTTTGGATTTGTTTCGTAACGTTTGTAAACGTTTGGCCTAAATCGATAAAAAGGGGAAATGTTTGGCTTTGTTTCGTAACGGTTGTAAACGTTTTGTTTAAATCGCTAAAAAGTTGAAACGTTTGGCTTTTTTTGTAACGTTATTAAACGTTTGGCTTAAATCGCAAAAAAGGTAAAACTTTTGGATTTGTTTCGTAACGTTTTAAATGTTTGGCTTAAATCGCTAAATAGGTGAAATATTTGGATTTGTTTCGTAAAGTTGGAAACGTTTTGCTTAAATCGCTAAAAAGGGGAAACATTTGGATTTGTTTCGTAACGTTTATAAACGTTTGGCTTAAATCGCTAAAAAGGTGAAACGTTTGGATTTGTTTCGTAATGTTTGTAAACATTTGGCTTAAATCGCTAAAAAGGGGAAACGTTTAATTTTGTTTCACAACCTTTATAAACATTTGCCTTAAATCGTTAAAAAGATGAAACGTTTGGATTCGTTTCGCAACGTTTATAAACGTTTGGCTTAAATGGCTAAAAAGGTGAAACGTTTGGATTTGTTTCCTAACGTTTGTAAAAGTTTGGCTTAAATCGCTAAAAAGGTGAAACTTTTTGATTTGTTTCCTAGTGTTTGTAAACGTTTGGCTTAAATCGCTAAAAAGGTGAAATGTTTCGATTTGGTTTGTAACGTTTGACAACATTTGGCTTAAATCGCTAAAATATTAAAACGTTTGGATTTGTTTCGTAACGTTCGTAAACGGTTGGCTTAAATCGCTAAAATGGGGAAACTTTTAGATTTGTTCTGTAATGTTTGTAAACGTTTGTCTTAAATCGCTAAAAAGAGGAAACATTTGGATTTGTTTTGTAACGTTTGTAAACGTTTGGCTTAAATTGCTAAAAAGGTGAAACGAGTGGTTTTGTTTTGTAACGTTTGTAAACGTTTGGCTTAAATCGCAAAAAATGTGAAACGTTTGTTTTTGTTCCGTTATATTTGGCTTAAATTGCTAAAAAGGGGAAACGTTTGCTTTTGTTGCATAACCTTTGTAAACGCTTGGCTTTCTAAAAAGGTGAAACGATTGGATTTGTTTCGTAACGTTTGTAAACGTTTGGCATATATCGCTAAAATGGGGAAACATTTGGATTTGTTTCATAACCTTTTAAGCATTTGGCTCAAATTGCTAAAAAGGTGAAACGTTTGGATTTGTTTCGTAACGTTTGGCTTATATCGCTAAAATGGGGAAACGTTTAGATTTGTTTCGTAACGTTAGTAAATGGTTGGCTTTAATCGCTAAAAAGGTGAAACATTTTGTTTTGTTTTGTAACGTTTGTAAACGTTTGGCTTAAATCGCTAAAATGTGAAACGTTTGGATTTGTTTCATAACGTTTGGCATAAATTGCTAAAATGGGGAAACATTTTGGATTTTGTTTCGTAATGTTTGTAAACGTTTGGCTTAAATCGCTAAAAATGTGAAACGTTTGGATTTATTTCATAACGTTTTAAAAGTTTGCTTTTGTATCGTAACGCTTATAAATGTTTAGTGTTATTTCATAATGTTTATAAACATTTAGCTTAAATCGCTAAAAAGGTGAAACGTTTGGATTTGTTTCGTAATGTTTTAAACGTTTGGCTTAAATCGCTAAAAACGTGAAACGTTTGAATTTTTTTCGTAACGTTTGTAAACATTTGGCTTAAATCGCTAAAATGGGGAAACGTTTGATTTTGTTTCGTAACGATTAAAAACGTTTGGCATAAATTGCTAAAATGGGAAAACGTTTTGATTTGTTTCGTAACGTTTGTAAACGTTTGGCTTAAATCGCTAAAAAGGTGAAATGTTTGGATTTGTTTCTTAATGTTTGTTAACGTTTGGCTTAAATCGTTAAAAAGGTGAAACGTTTGGTTTTGTTTCATAACCTTTGTTAATGTTTTGCTTAATTCGCTAAAAAGGTGACACGTTTGGATTTGTTTCGTAACGTTTGTAAACGTTTGGCTTAAATTACTAAAAAGGTGACACGTTTTGATTTATTTCGAAACATTTGGCTTAAATCGCTAAAATGGGAGAACCTTTGGATTTGTTTCGTAACGTTTGTAAAGGTTTGGCTTTAATCGCTAAAAAGGTGAAACATTTTATTTTGTTTCGTAACGTTTGTAAACGTTCAGCTTAAATCGCTAAAAATGTGAAACGTTTGGATTTGTTTCATAACTTTTAGCTTAAATCTCTAAAATAGGGAAACGTTTGGATTTTGTTTCGTAACATTTGTAAACGTTTGGCTTAAATCGCTAAAAATGTGAAACGTTTGGATTTGTTTCATAACGTTTTAAATGTTTGGTTTTGTTTCGTAATGTTTATAAACGTTTGGTGTTGTTTCGTAATGTTTGTAAACGTTTGGCTTAAATCTCTAAAAAGGTGAAATGTTTGGATTTGTTTAGTAACGTTTTAAACGTTTGGCTTAAATTGCTAAAAAGGTGAAACGTTTGAATTTGTTTCGTAATGTTTGTAAACATTTGGCTTAAATCGCTAAAATGGGGAAACGTTTGATTTTGTTTCGTAACGATTGTAAACGTCTGGCATAAATTGCTAAAATGGGAAAGCATTTGGATTTTGTTTCGTAACGTTTGTAAACGCTTGGCTTAAATCGCTAAAAATGTGAAACATTTTGATTTGTTTCGTAACGTTTTAAACGTTTGCTTTTGTTTCGTAACGTTTATAAACGTTTGGTGTTGTTTTTAATGTTGGTAAACGTTTGGCTTAAATCGCTAAAAAGGGGAAACGTTAAGATTTGTTACGTAACGTTTTAAACGTTTGGCATAAATCGCTAAAAAGGTGAAACGTTTGAATTTGTTTCGTAACGTTTGTAAACATTTGGCTTATATTGCTAATGTAATATCCCGTAAAATTTTAAATTTTATTTTGTTAATTTCCGACGTGGTTACGGATGTGTTTTGAGGGGTATTTGAAGTTTCGTAAATTTCTGTGGTTCGATTCATCTTCGGTTCGGTTTAAAAAAAAAAATAAACTTCTTCCTTGGGTCGTGGTTCAACCGAAATGGTTGAACCACTTTCGTTTGACTCAGGTCTCATTTGAGACCTGAGAAAAACGAAGGCTTCCGTTCGAGAATCCAAGGATTCTCGAACGAGAATCCTTTTTCAGGCCTGATCCCGTTCGGGACCAGGCCCTTTCTCGAACGGGATCAGGCCAATTTTGGCCATTCCCGTTCGGGAACAGGCCTTCCGTTTTGACCCCTTCGCCCAGCCCACTTCGTACTCATTTTCGACCCATCTCCTCTCGATATTTAAAGTCGACTTCTAAACAGAAAATCTTCACCACTCATCCCTGAAACCCTAGCCGTTTTCCGCTTGTCATTTCGCTGAGTATCGAAGGTGTTATCATCTTCCAAAGATCGCTGTTCGGTAAGTTTTCTGATTCTTATGATTTCCAGATTTTTCTTTTGAACGACATTGCGTAATTTGGTTCGTTCTCTCTCGTTTCTAGATCAAATTCAGAACCGTTTGATTCCAGACGATCTAGACTCACGTACCTACGTTTCCCTACCTCAGTTTCGCTGAACGGTACGCCGTCGATCTCGTTCTAATCAATCCCGTTTCATCGTTTCGGTTTGCTATATATTTCTGTTTTGGTTTTTGATTTCTGCCGAACCATTTTGTTTCCCTTTGGCCATGGATTTGGTTGTTTGGCTTATAGATCTCTAGGGTTAATTGTTAGTTTATGATTTCATGGAGTTATCAAACCATTTTCCATTTTCGTGTTGAGAGTTGGTTCGGCAGTAACGTTTGAGGTTTGATTCTTTGGGTTGAATGATTATGGGTATGTAGAAATTGTGTTATGTTGATTTGGATTGATTTATGGCTATTAGGTTGCTTTGGCTTTGATAAGATTGATGATTGAGCTTAGTTTCAGAATCATAAAAATGGTGATTTGGTTGTTTGAGCATGGCGGGGTTTGTCCTTGTTTCAAATGGAGAAGATGGTTAATTTCCTAAGTTAATCACCAAAATGTTTTGTTCAAATCAAATAAATCCTTAGAGTTAAACTTTACAAAAATACTTGGATTTTATTTGATTCACAAATTAAATATAGAGAGCAATAATTAATCATAATTAAGTTAATATAATTACTCGGGTAATTATATTTGTTTTCAAATGTCGTTTTGTCAAAAGTTGGCTAAATTACAATTTAGCCCCTAAACTTATTTTATAACTTAATTAAGTGGATTTTTGGTTAATAACTTTATTGTTGGTTTTAATTATAAAGAAAAGCTATAAATTGATTTCGGATATCAAATTGACAAAAGTACAATTTAGTCCCTAATTGGCAAAAGTACGATTTAGTCCCTAAACTTTTATTGACTTAAAATGATTAAGTTTTTGATTTGTAACTTGGGTTACTTAATATTGAAGTTATTGAGTTCCGCTTTTAAATTGGATTATTATTTTGTTAATTTATTTTATAATTATACACTTGGGTTTATATTTGATAAACGTTTGGAATCGGGTTAGACTTGGGTCGCCCGACAAGTGAGGTTAGCTTGGTAGTTATTGGTAACTCGGCTAACCCACTATTTGGAAATTATTTGTCATTTAAAGTTATTAAATAATATTTATAAATTGGATTTTAAGCGGGAACTCAATAGACTTATATTAATTGGGCTTTATTACCTTTTGGATATATTTATGTTACTTTGGATTGTTATTTACTACGTGTTAATTGTGCTAGTCTTATGTGGTGTCTAGTACTCTCTAGAGTTAGGGTCTGATTTTAATAATTATTTTATTTGTCTAGACTCGTCTACTGTTCGTGCTTCAGAGGCGAACCAGAGTTAGTTGCTTGCCGGTATTTCACGCGGATTAGCAAGCTGTGAGTTTATATTTACTATTTACCGCTTTATTAAGTAAATTGTTATTTTGATATTAAATATATATACTGTACGTATATTTCGAACTGTTTTTATATTATGGCTCTTAGTTGGAACGTGCTACCTAATGGGCGTCATTAGGACTGCGTGCGCACCGGTATTGATCTGGGTAAGGTATATATGGAAATGTGGTAACTCGGTGTGAGCATAGCTCTCGGGACCAGGTAGAGTAACTCGGTGTAGCTCAGCTCTCGGGACTCTAGTATAAGTGTGGTCAGTGGTAACTCGGTGTAGCTCAGCTCTCGGGACCAGACCTATTGGATGATGATTACTATTTAGAATTGTGGATTAGGGTTCCAACTATTATCTATAATATCGTTATTAAATGTTTTAAACGTTTTAAAGGTTTTCCACTTAATAAATGTAAATAGTGGTATGAACTCATCTCAGTATATCTGACCCCGTTGTTTTCCCAATTTTCCCCAGGGTTATGATCTGAGAGAGTCTGGTGATCTCCGCATTTACTTTTCCTCGGAGGTTTCCTTTTATTTTAGTAAAACAGTGAAACTATTTTATTCTTAGACCGCAGTAGTAACTAGACGTCTTTGTTATTATTATATATTTTGTCGGATTGGTTCGACTGGTTATATTGCTTTGGCATGTTATATTATTTATATTGGTTTATGATAAATCTATTTTAGACTCAGAATTGAATAAGCATGTTATATTAACTGTTGATTATTATAACTGCTAGTTTAGGTTGAAGTCTCGGTTGCCCCCGAGCATTGGTTTTCTGCAGGTTTATGTGTTTATGATTTAATTGAAAGGCTAGCTACGGGTTTCGGTACTACATTACCCATACCCTAGCGCCGGTCACGATTCATGAAAATGGGTCGTGACAAACTTGGTATCAGAGCTTTGGTTTCAAACCAAGGCCAATTGCTTGCTATGTGTTTACTCTGTTAAGTATGGTTGTGTCTTAGGAACTACTGCGGATATAGGATTCTGTCATGTCTTTAAAAACGTCATCTTTTGATTTTAAAAAACATTCTGCCTACACCAATAGGATTGCGTCGAGTCAGTCATTGTATGTTGATTTGATGTTGTTAAATGTTAATTTTATTTCACTTGGGTGAACATTTTATTGCTGTTGATTTCTTGGGAAATCCTATATGTTGCTTGTTTTGTTCATACTTGGGTATGAAATATTTGTTATTTAAATTGTTGTTGTTCAATCTTAGGATATGGACAATGTTATTCGTACTCGTGCTCGTGCTGCGGCAGAGCAAGAAGCTGTGGCTGATGATGCGATTTCCATGGAAGTCGATCAGAACGTACCACCAGTTCAGGCTAATGCTGGACGTGGTCGGGGTGGAGGTGCTGGCAGAGGTAGAGGTGCTGGTAGAGGCAGAGGAGTTGGTGCTGGTAGAGGTGGAGCTAGAGGACGCGGTGCAGCAGGTGTCCAGGCACCGAATGTGCAGCAGGCACCAGGGGTGAAGCAAGCACCAAATATGCAAGCGTTCGACTTCACTACTTTCTTGGCTGGCGTTGTCGAAATGCAGAACAATCAGGCTCTACTGCAGAATCAGTGTAATATACTGGGTCAGTTAGCGCAGCAACAGCAACCTCAGGCTGGTGTTGTAGCTGGTGTTGGTGGACTTGCTGGTGTCGGTCACATTCCGACGGACAGAGAGTTAGTGATGATCTACTTGAAGTTGAATCCGACTTCTTTTGATGGTTCTGGTGATGCTCTTGACTTTTTGGAGGAATTTGAGTACAACAGTCAGAGGATTCAAGCGTCTGATCGCCAATCAGTGATGCTTGTGGAAATGTCGCTGAAGGGTCCAGCTAAGGATTGGTATCGCGATAACATCAGGCCAGTTATGGATACTTTGCCTTGGGCTGATTTCGTGATCAGGTTCAGAGGTTTCTATCTACCCTTCTCTGTTACTGAGAGTTTCAGAGAAAAGCTGCTCACTTTGAAGAAGGGGGATAGATCGGTGACAGACTACACTACTGAGTTTGTACGTTTGGGGCGGTTTGCTACAGATCTACAGGGTGATCAAGAGTGAGTGAACGACCGTTATATTAGGGGTTTAGGCTCGGAGTTTCTCCCTTTGCTGATAGGGACAAACATGGAGTTTGCCCGGTTAGTGGATAGTGCGCGGCGGATGGAGAATTCGATGGTTCAGTTTGGAACGATCTCTGACCCTTTCCAGAATCAGAAGGGAAAGAGTGACGTTCCTAGTGGGGGGCAGCAGGCCCCAGTGCAGCATGATAGTGGGAACTACTACAGTGGCTCTTCTCAGGCCAACAGGGGGAGTCGACGGACTCACAACAAAGGGAGGCATAGTGCCAGGAGTGCTCCGTACAGTTCCAGTAGCAATGGGAGCAACCGTGGTTCAGGACGCGGGTACAGTGGTGGATCAAACATTCCGTTCTGCCAGAATTGCAGACGTAGGCATTATGGTCAGTGCCAGTTAGCTCCTGGAGGTTGTTTCACTTGTGGCCAGCCGGGTCATTTTTCTAGGGAGTGTCCGACATCTGGGCAGCAGATGTCTAACTCCAGTGTGGCGCAGTCATCTTATCAGCAGCAGAGACCTGCGTTTACACAGTCTGTAGGGTACTCTCAACCTGCAGCATCTTTTGGTGGCCAGCGGGGCCGTGGTTCTGGTGGTAGAGGTTTTGGTGGCCGTGGAAACGGCGGAAGAGGTTCCAACGGCTATGGTACTGGACAGAGTTCGCAGCAGCAGCCGCAGGGTCAGGCCAGAGTGTTCGCACTTACTCCTCAGGATGCGCGTGCATCAAACGCTGTGGTGCAAGGTACCATTCCGATTTCTTTTAGTGATGCTTTGGTATTATTTGATGCGGGTGCGACCCATTCGTTTGTTTCTACTTGTTTTGCTGGGAAATTAGGTAGAGCACCATCTGTTTTGAGTGAACCTCTAGCTGTGTCTACACCTATGTCTGAAGGTGTAGTAGTGGACGTCGTCTATCCTTCTTGTCCTGTGGTTATTCAGGGTAGAGAATTGTGTGCTGATTTGATTGTACTTGACGTTCTTTCTTTTGATGTTATCTTGGGGATGGACTGGTTGTCACGCCATTATGCTTCTATTGACTGTCGAGGGAAGTCAGTTGAATTCAGGATTCCAGGTGGTCTACCTTTTTCCTTTCAGGGAGAAAAGGCAGAGACACCTAAGAATCTGATTTCCGCCATCAAGGCGAAGCGGATGTTAGGCAAGGGTTGCCAGGGTTTTCTTGCTGTGGTTCGTGATTTGGAGGCGGATGGTAGTGATATGCATAGTGTGCCGATAGTGAATGAGTTCACTGATGTGTTTCCAGAGGAATTGCCTGGATTACCACCTGATCGTGATATTGAGTTTTGCATTGATGTGGTTTCTGGTACAGCTCCGATTTCGATACCGCCGTATCGGATGGCTCCTGCAGAGCTGAAGGAGTTGAAGGACCAGTTACAAGAGTTGTTGGATAGCGGGTTCATCAGACCGAGTACTTCTCCGTGGGGTGCTCCAGTTCTGTTTGTAAAGAAGAAAGACGGTTCCTTTCGGCTCTGTATCGACTACAGACAGTTGAATAAGGCTACTGTCAAGAACAGATATCCTCTTCCTCGCATCGATGATCTGTTTGACCAGTTGCAGGGTGCGAAGTGTTTTTCCAAGATTGATTTGAGGTCTGGGTATCATCAGCTACGGATCCGTGATGCAGATGTGCCTAAGACTGCTTTTCGGACTCTTTATGGACATTTTGAGTTTCTGGTTATGTCCTTTGGTCTGACGAACGCACCAGCAGCGTTTATGGATATGATGAACAGAGTGTTCAAGCCGTTTTTGGATCAATTTGTTATCGTCTTCATTGATGACATTTTGATCTATTCTCGGAGTGAGGAGGAGCATGCTTATCATTTGAGGACTATACTACAGACGTTGCGTGAGCATCAGTTGTATGCTAAGTTCTCAAAATGTGAGTTCTGGTTGGATCAGGTTACCTTTCTAGGACACGTGGTGTCGAAAGATGGGATCAAGGTTGATCCGAAGAAGATTGAGGCGGTCATGGATTGGCAAAGGCCAAGGTCAGTTACCGAGATCAGAAGTTTTCTGGGTTTAGCTGGCTACTATCGTCGGTTCGTGCAAGATTTCTCCAGAATATCTGCACCTTTGACTAAACTAACACAGAAGGGTGTCAAGTTTGAGTGGACTGACAAGTGCGAGGCGAGCTTTGAGAAGCTCAAAGAGATTTTGACTACAGCTCCGGTTTTGGCATTGCCTTCTGGCATTGATGGTTTCACAGTGTATTGTGATGCGTCTCGGATTGGTTTGGGTTGCGTTCTGATGCAACATGGTCAGGTGATTGCCTATGCTTCCAGACAGTTGAAGAAGCATGAGGTGAATTACCCTACTCATGATTTAGAGTTGGCAGCTGTGGTTTTTGCGCTGAAAATCTGGAGGCATTATTTGTATGGTGCTACTTGTGAGATTTTCACTGATCACAAGAGTCTGAAATATATCTTTGATCAGAGAGAGTTGAACTTGAGACAGAGGAGGTGGTTAGAGTTGCTGAAAGACTACGACTGTACTATTCAGTACCATCCTGGTAAGGCTAATGTGGTAGCCGATGCGTTGAGTCGCAAGTCTTCGGGCAGCTTGGCTCATATTTCTGAGATTGGGCGTAGACCCATGGTTAGAGAGTGGCACAGTTTGATAGCTTCGGGGTATGGTTTTCAGATTTCTCAGACTGGTTGTTTGTTAGCACAGTTGCAAGTGCAACCCGTTTTGATTGATCGGATCAAAGCTTTACAAGCTGAGGATTCACAGTTGAAACGGATTATTGAGGAGGTTCAGCAGGATGGAAATCCTGATTTTACATTTGTGGATGGTGTTCTGAGACATGGTTCGAGATTGTGTGTTCCGGATTCAGATGGTTTGAGGGACCAGATTCTGGAAGAAGCGCACAAGTCTGCTTATAGTGTTCATCCGGGTTCTACTAAGATGTACCATGATCTTAAGGGTACCTACTGGTGGAGCGGGATGAAGAAGGATGTCGCTGAGTATGTTTCTAAGTGTCTGACGTGCCAGCAGGTGAAGCTGGAGCATCAGAGACCTTTTGGCTATCTGCAGCCACTACCTATTCCAGAGTGGAAGTGGGAGCGGATTGCTATGGATTTTGTGGTTGGGTTACCACGTACTCGACAGGGATACGATTCCATCTGGGTGATAGTTGACCGTATGACTAAGTCAGCTCATTTCCTTCCGATAAAGGTTTCGTATACTGCTTCGAGGTTGGCTCAGTTGTACATCGACAGGATTGTCAGTTTGCATGGTGTACCGGTTTCCATTGTTTCAGACAGAGGTTCTGTGTTTACTTCGAGGTTTTGGAAAGCGTTACAGGAATCCTTGGGTTCTCGGTTGGATTTCAGTACAGCTTTTCATCCTCAGACTGACGGTCAGTCTGAGAGGACTATTCAGACGTTGGAGGATATGCTCAGGATGTGTGTTCTCGATTTTCAGGGTAGCTGGGATACTCATTTGCCGTTGATTGAGTTTTCCTATAACAACAGTTATCATGCGAGTATCGAGATGGCGCCGTATGAGGCTTTGTACGGGCGCAAGTGTAGATCTCCTATCTGTTGGGAGGAGGTCGGAGAGCGTAAACTCTCGGGAGCGGAAATTATTCAGATTACCTCTGAGAAGGTACCGTTGATTAAGCGGAGGTTAGAGACTGCTTTTAGTCGGCATAAGAGTTATGCTGATCCGAAGAGGAAAGACATTGAGTTCCAGGTTGGTGATTTCGTATTTCTTCGGGTTTCGCCTATGAAAGGCGTGGTTCGTTTTGGTGTCAAGGGAAAGTTGGCACCGAGGTATATTGGTCCTTATGAGATTTCGGAGAGGATTGGAGCTGTGGCTTATCGTCTGGTTTTACCGCCAGACATGTCGTTAGTACATCCGGTGTTTCACGTTTCTATGTTGAGAAAGTGCATTTCTGATCCTTCGCACGTGATTGTGCCTCAGAGTGTTGAGATTGACCAGGAGCTGTCCTATGAGGAGCAGCCAGTTGAGATTGTTGATACGCAGGTGCGTAAATTGCGGAACAAGGAGATTCCGATGGTCAAAGTTCTCTGGCGCAATCATTCTGTAGAGGAGTGTACTTGGGAGACCGAGTTGGATATGCGGAATCGCTATCCTTTTCTATTTCCGTGAGGTACAATATCTTGATTTCTGTGACTTTTTATAATTTTTACTGTGTTACGTGCTGTTCTGGTGTGATATTACTTGTCGTGGTAAATTCGAGGACGAATTTTTAATTAGTTGGGGAGAATGTAATATCCCGTAAAATTTTAAATTTTATTTTGTTAATTTCCGACGTGGTTACGGATGTGTTTTGAGGGGTATTTGAAGTTTCGTAAATTTCTGTGGTTCGATTCATCTTCGGTTCGGTTTAAAAAAAAAATAAACTTCTTCCTTGGGTCGTGGTTCAACCGAAATGGTTGAACCACTTTCGTTTGACTCAGGTCTCATTTGAGACCTGAGAAAAACGAAGGCTTCCGTTCGAGAATCCAAGGATTCTCGAACGAGAATCCAAGGATTCTCGAACGAGAATCCTTTTTCAGGCCTGATCCCGTTCGGGACCAGGCCCTTTCTCGAACGGGATCAGGCCAATTTTGGCCATTCCCGTTCGGGAACAGGCCTTCCGTTTTGACCCCTTCGCCCAGCCCACTTCGTACTCATTTTCGACCCATCTCCTCTCGATATTTAAAGTCGACTTCTAAACAGAAAATCTTCACCACTCATCCCTGAAACCCTAGCCGTTTTCCGCTTGTCATTTCGCTGAGTATCGAAGCTGTTATCATCTTCCAAAGATCGCTGTTTGGTAAGTTTTCTGATTCTTATGATTTCCAGATTTTTCTTTTGAACGACATTGCGTAATTTGGTTCGTTCTCTCTCGTTTCTAGATCGAAATCAGAACCGTTTGATTCCAGACGATCTAGACTCACGTACCTACGTTTCCCTACCTCAGTTTCGCTGAACGGTACGCCGTCGATCTCGTTCTAATCAATCCCGTTTCATCGTTTCGGTTTGCTATATATTTCTGTTTTGGTTTTTGATTTCTGCCGAACCATTTTGTTTCCCTTTGGCCATGGATTTGGTTGTTTGGCTTATAGATCTCTAGGGTTAATTGTTAGTTTATGATTTCATGGAGTTATCAAACCATTTTCCATTTTCGTGTTGAGAGTTGGTTCGGCAGTAACGTTTGAGGTTTGATTCTTTGGGTTGAATGATTATGGGTATGTAGAAATTGTGTTATGTTGATTTGGATTGATTTATGGCTATTAGGTTGCTTTGGCTTTGATAAGATTGATGATTGAGCTTAGTTTCAGAATCATAAAAATGGTGATTTGGTTGTTTGAGCATGGCGGGGTTTGTCCTTGTTTCAAATGGAGAAGATGGTTAATTTCCTAAGTTAATCACCAAAATGTTTTGTTCAAATCAAATAAATCCTTAGAGTTAAACTTTACAAAAATACTTGGATTTTATTTGATTCACAAATTAAATATAGAGAGCAATAATTAATCATAATTAAGTTAATATAATTACTCGGGTAATTATATTTGTTTTCAAATGTCGTTTTGTCAAAAGTTGGCTAAATTACAATTTAGCCCCTAAACTTATTTTATAACTTAATTAAGTGGATTTTTGGTTAATAACTTTATTGTTGGTTTTAATTATAAAGAAAAGCTATAAATTGATTTCGGATATCAAATTGGCAAAAGTACAATTTAGTCCCTAATTGGCAAAAGTACGATTTAGTCCCTAAACTTTTATTGACTTAAAATGATTAAGTTTTTGATTTGTAACTTGGGTTACTTATATTGAAGTTATTGAGTTCCGCTTTTAAATTGGATTATTATTTTGTTAATTTATTTTATAATTATACACTTGGGTTTATATTTGATAAACGTTTGGAATCGGGTTAGACTTGGGTCGCCCGACAAGTGAGGTTAGCTTGGTAGTTATTGGTAACTCGGCTAACCCACTATTTGGAAATTATTTGTCATTTAAAGTTATTAAATAATATTTATAAATTGGATTTTAAGCGGGAACTCAATAGACTTATATTAATTGGGCTTTATTACCTTTTGGATATATTTGTGTTACTTTGGATTGTTATTTACTACGTGTTAATTGTGCTAGTCTTATGTGGTGTCTAGTACTCTCTAGAGTTAGGGTATGATTTTAATAATTATTTTATTTGTCTAGACTCGTCTACTGTTCGTGCTTCAGAGGCGAACCAGAGTTAGTTGCTTGCCGGTATTTCACGCGGATTAGCAAGCTGTGAGTTTATATTTACTATTTACCGCTTTATTAAGTAAATTGTTATTTTGATATTAAATATATATACTGTACGTATATTTCGAACTGTTTTTATATTATGGCTCTTAGTTGGAACGTGCTACCTAATGGGCGTCATTAGGACTGCGTGCGCACCGGTATTGATCTGGGTAAGGTATATATGGAAATGTGGTAACTCGGTGTGAGCATAGCTCTCGGGACCAGGTAGAGTAACTCGGTGTAGCTCAGCTCTCGGGACTCTAGTATAAGTGTGGTCAGTGGTAACTCGGTGTAGCTCAGCTCTCGGGACCAGACCTATTGGATGATGATTACTATTTAGAATTGTGGATTAGGGTTCCAACTATTATCTATAATATCGTTATTAAATGTTTTAAACGTTTTAAAGGTTTTCCACTTAATAAATGTAAATAGTGGTATGAACTCATCTCAGTATATCTGACCCCGTTGTTTTCCCAATTTTCCCCAGGGTTATGATCTGAGAGAGTCTGGTGATCTCCGCATTTACTTTTCCTCGGAGGTTTCCTTTTATTTTAGTAAAACAGTGAAACTATTTTATTCTTAGACCGCAGTAGTAACTAGACGTCTTTGTTATTATTATATATTTTGTCGGATTGGTTCGACTGGTTATATTGCTTTGGCATGTTATATTATTTATATTGGTTTATGATAAATCTATTTTAGACTCAGAATTGAATAAGCATGTTATATTAACTGTTGATTATTATAACTGCTAGTTTAGGTTGAAGTCTCGGTTGCCCCCGAGCATTGGTTTTCTGCAGGTTTATGTGTTTATGATTTAATTGAAAGGCTAGCTACGGGTTTCGGTACTACATTACCCATACCCTAGCGCCGGTCACGATTCATGAAAATGGGTCGTGACAGCTAAAATGGGGAAACGTTTGATTTTGTTTCGTAAAAATTGTAAACGTTTGGCATAAATTGCTTAAATAGGGAAACAACTTGATTTGTTTCGTAATGTTTGTAAACGTTTTGCTTTAATCTCTAATAAGGTGAAACGTTTGGATTTGTTTCGTAACATTTGTTAACGTTTGGCTTATATCGCTAACAAGGGAAAACGTTTGGTTTTGTTTCATTACCTTTGTTAACGTTTGGCTTAATTTGCTTAAAAGGTGACATGTTTGGATTTGTTTCGTAACGTTTGTAAACGTTTGGCTTAAATTGCTAAAAAGGTTACACGTTTGGATTTGTTTCGTAATGTTTGTATACGTTTGGCTTAAATTGCTATAAAGGTGTAACGCTTGAATTTTTTTTGTAACTTTTGCAAACGTTTGGTTTTGTTTCGTAACGTTTGTAAATGTTTAACTTAAATCGCAAAAAAAATGTGAAACGTTTGGATTTATTTTGTAAAGTTTTAAGCGTTTGGTTTTGTTTCGTAACGTTTGTAAACATTTGGCTTAAATCGCTAAAAAGGTGAAACGTTTTTTTTGTTCTGTAACATTTGCAAAACGTTTGGCTTAAATCGTTTAAAAGGAGAAACGTTTGGTTTTATTTCATAATCTTTGTAAACGTTTGGCTTTAATCGCTAAAAAGGTGAAACGTTTGGATTTGTTTCATAACGTTTGTAAACGTTTGGCTTAAATCGCTAAAAAGGTGAAACGTTTGGATTTGTTTCGTAATGTTTGTAAACGTTTTGCTTAAATCGCTAAAAAGATGAAACATTTGGATTTGTATCGTAACGTTTATAAACGTTTGGTTTTGTTTCGTAACGTTCAGAAACATTATGAAACAAATCCAAGCCTTTTACCTTTTTAGCAATTTAAACCAAACATTTACAAAAGTTACGAAACAAATCCAAACTTTTCACCTTTTTAGTGATTTAAGCCAAACGTTTATAAACGTTACGAAACAAAACCAATGTTTGCAAATGTTACGAAACAAATCCAAACGTATACAAAACGAAACAAATCTAACGTTTCTCCATTTCGCAATTTAAGCGAAACGTTTACAAACATTAAGAAACAAATCCAAGCGTTCCACCTTTTTAGCAATTTAAGCCAAACGTTTACAAACGTTACGAAACAAAACCAAATGTTTCACCTTTTCTAGCAATTTAAGCCAAACGTTTACAGACGTTACGAAAGAAATCCAAACGTTTCACCTTTTTAGCGATTTAGGCCAAACGTTTACAAACGTTACAAAACAAATCCAAACGTCTCACCTTTTTAGAAAATTAAGCCAAACGTTTATAAACATTACGAAGTAAATCCAAACGTTTCTCCTTTTTATTGATTTAAGCCAAACGTTTACAAAGGTTACAAAACAAATCCAAACGTGTCACATTTTTTGCAATTTAAGCCAAACTTTTACACACGTTACGAAACAATTTGACCTTTTTAGCGAACATTACGAAACAAATTCAAGCGTTCCACCTTTTTAGCAATTTAAGCCAAACGTGTACAAACATTACGAAAAAAATCCAAGCGTTTCATCTTTTTAGCGATTTAAGCCAGACGTTTACAAACGTTATGAAACAAAACCGAACGTTTCACCCTTTTAGCGAATTAAGCCAAATGTTTACAAACATTACAAAATAAATCCAAATGTTTTAAAATGATCTAAAAAAATTGAGTGGTTACAAAAGTACCCGATTAAACGGGCTATTTGCAAAAACAATATCTCATCTTGTTGGTAAAACGGGAGGCGCGGGTCCGGATCGTATATTTCAATTTTAAAATCTAAATTCCAACAATCAGAATCCTAAAATTGATCCTATCAACAACAAATGGATCGTCATATCATTAATTAATTAAAGCACGCATCTAGGAATCGAAACAAGAATACCTATGTCGATTCTCCAACGATTCTTGTAGTCCTGAAAGTACGGCGACCTCAAGCTCGTCCACACGAGTATGCATCCGATTGAATCCTCGCCTTGAAGTAATCTGCAAGAGTTCCTCTTTCCGAGCAGCCCTGAGCTCAAACTCTCGCCGCGATTACGTCCTTGCTCGGATGTATGAAAAACGTCGCCAAGTTTTTCCCGTGATTGATGACTACTTAAACTCCTTCAAGTTCTTTCTCTCTCTAAACTTTGTAGTGAGATATGTGTTGTGTGTCATGTTGAAATGAGCAAGGACATGCTCTATTTATAGGCTAGAGCATGTCTTAAGAATGCAACACCTTGCATGCTAGGTGTCACACACCAAGCAAAGTTGTTGCCACCACATGACACCTTTCATGTGGTGACATCACATAGGTGACATCATATAGGTGATGTCATCATATGACATCACATATATGACATAAGCTTATCTCATTACATCATCACCATGACATCATCATTCCATTAGCTTATGATTAATGATTTAAGTATCATTAATAAAACTAATAATTACTTAAGCCTTTTAATCATAAAACTTGGTTAAAATATAATTAGGTTCCTACTAATTTATAACTCTTATAAATTAGTCCCTAATTAACTCGGACATAGTACAATTAGGTTACTACTAATTTATAACTCTTACAAATTATTCCCTAATTTGTACTTGTTTTTCATCTTAGATTAATTTCCGAGATATGCTAGTATCCATATGAAATCGATCTTTCGTAAACTCAATCGGCTGCACACTCTATTGTGTGCGACTAACTAGGTTCACATCTCCTTCGCAACGAGAGTCATAACAAACGCCTTTCTTATATTAAATAATTAAATCTCAATTAATTATTAATTCTCGTAGATCGAGAGTGACGTATAGCAACATATCACGACCACCAAATAGAGATGAATGTTTCAATTCATTCTTAATGAACCAATGTTCATAATTACCGTACACTCAAAATTCCCTTTATCTAAGATTCCAATCTCGACTAGTGTCACGGTTAAGTCAAACACTAATTGTCTTGATTATATGACCTCATCTCTCAGTTCTAACTCTTGATAAATATGACTTCCACTAGAAAAACTTTCTAAGTAAGTCATATACACCTGCGCAGGTTTTATCATCCATCAAGAACAATTCAAGATAGCATAGAATCTTGTCTCTGTTCATTCAGAGTGATGAATCCTTTCTAGGTTAAACCCCTATCTCCATATACAACTAACTAGAGCCAGCACATCCAGCGGCCCTAGCTCATGAAAGATCTAGGGTTAAGGAGTATCAAACTATAATCACCTATATACAAGATAGTGTCACCGCAAGTCAAAGGACATATGTACAATTATGAACTAGATGACATTAAATTAACTTTAATGAATTACCATGTATAAGTCATCTAGCGTCACTTGTTCGACTCACTCAACACCTTGAGTGTCCACATGTTTATTTTGATCCCCATCAAGTAGTATGAGACTCACTACTTCCTATAATTAGTAACTCTTTACTAATCAAGAGAATAAACAGAGGTGACGATCTTTTCGGGATAATGCAATGCCCTTATTCTTAGGACCCCATCGATCGTAAACGGTTATTTAGATCATCTATATAATAGAATCTGTCACTCATATTCTTAACACCTTAGGAATTGATTCTATCACAATGTGATAAGGACAATATGCAATAAATAAACACTTAGTTGATGAGACACTTAGTTCAAATAAAACATATATATCATTTCCAATGGGATTTCTTTATACAAGAATAAATACAAAATGGCCCTAGGGCACATACTACTAACAATCTCCCACTTGCACTAGTGCCATTGGCTACTATATCTATGCGCCATCTTCTCAAGATGTAAATCTAATTTACTCTGGGTTTGGGCTTTGTCAGTGGGTGAGCCGTGTTATCGGCTGTTGCTATCTTTTGGAGAGACACTTCTCCTTTTCCAACAATTTCTCAGATAATATGATATCACCTTTCTATGTGTTTAGATTTTTTGTGAGACCGGAGTTCCTTTACCTGGGCTATAGCACCATTGTTGTCGCAGAAAAGAGGAAATGCGGACTCAATGGTAGGAACCGCACTAAGTTCAAAAACAAACTTCTTTATCCAAACAGCTTCCTTTGCAGCATCTGATGTTGCAATATACTCGGCTTCTGTAGTGGAATTCGCAGTGGTTTCTTGTTTGGAACTCTTCCAACTCACTGCTCCTCCATTATACGTGAATATGAATCCAGATATAGACATACGATCGTCTATATCTGATTGAAAATCAGAATATGTAAAGCCGTCTATTTTAAGATCACTGCCTCCATATGTTAAGATCATATCTTTAGTTCTTCTCAAGTACTTAAAGATATTTTTAACCGTCATCCAGTGTTCTGAACCTGGATTGGATTGATATCGACTAGTCAAACTAATTGCATAGGCAATATCTGGCCTTGTACACAACATAGCGTACATAAAACTACCAATTGCCGAAGCATATGGTATCTTTGCCATTTCATCTCATTCTTCGGAAGTCTTTGGAGATATTTCCTTCGAAAGGTGAATTCCATGCCTAACAGGAATCAATCCTCTCTTAGAATTTTCCATATTGAACTTTTTCAATATCTTTTCTAAGTAGAACCTTTTGGGAGAGACCAATCATTCTCTTAGATCTATCTCTATATAGTCTAATACCGAGGATGTAAGTCGCTTCTTCGAGGTCTTTCATGGAGAAAGTTTTGGACAACCAAAGCCTTACAGAAGTTAACATACCGACATCATTTCCTATTAGTAAATTATCATCTACGTACAAGACTAGGAAAGTAATTGCACTCCCACTAACCTTTTTGTAAACACATGGTTCATCTTCATTTTTGAGAAACTCGCAACTTTTTACAGCTTCATCAAAACGACGATTCCAACTTCTCGAAGCTTGCTTCAATCCATATATGGATCATTTTAGCTTACACACCTTGTAACCTTCTTCGGATTCAAAACCCTCAGGTTGTTCCATATAGATTTCCTCCTCAATATATCCATTAAGGAATGCGGTCTTCACATCCATTTGCCAAACCTCATAATCTAAACGTGCAGCTATGGCAAGAAGAATCCGGATGGACTTAAGCATGGCTACCAGCGAGAAAGTCTCTTCACAATCGACTCTTTGCCTCTGGCGAAACCCTTTCGCAACAAGCCTAGCTTTAAAAGTTTCCACTTTTCCATCAGCACCAATTTTACGCTTGAAGATCCATTTGTTCCCTATTGGTATAATACCTTAGGGGGATCAACTAGCTCCCAAACATGGTTACTATACATGGAATCCATTTCAGATTTCATAGCTTCAAGACATCTTGAAGAATCTATATCACATATAGCTTCCTCATAAGTAGAGGGATCAACAATTTGATCATTTTCTCCATGAATTAACAACTCTTGTATATCATGAAGAACACCATATCTCTCTGGTGAATGAGATACTCTACTTTATCTTCGAGGTGTTTATGTAGATTTTACTAATTCTGGTTCACTATGGGTTTGATCAATCTCCATTGTATCATTTTGTTGGTCTCTAGATGATTCCTCATCTAATTCTATATTCCTTCCTTTGCCACCTTCTTGAATAAACTCCTTTTCAAGAAATTGGGCATCCCGACTAATCTTAATTGTTTGTTCAGACGGATTATAGAAATAATATCCTAAATTGTCTTTAGGATAACCAACGAACCTTCCCATGATTGATCTCGATTCCAACTTGTTGGTTATCAACTTTTTAATGTATGCCGAACATCTTCAAATCTTAATATGCTTAAGACTTAGTTCCTTACCATACCATATCTCATACGGTATTCTTGGAGTGGATTTAGTTGGAACTCGATTTAGAATATAATTTGCACTAAGAAGTGCATGACCCCATAATGAAATGGGTAAATCAGTATAGCTCATCATTGATCATACCATGTCTAACAATGTACGATTCCTCCGTTCTGATACACCATTCAATTGTGGTGTTACCGGGGGAGTCAGTTGGGAAATAATACCGCATTCTTTTAAGAATGTACCAAATTCCGTACTCAAGTATTCACCTCCTCGATTAGAACGAAGGGTTTTAATACTTTTTCCAATTTGGTTTTCTATTTCATTTTTGAAATCTTTAAATTTTCAAAAGCTTCACTCTTGTTCTTCATAAGAACAACATATCCATACCGTGATAAATCATCGGTGAAGGTAATGAAGTATAAATAACCACATCGTGCCATTTCTTTAAATGGTCCACATACATCACTATCTATGATCTCCAAAACATCTTTGGGTCTACCACTTTGTCCAACAAAGGGTGATCAGGTCATCTTTCCTTTAAGACATGACTCACAAGTCGAAATTGATGCAGAATCTATATTTCTCAATATTCCCATCTTATCCAACTTTTGAAGTCTATCTTCCGCAATATGTCCTAATCGTAAGTGCCAAAGTTGTTTCAAGGTTTGATTACTTACGGTATTTATTTCTAAAACATTATTTGTATTACGAATATCTTCATTTATACAATAAAGACCATTTTGTACATAACCATAACCAGCGATTTCATTATTATAGATAATTTTACAAACATCCTTTGTAAATAGAAAATCAAATCCTAATCTTGTCATACAAGAAATAGACATGATATTTCTATAAGCGTTTGGTAACTACAAAACATTGTTCAAATACAAAACATGCTTATACAACAAAATAGAAGACGATCCTATAGCTTTAGGCGCAACACTTGTGTTATTTCCAAGCTTCAAGATCACTTCATCCTTGTCCAACTTCCTCTCATTTGCTAGATCCTGTAAGGATGAACAAATGTGAGAACTAGCTCCGGTATCTAATACCCAAGCTTTGGACGAGCTATCGTTATTGGAATTGAAAGAACAAGAAATATACATACCCTCACCGAGATTTTCATTCTTCTTGTTCTTGCCCTTAAATTCCTTATACTTGGGGCAATTTCGTTTCCAATGTCCCTCGCCCTCGCAAAAGAAACACTTTCCTTTGTTCTCCGAGGTGCGCTTCCTCTTTGCAATGGCCTTTTGGGCCTTCAAAACATTCTTCTTAGTTTTCTTCTTCTTAGTCTTACTAGAAGAAGCAACCACAAGAGAAACTTCCTTTCCCTTAACATTGTTCTTTTGAGCGGTTATCAACGTGCTTGATAACTCGGCAAGTGTATATTCTATCTGATTCATATAGTAATTCGTGATGAAATTACCATATGAATCCGGAAGGGATTGGAGGATCATATCCGTTTGGAGATTGAAGTCCATGATGAAATCTAGACCCTCTAGACGTTCGATACATCGAATCATCATGTTCACATGTTCTCCAACATCCTTTCCCTCGGAGAGCTTTGCTCAAAATAATTGCTTAGATATCTCATATCTAGAAGAACGACTTGATTCACCATACAACTCTTGTAAGTGAAACCATATTTCACGGGCTCCTGAATATTTCTCGTGTTGCTTTTGCAACTTGTTATTCATAATGCCAACATGTAGCATTTGGCTTGTTCGTCATCTAACTTCCACTTGCGCAATGCCTCATGTTCATCAGGAGTGCCTCAATCGGCAATGGTCCTGGAGCATTTGCCTCAAGAACATATGCTATGTGTTCACTTGCAAGATTTATTCTGAGATTTCTTAACCAATCAACAAAGTTAGGACCCACTAATCGATTTATTGTCGCGAATGGTACTTAACGGATTCGATTTCATCTTATCTTATCAACCTATGGATAGCAAAGTTGTCTAATTAGTATTATAGTCTTGTATATTTAACTATAAAGATTTGGTCTTTATCAAAATTTCCTTCCACTATCTTTTTCGAATCCTACACTTCCAAAATAGGAAACGTAAATCTTCGTTGCAAAAGATTTCAAGCGGGTGATTGATTTCTTATATTCATTTATCTTTCCCTTAAGTACTTAATGCTATTCTTGGGATCAAAATGACATATAAGTGAACAACTGCTTATTCATCATATCTCATACGAGGTTCAATCAATTCCGGCTCCTAATGCTTTCACCCTCAAGTACTTAATGCTATTCTTAGATTTCCACATTAGTTAAGTCTAACCCATTGAATCAACTAAGATGTATCGATTTGAATAATATACGACTCAGGTACGCCTAATTGCCTTTCTCGTCGTATATTTTATCGACTACACCCGTAACATCTCATGCTTAACAATAAACTCAACAACATCGTTTGACGATATCATCTCACCCCTATGTATCCATAGCCGATAAGATGATAACTCAAAGCGTGTTAGTTTATTGCTCCAATGGAGAGCCATCGATAAACAATTTAATGATTAATCAATATAAACTTAATGTTTCAACTTTTAGGAAGATTTCTTAGGGTTTTAAGTTATTATGGTCTCACTAAACACACAACACATTTTATCATGCACCCCATACATATTAAAGCTAAAATAAATCATGCAATTACACATATATGATCATGGACTTTCTAGGTCTCATTCTTTAGCCACAAAAGAATGAGCAAACTATTACATATCTCGGAAATGATTTTTTAATCATTTACTATGTAATATCTACTTTTTTTAGGTATCGAGGATTCTTCCTAGAACCTCCGAAAGCCTCAACCGATTGCTGATCCTCGAAAAGAAAAAACAATTACCTCTTTTTACGTTTTTTTTTGTTTTTTTTTCGAGTCGGAAACTTTTTCCCGGGTGTAAAATCCGTTTTTCAGCATTTTTGGTTTTTATGAAAAAAAAATAATTTTTTTTTCGGGTTTTTTTTTTCGGGTTTCGCTTTTTCCGCATATTCCGTTGATGACAACATAATGCACAAGCGAATCACGTATTGTGTTATATGATCATATTAGAAAAATTCCCAGGATAGATTGGAGGGTCACGAGCGGACCACTTAAGTACCAATCTCCTAGACAGAATTTAATCAAATGTAATTAATAGCACAATAGCGATTGTTCGTTTTGGAAAAAAAAATAAGCCCTCGGAATTATAAATTACATGCCCAATAATAATTCCTAAGTTCATGATTATTTATACATATATTCAATTATAAAGCGTTTATACTCAACGATTCTTGTAAAGCGTTAATACTAATTAATTACTAAAGCCTTTTAATCATAAAACTTGGTTAAAATATAATTAGGTTCCTACTAATTTATAACTCTTATAAATTAGTCCCTAATTAACTGTGACATAGTACAATTAGGTTCCTACTAATTTATAACTCTTATAAATTAGTCCCTAATTTGTACTTGTTTTTCATCTTAGATTAATTTCCGAGATATGCTAGTGTATCCATATGAAATCGATCTTTCGTAAACTCAATCGGCTGCACACTCTATTGTGTGTGACTAACTAGGTTCACATCTATATGGAAACGAGAGTCATAAGAAACGCCTTTCTTATATTAAATAATTAAATCTCATTTAATTATTAATTCTCGTAGATCGAGAGTGACGTATAGCAACATATCACGACCACCAAATAGAGATGAATGTTTCAATGCATTCTTAATGAACCAATGTTCATAATTACCGTACACTCAAAATTCCCATCATCTAAGATTCCAATCTCGACTAGTGTCACGGTTAAGTCAATGAATATTTGTCTTGATTATATGACCTCATCTCTCAGTTGTAATTCTTGATAAATATGACTTCCACTAGAAAAAACTTTCTAAGTAAGTCATATACACCTGCGCAGGTTTTATCATCCATCAAGAACAATTCGAGATAGCATAGAATCTTGCCCCCTATCTCCATATACAACTAATTAGAGGCAAAACATCCAGCGGCCCTAGCTCATGAAATATCTAGGGTTAAGGAGTATCAAACTCTAATCACCTATATACAAGATAGTGTCACCGCAAGTCAAAGGACATATGTACAATTATGAACTAGATGACATTAAATTAACTTTAATGAATTACAGTGTATAAGTCATCTAGCGTCACTTGTTCGACTCACTTAACACCTTGACTGTACACATTTTTATTTGATCCCCATCAAGTAGTATGAGACTCACTACTTCCTATAATTAGTAACTCTTTACTAATCAGGAGAATAAACAGAGGTGACGATCTTTCCGGGATAATGCGATGCCCTTATTCGTAGGACCCCATCTATCGTGAACGGTTATTTAGATCACTTGTATAATAGAATCTGTCACTCATATTCTTAACACCTTAAGAATAGATTCTATAACAATGTGATAAGGACAATATGCAATAAATAAACACTTAGTTGATGAGACACTTAGTTCAAAGGAAACATATATGTAATTTCCAATGTGATTTATTTATACAAGAATAAATACAAAATGGCCCTAGGGCACATACTACTAGCACATCTTTTACAAAAGTATTAATTTAAACACTACTTAGAATTTAACAGATAATAACGTATTAGAAAAATTTCAGTCTTTCAGTTAAGTAGTCCCAAAACTATTTTCCGGCACCTAAATATACGTGTGATACATGCTCTCGAATAAACAAGTGATAATTAATGATATTTAAAAATGTGGTTGCAGAGACGGATCTTGAGTGCATGGAGAAAAGAGAGCGCAAAGTGGTGTAGTGGTAGTTTGGTAATTCTATTAAAGTTGGAGGTGTACGATTTAGGCGGTTCTTGAACCTAAATACATTGGAACGTTTACAAATGCTACGAAACAAATCCAAGCGTTTCACCTTTTTAGTGATTTAAGCCAAACGTTTACAAACGTTACGAAACAAATCCAAACGTTTCCCCATTTTAGAAATTTAAGCCAAACATTTACAAACGTTACGAAACAAATCCTAACGTTTCCCCTTTTTAGAGATTTAAGCCAAACGTTTACAAAAGTTATGAAACAAAACCAAACGTTTCCCCATTTTAACGATTTAAGCCAATCGTTTACAAACGTTACAAACGTTAGCGATTTAGGCCAAACGTTTACAAACGTTTCACCTTTTTAGCGATTTAAGCGAAACGTTTACAAACGTTACGAAACAAATCCAAACGTTTACCTATTTTAGCGATTTAAGCCAAACGTTTACAAATGTTACGAAACAAATCCAAACATTTCCCTTTTTTATCAATTTAAGCCAAACGTTTACAAACGTTACGAAACAAATCCAAACGTTTCAGCTTTTTAACGATTTAAGCCAAACGTTTACAAACATTACGAAACAAATCCAAGGGTTTCACCTTTTTAGCGATTTAAGCCAAATGTTTACAAACGTTACGAAACAAATCCAAACTTTTCATATTTTTAGCAATTTAAGCCAAACGTTTACAAACGTTACGGAACAAAACTAAACGTTTCACATTTTTAGCGATTTAAGCCAAACGTTTACAAACGTTACGATTTAAGCCAAACGTTTGGATTTGTTTCGTAATGTTTCAATCTTTTTCTTTTGTTTTGTAACGTTTTAAACGTTTGGTTTTGTTTCGTAACGTTTATAAATATTTGGCTTAAATCGCTAAAAAGGTGAAACGTTTATTTTTGTTTCGTAACGTTTGTAAACGTTTGGTTTAAATCGTTAAAAAGGTGAAAAATTTGGTGTTTTTTTCGTAACGTTTGTAAACGTTTGGCTTAAATTGCCAAAAAGGTGAAACGTTTGGTTTTGTTTCGTAATGTTTGTAAACGTTTTGCTTAAATCGCTAAAAAGGTGAAATGTTTGGATTTGTTCCGTAACGTTTGTAAACGTATGGCATATATCGCTAAAATGGGGAAACGTTTGGATTTGTTTCGTACCCTTTGTAAACGTTTGGCTCAAATTGCTAAAAAGGTGAAACGTTTGGAGTTGTTTCGTATCGTTTTTCTTAAATCGCTAAAATGGGAAAACGTTTCCCCATTTTAGCGATTTAAGCCAATCGTTTACAAACGTTACAAATAAATCCAAACGTTTCCCCTTTTTAGCGATTTAGGCCAAACGTTTACAAACGTTTCACCTTTTTAGCGATTTAAGCGAAACGTTTACAAACGTTACGAAACAAATCCAAACGTTTCCCTATTTTAGCGATTTAAGCCAAACGTTTACAAATGTTACGAAACAAATCCAAACGTTTCCCTTTTTTTATCAATTTAAGCCAAACGTTTACAAACGTTACGAAACAAATCCAAACGTTTCAGCTTTTTAGCGATTTAAGCCAAACGTTTACAAACATTACGAAACAAATCCAAGGGTTTCACCTTTTTAGCGATTTAAGCCAAATGTTTACAAACGTTACGAAACAAATCCAAACTTTTCATATTTTTAGCAATTTAAGCCAAACGTTTACAAACGTTACGGAACAAAACTAAACGTTTCACATTTTTAGCGATTTAAGCCAAACGTTTACAAACGTTACGATTTAAGCCAAACGTTTGGATTTGTTTCGTAATGTTTTAAACGTTTTCTTTTGTTTCGTAACGTTTTAAACGTTTGGTTTTGTTTCGTAACGTTTATAAACGTTTGGCTTAAATCGCTAAAAAGGTGAAACGTTTATTTTTGTTTCGTAACGTTTGTAAACGTTTGGCTTAAATCGTTAAAAAGGTGAAAAATTTGGTCTTTTTTCGTAACGTTTGTAAACGTTTGGCTTAAATTGCCAAAAAGGTGAAACGTTTGGTTTTGTTTCGTAATGTTTGTAAACGTTTGGCTTAAATCGCTAAAAAGGTGAAATGTTTGGATTTGTTCCGTAACGTTTGTAAACGTATGGCATATATCGCTAAAATGGGGAAACGTTTGGATTTGTTTCGTACCCTTTGTAAACGTTTGGCTCAAATTGCTAAAAAGGGGAAACGTTTAGTTTTGTTTCACAACCTTAATAAATGTTTGACTTAAATCGTTAAAAAGGCGAAACATTTGGATTTGTTTCGTAACTTTTGTAAACGTTTGACATAAATTTCTAAAAAGGTGACATGTTTGTATTTGTTTCGTAACCTTTGTAAATGTTCCGCTTAAATGGCTAAAAAGGTGAAACTTTTGGATTTGTTTCGTATCGTTTGTAAATGTTTGGCTTAAATCGCTAAAAAGGTGAAACGTTTGGATTTGTTTCGTAATGTTTGTAAACATTTGGGTTAAATCGCTAAAAAAGAGAAATATTTGGATTTGTTTTGTAACGTTTGTAAATGTTTGGCTTAAATTGCTAAAAAGGGGAAACGTCTGGATTTCTTTCGTAACATTTGGCTTAAATCGCTAAAATGTGGAAACGTTTGGATTTGTTTTGTAACGCTTGTAAATGGTCGGGTTAAATTGCTAAAAAGGTTAAACGTTTGGTATTGTTTCGTAACGTTTGTAAACGTTCGGCATAAATTGCTAAAAATTGAAATGTTTGGATTTGTTTCATAACGTTTGGCTTCAATCGCTAAAATGGGAAAACATTTAGATTTGTTTCGTAATGTTTGTAAGAGTTTGGCTTAAATCGTTAAAAAGAGGAAACGTTTGAATTTGTTTTTTAACGTTTGTAAGCGTTTGACTTAAATTGCTAAAAAGGTGAAACGATTGTTTTTGTTTCATAACGTTTATAAACGTTTAGCTTAAATCGCTAAAAATGTGAAACGTTTGTTTTTATTCCGTAACGTTTGGCTTAAATCGCGAAAAAGGTGAAACGTTTGGTTTTGTTTCATAAAATTTGTAAATGTTTGGCTTAAATCGCTAAAAAGGTGAAACGTTTGGATTTGTTCGTAACGTTTGTAAACGTTTGGCTTAAATCACTAAAAATGTGAAACGTTTGAATTTGTTTCGTAACGTTTGTAAACGTTTGGCTTATATCGCTAAAAAAGTGAAACGTTTGGATTTGGTTCGTATAGTTTGTAAACGTTTTGCTTAAATTGCTAAAAAGGTGAAATGTTTGGATTTGTTTCGCAACGTTTGTAAACGTTTGGCATATATCGCTAAAATGGGGAAACGTTTGGATTTGTTTCGTACCCTTTGTAAACGTTTGGCTCAAATTGCTAAAAAGGTGAAACGTTTGGAGTTGTTTCGTATCGTTTTTCTTAAATCGCTAAAATGGGAAAACGTTTCCCCATTTTAGCGATTTAAGCCAATCGTTTACAAACGTTACAAATAAATCCAAACGTTTCCCCTTTTTAGCGATTTAGGCCAAACGTTTACAAACGTTTCACCTTTTTAGCGATTTAAGCGAAACGTTTACAAACGTTACGAAACAAATCCAAACGTTTCCCTATTTTAGCGATTTAAGCCAAACGTTTACAAATGTTACGAAACAAATCCAAACGTTTCCCTTTTTTATCAATTTAAGCCACACGTTTACAAACGTTACGAAACAAATCCAAACGTTTCAGCTTTTTAGCGATTTAAGCCAAACGTTTACAAACATTACGAAACAAATCCAAGGGTTTCACCTTTTTAGCGATTTAAGCCAAATGTTTACAAACGTTACGAAACAAATCCAAACTTTTCATATTTTTAGCAATTTAAGCCAAACGTTTACAAACGTTACGAACTAAACGTTTCACATTTTTAGCGATTTAAGCCAAACGTTTACAAACGTTACGGAATAAATCCAAACGTTTCACCTTTTTAGTGATTGAAGCCAAACGTTTACAAATGTTACGAAACAAATCAAAACGTTTGGATTTGTTTCGTAACGTTTGTAACGTTTGCCTTTTTAGCAATTTATGCCAATTGTTTACAAACGTTACGAAACAAATCCAAACGTTTCATCTTTTTAATGATTTCAACCAAACGTTCATAAACGTTACGAGACAAATCCTAGCGTTTCAACTTTTTAGCAATTTAAGCCAAACGTTTACTAACGTTACGAAACAAATCCAAACGTTTCACATTTTTACAAACTTTACGAAGTAAATCCAAACGTTTACAAACGTAACGAAGCAAATCCAAACAATTCACCATTTTAGCGATTTAAGCGAAACGTTTATAAACGTTACGAAACAAATCCAAACGTTTCACCTTTTAGCGATTTAAGCTAACCGTTTACAAACGTTACGAAACAAATCCAAACTTTTCACCTTTTTATCGATTTAAGCCAAATGTTTACAAATGATACGAAACAAATTCAAACGTTTCACCTTTTAAGCGATTTAAGCAAAACGTTTACAAATGTTACGAAACAAATCCAAACGTTTCACATTTTTACAAACGTTACGAAACAAATCCAAACGATTACAAACATAACGAAATAAATCCAGACGTTTCACCATTTTAACGATTTAAGCCAAATGTTTACAAGCGTTACGAAACAAATCCAAACGTTTCACCTTTTTAGCAATGTAAGCCAAACGTTTAATACGTTACGAAACAAATCCAAAAGTTTACAAACGTTATGAAACAAATATTTCATAACGTTTGTTTGTTTGGCTTAAATCGATAAAAAGGTGAAACATTTGGATTTGTTTCATAACGTTTGTAAACTTTTGGTTTTGTTTCGCAACGTTTGTAAACATTTAACTTAAATTGCTGGAAAGATGAAACGTTTGGATTAGTTTCGAAACGTTTGTAAACGTTTGGCTTAAATCGCTAAAAAGGGGAAATGTTTGGATTTGTTTCGTAAAGTTTGTAAACATTTGGCTTAAATCGCTAAAAAGGTGAACCATTTGGATTTGTTTAATAACGTTTTAAACGTTTGGATTAAATCGCTTAAAAGGTGAAACGTTGGATCTTTTTCGTAACGTTTGTCAACGTTTGGCTTAAATTGCTAATAAGGTGCAACGCTTAGTTTTGTTTTGTAACGTTTGGAAATGTTTGGCTTAAATTGCTAAAAAGGTGAAAGTTACATTTGGATTTGTTTCGTAACGTTTTAAATGTTTGGTTTTGTTTCGTAACGTTTGTAAACGTTGGGCTTATATCGCTAAAAAGGTGAAAAGTTTGGTTTTCTTTCGTAACGTTTGTAAACGTTCGGCTTAAATTGCTAAAAAGGGGAAACGTTTGGTTTTTTTTCCGTAAAGTTTGTAAACGTTTGTCTTAAATCGCTAAAAAGGTGAAACGCTTGGATTTGTTTAGTAACGTTTCAAACGTTTGGATTAACTCGCTAAAAAGATGAAACATCAGATCTTTTTCGTAACATTTGTAAACGTTTGGCTTAAATTGCTATTAAGGTGAAACGCTTGGTTTTGTTTCGTAACGTTTGGAAACATTTGGCTTAAATTGCTAAAAAGGTGAAACATTACGTTTGGATTTATTTCGTAACGTTTTAAATGTTTGGTTTTGCTTCGTAACGTTTGTAAACGTTGGGCTTATATCGCTAAAAAGGTGAAAATTTTAGTTTTCTTTCGTAACGTTTGTAAACGTTCGGCTTAAATCGCTAAAAAGGGGAAATGTTTGGTTTTGTTTCGTAAAGTTTGTAAACGTTTGGCTTAAATTGCTAAAAAGGTGAAACGCTTGGATTTGTTTCATAGCGTTTGTAATCTTTTCGCTTTGTTTCCTAATGTTTGTAAACGTTTGTCTTATATTGCAAAAAAGTGAAACGTTTGGATTTGTTTTTAATGTTGTAAACGTTTGATTTTGTTTTATAACGTTAGGCTTAAATCGCTAAAAAGGTGAAACGTTTGGTTCTGTTTCTTAACGTTTGTAAACGTTTGGCTTAAATTGCTAAAAAGGTGAAATGTTTGGATTTGTTTCGTAATGTTTTAAACGTTTGGTTTTGTTTCGTAACGTTTTACGTTTGGTTTTGTTTCGTAACGTTTATAAATGTTTGGATTAAATCGCTAAAAAGGTGAAACGTTTATTTTTGTATCGTAACGTTTGTAAACGTTTGGCTTAAATCGTTAAAAGGTGAAAATTTTGGTCTTTTTTCGTAACGTTTGTAAACGTTTGGCTTAAATCGCTAAAAAGGTGAAACGTTTGGTTTTCTTTCGTAATGTTTGTAAATGTTTGGGTTCAATACGTAAAAAGGTGAAACGTTTGGATTTGTTTCGTAATGTTTGTAAACGTTTGACTTAAATCGCTAAAAAGAGAAATATTTGGATTTGTTTTGTAACGTTTGTAAATGTTTGGCTTAAATTGCTGAAAAGGGGAAACGTCTGGATTTCTTTAGTAACATTTGGCTTAAATCGCTAAAATGTGGAAACGTTTGGATTTGTTTTGTAACGCTTGTAAATGGTCGGGTTAAATTGCTAAAAAGGTTAAACGTTTGGTATTGTTTCGTAACGTTTGTAAACGTTCGGCATAAATTGCTAAAAATTGAAATGTTTGGATTTGTTTCATAACGTTTGGCTTCAATCGCTAAAATGGGAAAACATTTAGATTTGTTTCGTAATGTTTGTAAGAGTTTGGCTTAAATCGTTAAAAAGAGGAAACGTTTGAATTTGTTTTTTAACGTTTGTAAGCGTTTGACTTAAATTGCTAAAAAGGTGAAACGATTGGTTTTGTTTCATAACGTTTATAAACGTTTAGCTTAAATCGCTAAAAATGTGAAACGTTTGTTTTCATTCCGTAACGTTTGGCTTAAATCGCGAAAAAGGTGAAACGTTTGGTTTTGTTTCATAATCTTATTAAACGCTTGGCTTAAATCGCTAAAAAGGTGAAACGTTTGGATTTGTTCGTAACGTTTGTAAACGTTTGGCTTAAATCACTAAAAATGTGAAACGTTTGAATTTGTTTCGTAACGTTTGTAAACGTTTGGCTTAAAACACAAAAAAGGTGAAACGTTTGGTTTTGTTTCATATTGGTTGTAAACGTTTGGCTTAAATTGCTAAAAAGGTGAACCATTTGGATTTGTTTAATAACGTTTTAAACGTTTGGATTAAATCGCTTAAAAGGTGAAACGTTGGATCTTTTTCGTAACGTTTGTCAACGTTTGGCTTAAATTGCTAATAAGGTGCAACGCTTAGTTTTGTTTTGTAACGTTTGGAAATGTTTGGCTTAAATTGCTAAAAAGGTGAAAGTTACATTTGGATTTGTTTCGTAACGTTTTAAATGTTTGGTTTTGTTTCGTAACGTTTGTAAACGTTGGGCTTATATCGCTAAAAAGGTGAAAAGTTTGGTTTTCTTTCGTAACGTTTGTAAACGTTCGGCTTAAATTGCTAAAAAGGGGAAACGTTTGGTTTTTTTTTCGTAAAGTTTGTAAACGTTTGTCTTAAATCGCTAAAAAGGTGAAACGCTTGGATTTGTTTAGTAACGTTTCAAACGTTTGGATTAACTCGCTAAAAAGATGAAACATCAGATCTTTTTCGTAACATTTGTAAACGTTTGGCTTAAATTGCTATTAAGGTGAAACGCTTGGTTTTGTTTCGTAACGTTTGGAAACATTTGGCTTAAATTGCTAAAAAGGTGAAACATTACGTTTGGATTTATTTCGTAACGTTTTAAATGTTTGGTTTTGCTTCGTAACGTTTGTAAACGTTGGGCTTATATCGCTAAAAAGGTGAAAATTTTAGTTTTCTTTCGTAACGTTTGTAAACGTTCGGCTTAAATCGCTAAAAAGGGGAAATGTTTGGTTTTGTTTCGTAAAGTTTGTAAACGTTTGGCTTAAATTGCTAAAAAGGTGAAACGCTTGGATTTGTTTCATAGCGTTTGTAATCTTTTCGCTTTGTTTCCTAATGTTTGTAAACGTTTGTCTTATATTGCAAAAAAGTGAAACGTTTGGATTTGTTTTTAATGTTGTAAACGTTTGATTTTGTTTTATAACGTTAGGCTTAAATCGCTAAAAAGGTGAAACGTTTGGTTCTGTTTCTTAACGTTTGTAAACGCTTGGCTTAAATTGCTAAAAATGTGAAACGTTTGGATTTGTTTCGTAATGTTTTAAACGTTTGGTTTTGTTTCGTAACGTTTTAAACGTTTGGTTTTGTTTCGTAACGTTTATAAATGTTTGGCTTAAATCGCTAAAAAGGTGAAACGTTTATTTTTGTATCGTAACGTTTGTAAACGTTTGGCTTAAATCGTTAAAAGGTGAAAATTTTGGTCTTTTTTCGTAACGTTTGTAAACGTTTGGCTTAAATTGCCAAAAAGGTGAAACGTTTGGTTTTCTTTCGTAATGTTTGTAAACGTTTGGCTTAAATCGCTAAAAAGGTGAAACGTTTGGATTTGTTTCGTAATGTTTGTAAACATTTGGGTTAAATCGCTAAAAAGAGAAATATTTGGATTTGTTTTGTAACGTTTGTAAATGTTTGGCTTAAATTGCTGAAAAGGGGAAACGTCTGGATTTCTTTAGTAACATTTGGCTTAAATCGCTAAAATGTGGAAACGTTTGGATTTGTTTTGTAACGCTTGTAAATGGTCGGGTTAAATTGCTAAAAAGGTTAAACGTTTGGTATTGTTTCGTAACGTTTGTAAACGTTCGGCATAAATTGCTAAAAATTGAAATGTTTGGATTTGTTTCATAACGTTTGGCTTCAATCGCTAAAATGGGAAAACATTTAGATTTGTTTCGTAATGTTTGTAAGAGTTTGGCTTAAATCGTTAAAAAGAGGAAACGTTTGAATTTGTTTTTTAACGTTTGTAAGCGTTTGACTTAAATTGCTAAAAAGGTGAAACGATTGGTTTTGTTTCATAACGTTTATAAACGTTTAGCTTAAATCGCTAAAAATGTGAAACGTTTGTTTTCATTCCGTAACGTTTGGCTTAAATCGCAAAAAAGGTGAAACGTTTGGTTTTGTTTCATAATCTTATTAAACGCTTGGCTTAAATCGCTAAAAAGGTGAAACGTTTGGATTTGTTCGTAACGTTTGTAAACGTTTGGCTTAAATCACTAAAAATGTGAAACGTTTGAATTTGTTTCGTAACGTTTGTAAACGTTTGGCTTATATCGCTAAAAAAGTGAAACGTTTGGATTTGGTTCGTATAGTTTGTAAACGTTTTGCTTAAATTGCTAAAAAGGTGAAATGTTTGGATTTGTTTCGCAACGTTTGTAAACGTTTGGCATATATCGCTAAAATGGGGAAACGTTTGGATTTGTTTCGTACCCTTTGTAAACGTTTGGCTCAAATTGCTAAAAAGGTGAAACGTTTGGAGTTGTTTCGTATCGTTTTTCTTAAATCGCTAAAATGGGAAAACGTTTGGATTTGTTTCGTATCATTTGTAAAAGTTTGGCTTATATATCTTGAAATTAATTCATCAAGTTGATGATAAAATACATGGAAGTTCTCACTTAAAAGGTGAAACGTTTTATTTTGTTTCGTAACGTTTGTAAACGTTCGGCTTAAATCGCTAAAAATGTGAAACGTTTGGATTTGTTTCATAACGTGTGACTTAATTCGCTAAAATGGGCAAACGTTTGGATTTTGTTTCATAACGTTTGTAAACGTTTTGCTTTAATTGCTAAAAATGTGAAACGTTTGGATTTGTTTTGTAACATTTTAAACGTTTGGTTTTGTTTCGTAACGTTTATAAATGTCTGGTGTTGTTTCGTAATGTTTGTAAACGTTTGGCTTAAATAGCTAAAAAGGTGAAACATTTAGTTTGTTTCGTAACGTTTTAAACGTTAGGCTTGAATCGCTAAAAAGGTGAAACATTTGAATTTATTTCGTAACGTTTGTAAACATTTGGCTTAAATCGCTAAAATGGGGAAACGTTTGGATTTGTTTCGTAACGTTTGGAAACGTTTGGCTTAAATCGCTAAAAAGGTGAAACGTTTGGATTTGTTTGTTAACGTTTGTTAACGTTTGGCTTAAATCGCTAAAAAGGTGAAACGTTTGGTTTTGCTTCATAATCTTTGTAAACGTTTGGCTTAGTTCTCTAAAAGGGTGACACGTTTGTATTTGTTTAGTAACGTTTGCAAACGTTTGACTTTGTTTCATAACGTTTGTAAATGTTTAACTTAAATCGCAAAAAAAATGTGAAACGTTTGGATTTGTCTGTAACGTTTTAAGATTTTGATTTTGTTTTGTAACGTTTGTAAACGTTTGGCTTAAATCGCTCAAAAGGTGAAACATTTGGTTTTCTTTCGTAACGTTTGTAAACGTTTGGCTTAAATCGCTAAAATGGGGAAACGTTTGATTTTGTTTCGTAACGATTGTAAATGTTTGGCATAAATTGCTAAAATGTGGAAATGTTTGGATTTGTTTCGTAACGTTTATAAACGTTTGGCTTAAATTGCTAAAAAGGGGAAACGTTTGGATTTGTTTCTTAACGTTTGTTAACGTTATGCTTAAATTGCTAAAAAGGCGAAACGTTTGGTTTTGTTTCATAATCTTTTTTAACATTTGGCTTAGTTCGCTAAAAAGGTGACATGTTTGGATTTGTTTCGTAACGTTTGGCTTAAATCGCTAAAATGGGGAAACGTTTGGATTTATTTCGTAACGTTTGGCTTAAATCGCTAAAATGGGGAAACGTTTGGATTTGTTTCGTAATGTTTGCAAACGATTGGCCTTAATAGCTAAAAAGCGAAACGTTTTTTTTGTTTCGTAACATTTGTAGACGTTCGTCTTAAATCGCTAAAAATGTGAAACGTTTGGTTTGTTTCATAACATTTGGCTTAAATCGCTAAAATGGGGAAACATTTGGATTTTGTTTCGTAACGTTTATAAACGTTTGGCATAAATCGCTAAAAATGTGAAACGTATGGATTTGTTTCGTAACGTTTTAAACGTTTGGTTTTGTTTCGTAACGTTTATAAACGTTTGGTGTTGTTTCGTAATGTTTGTAAACGTTTGTCTTAAATTGCCAAAAAGGTGAAACGTTTGGTTTTGTTTCGTAATGTTTGTAAACATTTGGCTTAAATCGCTAAAAAGGTGAAATGTTTGGGATTTGTTCTGTAACGTTTGTAAACGTATGGCTTAAATCGCTAAAAAGGTAAAACATTCGGATTTGTTTCGTAACGTTTGTAAACATTTGGCTTAAATCGCTAAAAAGGGGAAACGTTTAGTTTTGTTTCACAACCTTTATAAACGTTTGACTTAAATCGTTAAAAAGGCGAAACATTTGGATTTGTTTCGTAACTTTTGTAAACGTTTGACATAAATTTCTAAAAAGGTGACATGTTTGTATTTGTTTGTAACCTTTGTATACGTTCCGCTTAAATGGCTAAAAAGGTGAAACTTTTGGATTGGTTTCGTATCGTTTGTAAATGTTTGGCTTAAATCGCTAAAAAGGTGAAACGTTTGGATTTGTTTCGTAATGTTTGTTAACATTTGGGTTAAATCGCTAAAAAGGGGAAATGTTTGGATTTGTTTTGTAACGTTTGTAAACGTTTGGCTTAAATTGCTAAAAAGGGGAAACGTCTGGATTTCTTTCGTAACATTTGGCTTAAATCGCTAAAATGTGGAAACGTTTGGATTTGTTTTGTAACGCTTGTAAATGGTCGACTTAAATTGCTAAAAAGGTGAAGCGTTTGGTATTGTTTCGTAACGTTTGTAAACGTTCGGCATAAATTGCTAAAAATGTGAAATGTTTGGATTTGTTTCGCAACGTTTGGATTCAATCGCTAAAATAGGGAAACATTTAGATTTGTTTCGTAAGGTTTGTAAACGTTTGGCTTAAATCGTTAAAAAGAGGAAACGTTTGAATTTGTTTTTTAACGTTTGTAAGCGTTTGGCTTAAATTGCTAAAAAGGTGAAACAATTGGTTTTATTTCGTAACGTTTGTAAACGTTTGGGTTAAATCGCTAAAAATGTGAAACATTTGTTTTTATTCCTTAACGTTTGACTTAAATCGCTAAAAAGGTGAAACGTTTGGTTTTATTTCATAACCTTATTAAACGCTTGGCTTAAATCGCTAAAAAGGTGAAACATTTGGATTTGTTCATAACGTTTGTAAACGTTTGGCTTAAATCACTAAAAATGTGAAACATTTGAATTTGTTTCGTAACGTTTGTAAACGTTTGGCTTAAATCACTATATAAGTGAAACGTTTGGATTTGGTTCGTATAGTTTGTAAACGTTTTGCTTAAATTGCTAAAAAGGTGAAATGTTTGGATTTGTTTCGTAACGTTTGTAAACGTTTGGCATATGTCGCTAAAATGGGGAAACGTTTGGATTTTTTTCGTACCCTTTTAAACGTTTGGCATATGTCGCTAAAAAGGTGAAATGTTTGGATTTGTTTCGTATCGTTTTGCTTATATCGCTAAAATGGGAAAACATTTGGATTTGTTTCGTTTCATTTGTAAAAGTTTGGCTTATATATCTTGAAATTAATTCATCAAGTTGATGATAAAATACATGTAAGTTCTTACTTAAAAGGTGAAACGTTTTATTTTGTTTCGTAACGTTTGTAAACGTTCGGCTTAAATCGCTAAAAATGTGAAACGTTTGGATTTGTTTCATAACGTTGGACTTAAATCGCTAAAATGAGCAAACGTTTGGATTTTGTTTCGTAACGTTTGTAAACGTTTGGCTTAAATTGCTAAAAATGTGAAACGTTTGGATTTTTTTCGTAACGTTTTAAACGTTTGGTTTTGTTTTGTAATGTTATAAATGTATGGTGTTGATTCGTAATGTTTGTAAACGTTTGACTTAAATCGCTAAAAAGGTGAAACGTTTAGTTTGTTTCGTAACGTTTTAAACGTTAGGCTTGAATCGCTAAAAAGGTGAAACATTTGTATTTGTTTCGTAACGTTTGTAAACATTTGGCTTAAATCGCTAAAATGGGGATACGTTTGGATTTGTTTCGTAACGTTTGGAAACGTTTGGCTTAAATCGCTAAAAAGGTGAAACGTTTGGATTTATTTGTTAACGTTTGTTAACGTTTGGCTTAAATCGCTAAAAAGGTGAAACGTTTGGTTTTGTTTCATAACCTTTGTTAACGTTTGGCTTAGTTCTCTAAAAAGGTGACACGTTTGGATTTGTTTAGTAACGTTTGCAAACGTTTGGCTTTGTTTCATAACGAGTGTAAATGTTTAACTTAAATTGCAAAAAAATTGTGAAACGTTTGGATTTGTTTGTAATGTTTTAAGCGTTTGATTTTGTTTTGTAACGTTTGTAAACGTTTGGCTTAAATCGCTCAAAAGGTGAAACATTTGGTTTTCTTTCGTAACGTTTGTAAATGTTTGGCTTAAATCGCTAAAATGGGGAAACGTTTGATTTTGTTTCGTAACGATTGTAAATGTTTGGCATAAATTGCTAAAATGGGGAAACGTTTGGATTTGTTTCGTAACGTTTATAAACGTTTGGCTTAAATTGCTAAAAAGGTGAAACGTTTGGATTTGTTTCTTAACGTTTGTTAACGTTATGCTTAAATTGCTAAAAAGGCGAAAAGTTTGGTTTTATTTTATAACCTTTTTTAACGTTTGGCTTAGTTCGCTAAAAAGGTGACACGTTTTGATTTGTTTCGTAACGTTTGGCTTAATTCGCTAAAATGGGGAAACGTTTGGATTTATTTCGTAACGCTTGGCTTAAATCGCTAAAATGGGGAAACGTTTGGATTTGTTTCGTAATATTTGCAAACGATTGGCCTTAATAGCTAAAATCGCTAAAATGGGGAAACGTTTGGATTTGTTTCGTAACATTTGTAGACGTTCGTCTTAAATCGCTAAAAATGTGAAACGTTTGGTTTGTTTCATAACATTTGGCTTAAATTGCTAAAATGGGGAAACATTTGGATTTTGTTTCGTAACGTTTGTAAACGTTTGGCATAAATCGCTAAAAATGTGAAACGTATGGATTTTGTTTCGTAACGTTTTAAACGTTTGGTTTTGTTTCGTAACGTTTATAAACGTTTGGTGTTGTTTCGTAATGTTTGTAAACGTTTGTCTTAAATTGCCAAAAAGGTGAAACGTTTGGTTTTGTTTCGTAATGTTTATAAACGTTTGGCTTAAATCGCTAAAAAGGTGAAATGTTTGGATTTGTTCTGTAACGTTTGTAAACGTATTGCTTAAATCGCTAAAAAGGTAAAACATTTGGATTTGTTTCGTAACGTTTGTAAACATTTAGCTTAAATCGCTAAAAAGGGGAAACGTTTAGTTTTGTTTCACAACCTTTATAAACGTTTGATTTAAATCGTTAAAAAGGCGAAACATTTGGATTTGTTTCGTAACTTTTGTTTCGTAACGTTTTAAACGTTTGGTTTTGTTTCGTAACGTTTATAAACGTTTGGTGTTGTTTCGTAATGTTTGTAAACGTTTGTCTTAAATTGCCAAAAAGGTGAAACGTTTGGTTTTGTTTCGTAATGTTTATAAACGTTTGGCTTAAATCGCTAAAAAGGTGACATGTTTGTATTTGTTTCGTAACCTTTGTAAACGTTCCGCTTAAATTGCTAAAAAGGTGAAACTTTTGGATTTGTTTCGTATCGTTTGTAAATGTTTGACTTAAATCGCTAAAAAGGTGAAACGTTTGGATTTGTTTCGTAATGTTTGTAAACATTTGGGTTAAATCGCTAAAAAGGAGAAATGTTTGGATTTGTTTTGTAACGTTTGTAAACATTTGGCTTAAATTGCTAAAAAGGGGAAACGTTTGGATTTCTTTCGTAACATTTGGCTTAAATCGCTAAAATGTGGAAACGTTTGGATTTGTTTTGTAACGTTGGTAAATGGTCGACTTAAATTGCTAAAAAGGTGAAACGTTTGGTATTGTTTCGTAACGTTTGTAAACGTTCGGCATAAATTGCTAAAAATGTGAAATGTTTGGATTTGTTTCGTAATGTTTGGCTTCAATTGCTAAAATGGGGAAACATTTAGATTTGTTTCGTAATGTTTGTAAACGTTTGGCTTAAATCGTTAAAAAGAGGAAACGTTTGAAATTGTTTTTTAACGTTTGTAAGCGTTTGGCTTAAATTGCTAAAAAGGTGAAACGATTGGTTTTGTTTCGTAACGTTTGTAAACGTTTGGATTAAATCGCTAAAAATGTGAAACGTTTGTTTTTATTCCTTAACGTTTGGCTTATATCGCTAAAAAGGTGAAACGTTTGGTTTTGTTTCATAACCTTATTAAACGCTTGGCTTAAATTGCTAAAAAGGTGAAACGTTTGGATTTGTTCGTATCGTTTTTAAACGTTTGGCTTAAATCACTAAAAATGTGAAACGTTTGAATTTGTTTCGTAACGTTTGTAAACGTTTGGCTTAAATCGCTGAAAAAGTGAAACGTTTGGATTTGGTTCGTATAGTTTATAAACGTTTTGCTTAAATTGCTAAAAAGGTGAAATGTTTGGATTTGTTTCGTAACGTTTGTAAACGTTTGGCATATATCGCTAAAATGGGGAAACGTTTGGATTTGTTTCGTACCCTTTGTAAACGTTTGGCTCAAATTGCTAAAAAGGTGAAATGTTTGGATTTGTTTCGTATCGTTTTGCTTAAATCGTTAAAATTGGAAAACGTTTGGATTTGTTTCGTATCATTTGTAAAAGTTTGGCTTATATATCTTGAAATTAATTCATCAAGTTGATGATAAAATACATGGAAGTTCTCACTTAAAAGGTGAAACGTTTTATTTTGTTTCGTAACGTTTGTAAACGTTCGGCTTAAATCGCTAAAAATGTGAAACGTTTAGATTTGTTTCATAACGTTTGACTTAAATCGCTAAAATGGTCAAACGTTTGGATTTTGTTTCGTAACGTTTGTAAACGTTTGGCTTAAATTGCTAAAAATGTGAAACGTTTGGATTTGTTTCGCAACGTTTTAAACGTTTGGTTTTGTTTCGTAACGTTTATAAATGTCTGGTGTTGTTTCGTAATGTTTGTAAACGTTTGGCTTAAATCGCTAAAAAGGTGAAACATTTAGTTTGTTTCGTAACGTTTTAAACGTTAGGCTTGAATCGCTAAAAAGGTGAAACATTTGAATTTGTTTCGTAACGTTTGTAAACATTTGGCTTAAATTGCTAAAATGGGGATACGTTTGGATTTGTTTCGTAACGTTTGGAAACGTTTGGCTTAAATCGCTAAAAGGTGAAACGTTTGGATTTGTTTGTTAACGTTTGTTAACGTTTGGCTTTAATCGCTAAAAAGGTGAAACGTTTGGTTTTGTTCCATAACCTTTGTAAACGTTTGGCTTAGTTCGCTAAAAAGGTGACACGTTTGGATTTGTTTAGTAACGTTTGCAAACGTTTGGCTTTGTTTCATAACGTTTGTAAATGATTAACTTAAATCGCAAAAAAAATGTGAAACGTTTGGATTTATTTGTAACGTTTTAAGCGTTTGATTTTTTTTTTGTAACGTTTGTAAACGTTTGGTTTAAATCGCTCAAAAGGTGAAACATTTGGTTCTCTTTCGTAACGTTTGTAAACGTTTGGCATAAATCGCTAAAATGGGGAACGTTTGATTTTGTTTCGTAACGATTGTAAATGTTTGGCATAAATTGCTAAAATGGGGAAACGTTTGGATTTGTTTTGTAACGTTTATAAACGTTTGGCTTAAATTGCTAAAAAGGGGAAACGTTTGGATTTGTTTCTTAACGTTTGTTAACGTTATGCTTAAATTGCTAAAAAGGCGATACGTTTAGTTTTGTTTCATAACCTTTTTTAATGTTTGGCTTAGTTCGCTGAAAAGGTGACACGTTTGGATTTGTTTAGTAAAATTTGGCTTAAATCGCTAAAATGGGGAAACGTTTGGATTTATTTCGTAACGTTTGGCTTAAATCGCTAAAATGGGGAAACGTTTCGATTTGTTTCGTAATGTTTGCAAACGATTGGCCTTAATAGCTAAAAAGGCGAAACTTGTTTTTTGTTTCGTAACATTTGTAGACGTTCGTCTTAAATCGCTAAAAATGTGAAACGTTTGGTTTGTTTCATAACATTTGGCTTAAATCGCTAAAATGGGGAAACATTTGGATTTTGTTTCGTAACGTTTGTAAACGTTTGGCATAAATCGCTAAAAATGTGAAACGTATGGATTTGTTTCGTAACGTTTTAAACGATTGGTTTTGTTTCGTAACGTTTAGAAACGTTTGGTGTTGTTTCGTAATGTTTGTAAACGTTTGGCTTAAATCGCTAAAAAGGTGAAACATTTGAATTTGTTTCGTAACGTTTATAAACGTTTGGCTTAAATCGTTAAAAAAGGCGAAACATTTGAATTTGTTTCGTAACGTTTGTAAACATTTGGCATAAATCGCTAAAATGAAGAAATGTTTGATTTTGTTTCGTAACAATTTTAAACGTTTGACATAAATTTCTAAAATGGGGAAACGTTTGGATTTGTTTCGTAACGTTTGGAAACGTTTAGCTTAAATCGCTAAAAAGGGGAAATGTTTGGATTTCTTTTGTAACATTAGTTAACATTTGGCCTAAATCGCTAAAAAGGTGAAACGTTTGGTTTTGTTTCATAAGCTTTGTTAACGTTTGGCTTAATTCGCTAAAAAGGTGACACGTTTAGATTTGTTTCGTAACATTTGTAAACGTTTGGCTTAAATTGCTAAAAAGGTGACACGTTTGGATTTTTTTCGTAACGTTTGTAAACGTTTGGCTAATATTGCTAAAACGGTGAAACGCTTGGATTTGTTTCGTAACGTTTGCAAACGTTTGGCTTTGTTTCATAACGTTTGTAAATGTTCAATTTAAATCGCAAAAATAATGAGAGACGTTTGGATTTGTTTGTAACGTTTTAAGCGTTTGGTTTTGTTTCGTAACGTTTGTAAACGTTTGGCTTAAATCGCTCAAAAGGTGAAACATTAGGATTTCTTTCGTAACTTTTGTAAACGTTTGGCTTAAATTATTAAAAATGGGAAACATTTGTATTTTTTCAGTAACGTTTTAAACATTTGGCTTAAATATCTAAAAATATGAAACGTTTGGATTTGTTTTGTAACGTTTTAAGCGTTTAGTTTTGTTTCATAATGCTTATAAACGTTTGGCTTAAATAACTAAAAATGTGAAACGTTTAGATTTGTTTCATAACATTTGTAAACGTTTGGCTTATATCGCTAAAAATGTGAAATGTTTGGATTTGTTCCGTAACGTTTGTAAACGTATGGCTTAAATCGCTAAAACGGTAAAATATTTGGATTAGTTTCGTAACGTTTGTAAACATTTGTCTTAAATCGCTAAAAAGGTGAAATGTTTGGATTTGTTCTGTAACGTTTGTAAACGTATTGCTTAAATCGCTAAAAAGGTAAAACATTTGGATTTGTTTCGTAACGTTTGTAAACATTTAGCTTAAATCGCTAAAAAGGGGAAACGTTTAGTTTTGTTTCACAACCTTTATAAACGTTTGATTTAAATCGTTAAAAAGGCGAAACATTTGGATTTGTTTCGTAACTTTTATAAACGTTTGACATAAATTTCTAAAAAGGTGACATGTTTGTATTTGTTTCGTAACCTTTGTAAACGTTCCGCTTAAATTGCTAAAAAGGTGAAACTTTTGGATTTGTTTCGTATCGTTTGTAAATGTTTGGCTTAAATCGCTAAAAAGGTGAAACGTTTGGATTTTTTTCTTAATGTTTGTAAACATTTGGGTTAAATCGCTTAAAAGGAGAAATGTTTGGATTTGTTTTGTAACGTTTGTAAACATTTGGCTTAAATTGCTAAAAAGGGGAAACGTTTGGATTTCTTTCGTAACATTTGGCTTAAATCGCTAAAATGTGGAAACGTTTGGATTTATTTTGTAACGTTGGTAAATGGTCGGCTTAAATTGCTAAAAAGGTGAAACGTTTGGTATTGTTTCGTAACGTTTGTAAACGTTCGGCATAAATTGCTAAAAATGTGAAATGTTTGGATTTGTTTCGTAATGTTTGGCTTCAATTGCTAAAATGGGGAAACATTTAGATTTGTCTCGTAATGTTTGTAAACGTTTGGCTTAAATCGTTAAAAAGAGGAAACGTTTGAAATTGTTTTTTAACGTTTGTAAGCGTTTGGCTTAAATTGCTAAAAAGGTGAAACGATTGGTTTTGTTTCGTAACGTTTGTAAACGTTTGGATTAAATCGCTAAAAATGTGAAACGTTTGTTTTTATTCCTTAACGTTTGGCTTATATCGCTAAAAAGGTGAAACGTTTGGTTTTGTTTCATAACCTTATTAAACGCTTGGCTTAAATTGCTAAAAAGGTGAAACGTTTGGATTTGTTCGTATCGTTTTTAAACGTTTGGCTTAAATCACTAAAAATGTGAAATGTTTGAATTTGTTTCGTAACGTTTGTAAACGTTTGGCTTAAATCGCCGAAAAAGTGAAACGTTTGGATTTGGTTCGTATAGTTTATAAACGTTTTGCTTAAATTGCTAAAAAGGTGAAATGTTTGGATTTGTTTCGTAACGTTTGTAAACGTTTGGCATATATCGCTAAAATGGGGAAACGTTTGGATTTGTTTCGTACCCTTTGTAAACGTTTGGCTCAAATTGCTAAAAAGGTGAAATGTTTGGATTTGTTTCGTATCGTTTTGCTTAAATCGCTAAAATTGGAAAACGTTTGGATTTGTTTCGTATCATTTGTAAAAGTTTGGCTTATATATCTTGAAATTAATTCATCAAGTTGATGATAAAATACATGGAAGTTCTCACTTAAAAGGTGAAACGTTTTATTTTGTTTCGTAACGTTTGTAAACGTTAGGCTTAAATCGCTAAAAATGTGAAACGTTTGGATTTGTTTCATAACGTTTGACTTAAATCGCTAAAATGGTCAAACGTTTGGATTTTGTTTCGTAACGTTTGTAAACGTTTGGCTTAAATTGCTAAAAATGTGAAACGTTTGGATTTGTTTCGCAACGTTTTAAACGTTTGGTTTTGTTTCGTAACGTTTATAAATTTCTGGTGTTGTTTCGTAATGTTTGTAAACGTTTGGCTTAAATCGCTAAAAAGGTGAAACATTTAGTTTGTTTCGTAACGTTTTAAACGTTAGGCTTGAATCGCTAAAAAGGTGAAACATTTGAATTTGTTTCGTAACGTTTGTAAACATTTGGCTTAAATTGCTAAAATGGGGATACGTTTGGATTTGTTTCGTAACGTTTGGAAACGTTTGGCTTAAATCGCTAAAAGGTGAAACGTTTGGATTTGTTTGTTAACGTTTGTTAACGTTTGGCTTTAATCGCTAAAAAGGTGAAACGTTTGGTTTTGTTTCATAACCTTTGTAAACGTTTGGCTTAGTTCGCTAAAAAGGTGACACGTTTGGATTTGTTTAGTAACGTTTGCAAACGTTTGGCTTTGTTTCATAACGTTTGTAAATGTTTAACTTAAATCGCAAAAAAAATGTGAAACGTTTGGATTTATTTGTAACGTTTTAAGCGTTTGATTTTTTTTTGTAACGTTTGTAAACGTTTGGTTTAAATCGCTCAAAAGGTGAAACATTTGGTTCTCTTTCGTAACGTTTGTAAACGTTTGGCATAAATCGCTAAAATGGGGAACGTTTGATTTTGTTTCGTAACGATTGTAAATGTTTGGCATAAATTGCTAAAATGGGGAAACGTTTGGATTTGTTTTGTAACGTTTATAAACGTTTGGCTTAAATTGCTAAAAAGGGGAAACGTTTGGATTTGTTTCTTAACGTTTGTTAACGTTATGCTTAAATTGCTAAAAAGGCGATACGTTTAGTTTTGTTTCATAACCTTTTTTAATGTTTGGCTTAGTTCGCTGAAAAGGTGACACGTTTGGATTTGTTTCGTAACATTTGGCTTAAATCGCTAAAATGGGGAAACGTTTGGATTTATTTCGTAACGTTTGGCTTAAATCGCTAAAATGGGGAAACGTTTCGATTTGTTTCGTAATGTTTGCAAACGATTGGCCTTAATAGCTAAAAAGGCGAAACTTGTTTTTTGTTTCGTAACATTTGTAGACGTTCGTCTTAAATCGCTAAAAATGTGAAACGTTTGGTTTGTTTCATAACATTTGGCTTAAATCGCTAAAATGGGGAAACATTTGGATTTTGTTTCGTAACGTTTGTAAACGTTTGGCATAAATCGCTAAAAATGTGAAACGTATGGATTTGTTTCGTAACGTTTTAAACGATTGGTTTTGTTTCGTAACGTTTAGAAACGTTTGGTGTTGTTTCGTAATGTTTGTAAACGTTTGGCTTAAATCGCTAAAAAGGTGAAACATTTGGATTTGTTTCGTAACGTTTATAAACGTTTGGCTTAAATCGTTAAAAAAGGCGAAACATTTGAATTTGTTTCGTAACGTTTGTAAACATTTGGCATAAATCGCTAAAATGAAGAAATGTTTGATTTTGTTTCGTAACAATTTTAAACGTTTGACATAAATTTCTAAAATGGGGAAACGTTTGGATTTGTTTCGTAACGTTTGGAAACGTTTAGCTTAAATCGCTAAAAAGGGGAAATGTTTGGATTTCTTTTGTAACGTTAGTTAACATTTGGCTTAAATCGCTAAAAAGGTGAAACGTTTGGTTTTGTTTCATAAGCTTTGTTAACGTTTGGCTTAATTCGCTAAAAAGGTGACACGTTTGGATTTGTTTCGTAACATTTGTAAACGTTTGGCTTAAATTGCTAAAAAGGTGACACGTTTGGATTTTTTTCGTAACGTTTGTAAACGTTTGGCTAATATTGCTAAAACGGTGAAACGCTTGGATTTGTTTCGTAACGTTTGCAAACGTTTGGCTTTGTTTCATAACGTTTGTAAATGTTTAATTTAAATCGCAAAAATAATGAGAGACGTTTGGATTTGTTTGTAACGTTTTAAGCGTTTGGTTTTGTTTCGTAACGTTTGTAAACGTTTGGCTTAAATCGCTCAAAAGGTGAAACATTAGGATTTCTTTCGTAACTTTTGTAAACGTTTGGCTTAAATTATTAAAAATGGGAAACATTTGTATTTTTTCAGTAACGTTTTAAACATTTGGCTTAAATATCTAAAAATATGAAACGTTTGGATTTGTTTTGTACTGTTTTAAGCGTTTAGTTTTGTTTCATAATGCTTATAAACGTTTGGCTTAAATAACTAAAAATGTGAAACGTTTAGATTTGTTTCATAACATTTGTAAACGTTTGGCTTATATCGCTAAAAATGTGAAATGTTTGGATTTGTTCCGTAACGTTTGTAAACGTATGGCTTAAATCGCTAAAACGGTAAAATATTTGGATTAGTTTCGTAACGTTTGTAAACATTTGTCTTAAATCGCTAAAAAGGTGAAATGTTTGGATTTGTTCTGTAACGTTTGTAAACGTATTGCTTAAATCGCTAAAAAGGTAAAACATTTGGATTTGTTTCGTAACGTTTGTAAACATTTAGCTTAAATCGCTAAAAAGGGGAAACGTTTAGTTTTGTTTCACAACCTTTATAAACGTTTGATTTAAATCGTTAAAAAGGCAAAACATTTGGATTTGTTTCGTAACTTTTATAAACGTTTGACATAAATTTCTAAAAAGGTGATATGTTTGTATTTGTTTCGTAACCTTTGTAAACGTTCCGCTTAAATTGCTAAAAAGGTGAAACTTTTGGATTTGTTTCGTATCGTTTGTAAATGTTTGGCTTAAATCGCTAAAAAGGTGAAACGTTTGGATTTGTTTCGTAATGTTTGTAAACATTTGGGTTAAATCGCTTAAAAGGAGAAATGTTTGGATTTGTTTTGTAACGTTTGTAAACATTTGGCTTAAATTGCTAAAAAGGGGAAACGTTTGGATTTCTTTCGTAACATTTGGCTTAAATCGCTAAAATGTGGAAACGTTTGGATTTGTTTTGTAACGTTGGTAAATGGTCGGCTTAAATTGCTAAAAAAGTGAAACGTTTGGTATTGTTTCGTAACGTTTGTAAACGTTCGGCATAAATTGCTAAATATGTGAAATGTTTGGATTTGTTTCGTAATGTTTGGCTTCAATTGCTAAAATGGGGAAACATTTAGATTTGTCTCGTAATGTTTGTAAACGTTTGGCTTAAATCGTTAAAAAGAGGAAACGTTTGAAATTGTTTTTTAACGTTTGTAAGCGTTTGGCTTAAATTGCTAAAAAGGTGAAACGTTTGGTATTGTTTCGTAACGTTTGTAAACGTTTGGATTAAATCGCTAAAAATGTGAAACGTTTGTTTTTATTCCTTAACGTTTGGCTTATATCGCTAAAAAGGTGAAACGTTTGGTTTTGTTTCATAACCTTATTAAACGCTTGGCTTAAATTGCTAAAAAGGTGAAACGTTTGGATTTGTTGGTATCGTTTTTAAACGTTTGGCTTAAATCACTAAAAATGTGAAACGTTTGAATTTGTTTCGTAACGTTTGTAAACGTTTGGCTTAAATCGCTGAAAAAGCGAAACGTTTGGATTTGGTTCGTATAGTTTATAAACGTTTTGCTTAAATTGCTAAAAAGGTGAAATGTTTGGATTTGTTTCGTAACGTTTGTAAACGTTTGGCATATATCGCTAAAATGGGGAAACGTTTGGATTTGTTTCGTACCCTTTGTAAACGTTTGGCTCAAATTGCTAAAAAGGTGAAATGTTTGGATTTGTTTCGTATCGTTTTGCTTAAATCGCTAAAATTGGAAAACGTTTGGATTTGTTTCGTATCATTTGTAAAAGTTTGGCTTATATATCTTGAAATTAATTCATCAAGTTGATGATAAAATACATGGAAGTTCTCACTTAAAAGGTGAAACGTTTTATTTTGTTTCGTAACGTTTGCAAACGTTCGGCTTAAATCGCTAAAAATGTGAAACGTTTGGATTTGTTTCATAACGTTTGACTTAAATCGCTAAAATGGTCAAACGTTTGGATTTTGTTTCGTAACGTTTGTAAACGTTTGGCTTAAATTGCTAAAAATGTGAAACGTTTGGATTTGTTTCGCAACGTTTTAAACGTTTGGTTTTGTTTCGTAACGTTTATAAATGTCTGGTGTTGTTTCGTAATGTTTGTAAACGTTTGGCTTAAATCGCTAAAAAGGTGAAACATTTAGTTTGTTTCGTAACGTTTTAAACGTTAGGCTTGAATCGCTAAAAAGGTGAAACATTTGAATTTGTTTCGTAACGTTTGTAAACATTTGGCTTAAATTGCTAAAATGGGGATACGTTTGGATTTGTTTCGTAACGTTTGGAAACGTTTGGCTTAAATCGCTAAAAGGTGAAACGTTTGGATTTGTTTGTTAACGTTTGTTAACGTTTGGCTTTAATCACTAAAAAGGTGAAACGTTTGGTTTTGTTTCATAACCTTTGTAAACGTTTGGCTTAGTTCGCTAAAAAGGTGACACGTTTGGATTTGTTTAGTAACGTTTGCAAACGTTTGGCTTTGTTTCATAATGTTTGTAAATGTTTAACTTAAATCGCAAAAAAAATGTGAAACGTTTGGATTTATTTGTAACGTTTTAAGCGTTTGATTTTTTTTTGTAACGTTTGTAAACGTTTGGTTTAAATCGCTCAAAAGGTGAAACATTTGGTTCTCTTTCGTAACGTTTGTAAACGTTTGGCATAAATCGCTAAAATGGGGAACGTTTGATTTTGTTTCGTAACGATTGTAAATGTTTGGCATAAATTGCTAAAATGGGGAAACGTTTGGATTTGTTTTGTAACGTTTATAAACGTTTGGCTTAAATTGCTAAAAAGGGGAAACGTTTGGATTTGTTTCTTAACGTTTGTTAACGTTATGCTTAAATTGCTAAAAAGGCGATACGTTTAGTTTTGTTTCATAACCTTTTTTAATGTTTGGCTTAGTTCGCTGAAAAGGTGACACGTTTGGATTTGTTTCGTAACATTTGGCTTAAATCGCTAAAATGGGGAAACGTTTGGATTTATTTCGTAACGTTTGGCTTAAATCGCTAAAATGGGGAAACGTTTCGATTTGTTTCGTAATGTTTGCAAACGATTGGCCTTAATAGCTAAAAAGGCGAAACTTGTTTTTTGTTTCGTAACATTTGTAGACGTTCGTCTTAAATCGCTAAAAATGTGAAACGTTTGGTTTGTTTCATAACATTTGGCTTAAATCGCTAAAATGGGGAAACATTTGGATTTTGTTTCGTAACGTTTGTAAACGTTTGGCATAAATCGCTAAAAATGTGAAACGTATGGATTTGTTTCGTAACGTTTTAAACGATTGGTTTTGTTTCGTAACGTTTAGAAACGTTTGGTGTTGTTTCGTAATGTTTGTAAACGTTTGGCTTAAATCGCTAAAAAGGTGAAACATTTGGATTTGTTTCGTAACGTTTATATACGTTTGGCTTAAATCGTTAAAAAAGGCGAAACATTTGAATTTGTTTCGTAACGTTTGTAAACATTTGGCATAAATCGCTAAAATGAAGAAATGTTTGATTTTGTTTCGTAACAATTTTAAACGTTTGACATAAATTTCTAAAATGGGGAAACGTTTGGATTTGTTTCGTAACGTTTGGAAACGTTTAGCTTAAATCGCTAAAAAGGGGAAATGTTTGGATTTCTTTTGTAACGTTAGTTAACATTTGGCCTAAATCGCTAAAAAAGTGAAACGTTTGGTTTTGTTTCATAAGCTTTGTTAACGTTTGGCTTAATTCGCTAAAAAGGTGACACGTTTGGATTTGTTTCGTAACATTTGTAAACGTTTGGCTTAAATTGCTAAAAAGGTGACACGTTTGGATTTTTTTCGTAACGTTTGTAAACGTTTGGCTAATATTGCTAAAACGGTGAAACGCTTGGATTTGTTTCGTAACGTTTGCAAACGTTTGGCTTTGTTTCATAACGTTTGTAAATGTTTAATTTAAATCGCAAAAATAATGAGAGACGTTTGGATTTGTTTGTAACGTTTTAAGCGTTTGGTTTTGTTTCGTAACGTTTGTAAACGTTTGGCTTAAATCGCTCAAAAGGTGAAACATTAGGATTTCTTTCGTAACTTTTGTAAACGTTTGGCTTAAATTATTAAAAATGGGAAACATTTGTATTTTTTCAGTAACGTTTTAAAAATTTGGCTTAAATATCTAAAAATATGAAACGTTTGGATTTGTTTTGTAACGTTTTAAGCGTTTAGTTTTGTTTCATAATGCTTATAAATGTTTGGCTTAAATAACTAAAAATGTGAAACGTTTAGATTTGTTTCATAACATTTGTAAACGTTTGGCTTATATCGCTAAAAATGTGAAATGTTTGGATTTGTTCCGTAACGTTTGTAAACGTATGGCTTAAATCGCTAAAACGGTAAAATATTTGGATTAGTTTCGTAACGTTTGTAAACATTTGTCTTAAATCGCTAAAAAGGTGAAATGTTTGGATTTGTTCTGTAACGTTTGTAAACGTATTGCTTAAATCGCTAAAAAGGTAAAACATTTGGATTTGTTTCGTAACGTTTGTAAACATTTAGCTTAAATCGCTAAAAAGGGGAAACGTTTAGTTTTGTTTCACAACCTTTATAAACGTTTGATTTAAATCGTTAAAAAGGCGAAACATTTGGATTTGTTTCGTAACTTTTATAAACGTTTGACATAAATTTCTAAAAAGGTGACATGTTTGTATTTGTTTCGTAACCTTTGTAAACGTTCCGCTTAAATTGCTAAAAAGGTGAAACTTTTGGATTTGTTTCGTATCGTTTGTAAATGTTTGGCTTAAATCGCTAAAAAGGTGAAACGTTTGGATTTGTTTCGTAATGTTTGTAAACATTTGGGTTAAATCGCTTAAAAGGAGAAATGTTTGGATTTGTTTTGTAACGTTTGTAAACATTTGGCTTAAATTGCTAAAAAGGGGAAACGTTTGGATTTCTTTCGTAACATTTGGCTTAAATCGCTAAAATGTGGAAACGTTTGGATTTGTTTTGTAACGTTGGTAAATGGTCGGCTTAAATTGCTAAAAAGGTGAAACGTTTGGTATTGTTTCGTAACGTTTGTAAACGTTCGGCATAAATTGCTAAAAATGTGAAATGTTTGGATTTGTTTCGTAATGTTTGGCTTCAATTGCTAAAATGGGGAAACATTTAGATTTGTTTCGTAATGTTTGTAAACGTTTGGCTTAAATCGTTAAAAAGAGGAAACGTTTGAAATTGTTTTTTAACGTTTGTAAGCGTTTGGCTTAAATTGCTAAAAAGGTGAAACGATTGGTTTTGTTTCGTAACGTTTGTAAACGTTTGGATTAAATCGCTAAAAATGTGAAACGTTTGTTTTTATTCCTTAACGTTTGGCTTATATCGCTAAAAAGGTGAAACGTTTGGTTTTGTTTCATAACCTTATTAAACGCTTGGCTTAAATTGCTAAAAAGGTGAAACGTTTGGATTTGTTCGTATCGTTTTTAAACGTTTGGCTTAAATCACTAAAAATGCGAAACGTTTGAATTTGTTTCGTACGTTTGTAAACGTTTGGCTTAAATCGCTGAAAAAGTGAAACGTTTGGATTTGGTTCGTATAGTTTATAAACGTTTTGCTTAAATTGCTAAAAAGGTGAAATGTTTGGATTTGTTTCGTAACGTTTGTAAACGTTTGGCATATATCGCTAAAATGGGAAAACGTTTGGATTTGTTTCGTACCCTTTGTAAACGTTTGGCTCAAATTGCTAAAAAGGTGATATGTTTGGATTTGTTTCGTATCGTTTTGCTTAAATCGCTAAAATTGGAAAACGTTTGGATTTGTTTCGTATCATTTGTAAAAGTTTGGCTTATATATCTTGAAATTAATTCATCAAGTTGATGATAAAATACATGGAAGTTCTCACTTAAAAGGTGAAACGTTTTATTTTGTTTCGTAACGTTTGTAAACGTTCGTCTTAAATCGCTAAAAATGTGAAAGGTTTGAATTTGTTTCATAACGTTTGACTTAAATCGCTAAAATGGTCAAACGTTTGGATTTTGTTTCGTAACGTTTGTAAACGTTTGGCTTAAATTGCTAAAAATGTGAAATGTTTGGATTTGTTTCGCAACGTTTTAAACGTTTGGTTTTGTTTCGTAACGTTTATAAATGTCTGGTGTTGTTTCGTAATGTTTGTAAACGTTTGGCTTAAATCGCTAAAAAGGTGAAACATTTAGTTTGTTTCGTAACGTTTTAAACGTTAGGCTTGAATCGCTAAAAAGGTGAAACATTTGAATTTGTTTCGTAACGTTTGTAAACATTTGGCTTAAATCGCTAAAATGGGGATACGTTTGGATTTGTTTCGTAACGTTTGGAAACGTTTGGCTTAAATCGCTAAAAGGTGAAACGTTTGGATTTGTTTGTTAACGTTTGTTAACGTTTGGCTTTAATCGCTAAAAAGGTGAAACGTTTGGTTTTGTTTGATAACCTTTGTAAACGTTTGGCTTAGTTCGCTAAAAAGGTGACACGTTTGGATTTGCTTAGTAACGTTTGCAAACGTTTGGCTTTGTTTCATAACGTTTGTAAATGTTTAACTTAAATCGCAAAAAAAAATGTGAAACGTTTGGATTTATTTGTAACGTTTTAAGCGTTTGATTTTTTTGTAACGTTTGTAAACGTTTGGTTTAAATCGCTCAAAAGGTGAAACATTTGGTTCTCTTTCGTAACGTTTGTAAACGTTTTGCATAAATCGCTAAAATGGGGAACGTTTGATTTTGTTTCGTAACGATTGTAAATGTTTGGCATAAATTGCTAAAATGGGGAAACGTTTGGATTTGTTTTGTAACGTTTATAAACGTTTGGCTTAAATTGCTAAAAAGGGGAAACGTTTGGATTTGTTTCTTAACGTTTGTTAACGTTATGCTTAAATTGCTAAAAAGGCGAAACGTTTAGTTTTGTTTCATAACCTTTTTTAATGTTTGGCTTAGTTCGCTGAAAAGGTGACACGTTTGGATTTGTTTCGTAACATTTGGCTTAAATCGCTAAAATGGGGAAACGTTTGGATTTATTTCGTAACGTTTGGCTTAAATCGCTAAAATGGGGAAACGTTTCGATTTGTTTCGTAATGTTTGCAAACGATTGGCCTTAATAGCTAAAAAGGCGAAACTTGTTTTTTGTTTCGTAACATTTGTAGACGTTCGTCTTAAATCGCTAAAAATGTGAAACGTTTGGTTTGTTTCATAACATTTGGCTTAAATCGCTAAAATGGGGAAACATTTGGATTTTGTTTCGTAACGTTTGTAAACGTTTGGCATAAATCGCTAAAAATGTGAAACGTATGGATTTGTTTCGTAACGTTTTAAACGATTGGTTTTGTTTCGTAACGTTTAGAAACGTTTGGTGTTGTTTCGTAATGTTTGTAAACGTTTGGCTTAAATCGCTAAAAAGGTGAAACATTTGGATTTGTTTCGTAACGTTTATAAACGTTTGGCTTAAATCGTTAAAAAAGGTGAAACATTTGAATTTGTTTCGTAACGTTTGTAAACATTTGGCATAAATCGCTAAAATGAAGAAATGTTTGATTTTGTTTCGTAACGATTGTAAACGTTTGGCATAAATTGCTAAAATGGGGAAACGTTTGGATTTGTTTCGTAACGTTTGGAAACGTTTAGCTTAAATCGCTAAAAAGGGGAAATGTTTGGATTTGTTTCTTAACGTTTGTTAACATTTGGCCTAAATCGCTAAAAAGGTGAAACGTTTGGTTTTGTTTCATAAGCTTTGTTAACATTAGGCTTAATTCGCTAAAAAGGTGACACGTTTGGATTTGTTTCGTAACATTTGTAAACGTTTGGCTTAAATTGCTAAAAAGGTGACACGTTTGGATTTTTTTCGTAACGTTTGTAAATGTTTGGCTAATATTGCTAAAACGGTGAATACTTGGATTTGTTTCGTAACGTTTGCAAACGTTTGGCTTTGTTTCATAACGTTTGTAAATGTTTAATTTAAATCGCAAAAATAATGAGAGACGTTTGGATTTGTTTGTAACGTTTTAAGCGTTTGGTTTTGTTTCGTAACGTTTGTAAACGTTTGGCTTAAATCGCTCAAAAGGTGAAACATTAGGATTTCTTTCGTAACTTTTGTAAACGTTTGGCTTAAATTATTAAAAATGGGAAACATTTGTATTTTTTCAGTAACGTTTTAAACATTTGGCTTAAATATCTAAAAATATGAAACGTTTGGATTTGTTTTGTAACGTTTTAAGCGTTTAGTTTTGTTTCATAATGCTTATAAACGTTTGGCTTAAATCACTAAAAATGTGAAACGTTTAGATTTGTTTCATAACATTTGTAAACGTTTGGCTTATATCGCTAAAAAGGTGAAATGTTTGGTTTTGTTTCGTAATATTAGGCTTAAATCGCAAAATAGGGAAACGTTTGGATTTGTTTCGTAATGTTTGTAAATGTTTGGCTTAAATTGCTTAAAAGGTGAAACAGTTGGATTTGTTCTGTAACGTTTGTAAATGTTTGGCTTAAATCTCTAAAAAGGGGAAACGGTTGGTTTTGTTTCATAACCTTTGTAGGCGCTTGGCTTAAATCGCTAAAAAGGTGAAATGTTTGGATCTGTTTCGTAACATTTGTAAACATATGGCATAAATCGCTAAAATGGGGAAACATTTGGATTGGTTTCATAACATTTATAATCGTTCGTCTTAAATCGCTAAAAATGTGAAACGTTTGGTTTGTTTCATAACATTTGGCTTAAATCGCTAAAATGGGGAAACATTTGGATTTTGTTTCGTAACGTTTGTAAACGTTTGGCATAAATCGCTAAAAATGTGAAACGTATGGATTTGTTTCGTAACGTTTTAAACGATTGGTTTTGTTTCGCAACGTTTATAAACGTTTGGTGTTGTTTCGTAATGTTTGTAAACGTTTGGCTTAAATCGCTAAAAAGGTGAAACATTTGGATTTGTTTCGTAACGTTTATAAACGTTTGGCTTAAATCGTTAAAAAAGGTGAAACATTTGAATTTGTTTCGTAACGTTTGTAAACATTTGGCATAAATCGCTAAAATGAAGAAATGTTTGATTTTGTTTAGAAACGATTGTAAATGTTTGGCATAAATTGCTAAAATGGGGAAACGTTTGGATTTGTTTTGTAACGTTTATAAACGTTTGGCTTAAATTGCTAAAAAGGGGAAACGTTTGGATTTGTTTCTTAACGTTTGTTAACGTTATGCTTAAATTGCTAAAAAGGCGAAACGTTTAGTTTTGTTTCATAACCTTTTTTAATGTTTGGCTTAGTTCGCTGAAAAGGTGACACGTTTGGATTTGTTTCGTAACATTTGGCTTAAATCGCTAAAATGGGGAAACGTTTGGATTTATTTCGTAACGTTTGGCTTAAATCGCTAAAATGGGGAAACGTTTCGATTTGTTTCGTAATGTTTGCAAACGATTGGCCTTAATAGCTAAAAAGGCGAAACTTGTTTTTTGTTTCGTAACATTTGTAGACGTTCGTCTTAAATCGCTAAAAATGTGAAACGTTTGGTTTATTTCATAACATTTGGCTTAAATCGCTAAAATGGGGAAACATTTGGATTTTGTTTCGTAACGTTTGTAAACGTTTGGCATAAATCGCTAAAAATGTGAAACGTATGGATTTGTTTCGTAACGTTTTAAACGATTGGTTTTGTTTCGTAACGTTTATAAACATTTGGTGTTGTTTCGTAATGTTTGTAAACGTTTGGCTTAAATCGCTAAAAAGGTGAAACATTTGGATTTGTTTCGTAACGTTTATAAACGTTTGGCTTAAATTGTTAAAAAAGGTGAAACATTTGAATTTGTTTCGTAACGTTTGTAAACATTTGGCATAAATCGCTAAAATGAAGAAATGTTTGATTTTGTTTCGTAACAATTGTAAACGTTTGACATAAATTTCTAAAATGGGGAAACGTTTGGATTTGTTTCGTAACGTTTGGAAACGTTTAGCTTAAATCGCTAAAAAGGGAAAATGTTTGGATTTCTTTTGTAACGTTAGTTAACATTTGGCCTAAATCGCTAAAAAGGTGAAACGTTTGGTTTTGTTTCATAAGCTTTGTTAACGTTTGGCTTAATTCGCTAAAAAGGTGACACATTTGGATTTGTTTCGTAACATTTGTAAACGTTTGGCTTAAATTGCTAAAAAGGTGACACGTTTGGATTTTTTTCGTAACGTTTGTAAACGTTTGGCTAATATTGCTAAAACGGTGAAACGCTTGGATTTGTTTCGTAACGTTTGCAAACGTTTGGCTTTGTTTCATAACGTTTGTAAATGTTTAATTTAAATCGCAAAAATAATGAGAGACGTTTGGATTTGTTTGTAACGTTTTAAGCGTTTGGTTTTGTTTCGTAACGTTTGTAAACGTTTGGCTTAAATCGCTCAAAAGGTGAAACATTAGGATTTCTTTCGTAACTTTTGTAAACGTTTGGCTTAAATTATTAAAAATGGGAAACATTTGTATTTTTTCAGTAACGTTTTAAACATTTGGCTTAAATATCTAAAAATATGAAACGTTTGGATTTGTTTTGTAACGTTTTAAGCGTTTAGTTTTGTTTCATAATTCTTATAAACGTTTGGCTTAAATCACTAAAAATGTGAAACGTTTAGATTTGTTTCATAACATTTGTAAACGTTTGGCTTATATCGCTAAAAAGGTGAAATGTTTGGTTTTGTTTCGTAATATTAGGCTTAAATCGCAAAAATAGGGAAACGTTTGGATTTGTTTCGTAATGTTTGTAAATGTTTGGCTTAAATTGCTTAAAAGGTGAAACAGTTGGATTTGTTCTGTAACGTTTGTAAATGTTTGGCTTAAATCTCTAAAAAGGGGAAACGGTTGGTTTTGTTTCATAACCTTTGTAAGCGCTTGGCTTAAATCGCTAAAAAGGTGAAATGTTTGGATCTGTTTCGTAACATTTGTAAACATATGGCATAAATCGCTAAAATGGGGAAACATTTGGATTGGTTTCATAACATTTATAAACGTTTGGCTTAAATCGCTAAAATGGGGAAACGTTTGGTTTTGTTTCATAACCTTTGTAAACGTTTGGATTAAATTGCTAAAAAGGGGGAACGTTTGGATTTGTTTTGTAACGTTTGTAAACGTTTGGCTTAAATTGATAAAAAGGGGAAACGTTTGGTTTTGTTTCATAATGTTTGTAAACGTTTGGCTTTAATTTCTAAAAAGGGAAAACGCTTGGATTTATTTCGTAACGTTTGCAAACGTTTGGCTTTTTTTCGTAAGGTTTTTAAACGTTTGGCCTAAATCGCAAAAAAAATGTGAAACGTTTGGATTTGTTTCGAAACGTTATAGGCATTTTATTTTGTTAACATTTATAAACGTTTGGCTTAAATCGCTAAAAAGGGGAGACGTTTGGTTTTGTTTCATAACGTTTGTAAACGTTTGGCTTAAATCGCTACAAATGTGAAACTTTTGGATTTGTTTCGTAACGTTAAAAAAGTTTTGCTTAAATCTCTAAAAATTTGAAACGTTTGGATTTGTTTTGTAACGTTTTAAACGTTAGGTTTTGTTTTATAACGTTTATAAATGATTAGCTTAAATCGCTAAAAAGGTGAAAAGTTTTGAATTGTTTCGTAACGTTTGTAAATGTTGGGCTTATATCGCTAAAAAGGTGAAACGTCTCGTTTTCTTTCGTAACGTTTGTAAACGTTCGGCTTAAATCGCTAAAAAGGTGAAACGTTTGGTTTTGTTTCGTAACGTTTGTAAACATTTGGCTTAAATTGCTAAAAAGGTGAAACGCTTGGATTTGTTTCGTAGCGTTTGTAATCGTTTGGCTTTGTGTCGTAAAGTTTGTCTTATATTGCAAAAAATGTGAAACGTTTGGATTTGTTTGTAATGTTTTAAACGTTTGATTTTGTTTTATAACGTTTGTAAACGTTTGGTTTAAATTGCTAAAAAGGTGAAACGTTTGGTTTTGTTTCGTAACGTTTTATACGCTTGGCTTAAATTGCTAAAAATGTAAAACGTTTGGATTTGTTTTGTAACGTTTTAAACGTTTGGTTTTGTTTCGTAACGTTTTAAACATTTGATTTTGTTTCGTAACGGTTATAAACGTTTGGCTTAAATAGACAAAATGTGAAACGTTTGGTTTTGTTTCGTAACGTTTGTAAACGTTTGGCTTAAATTTCCAAAAAGGTGAAACGTTTGGTTTTGTTTCGTAACGTTTGACTTAAATCGCTAAAAAGGTGAAACGTTTGGATTTGTTTCATAACGTTTGTAAAAGTTTGGCTTAAATCGCTAAAAAGGTAAAATATTTGGATTTGTTTCGTAACGTTTGTAAACATTTGGCTTAAATCGCTAAAAAGGGGAAACGTTTAGTTTTGTTTCACAACCTTTATAAACGTTTGGCTTAAATCGTTAAAAAGGGGAAACGTTTGTAAACGTTTGGCTTAAATTGCTTAAAAGGTGACATGTTTGGATTTTTTTCTTAACCATTGTAAATGTTTGGCTTAAATGGTTAAAAAGGTGAAACATCTGGAGTTATTTTGTATCGTTTGTAAACGTTCAGCTTAAATCGCTAAAAAGGTGAAACGTTTGGATTTGTTTCGTAACGTTTGTAAACGTTCGGCTTAAATCGCTAAAAAGGAGAAATGTTTGGATTTGTTTTGTAACGTTTGTAAACGTTTGACTTAAATTGCTAAAAAGGGGAAACGTCTGGATTTCTTTCGTAACATTTGACTTAAATCGTTAAAATGTGGAAACGTTAGGATTTGTTTCATAACGGTTGTAAACGGTCTACTTAAATCGCTAAAAAGGTAAAATATTTGGATTTGTTTCGTAATGTTTGTAAACATTTGGCTTAAATCGCTAAAAAGGGGAAACGTTTAGTTTTGTTTCACAACCTTTATTAACGTTTGGCTTAAATTGTTAAGAAGGGAAAACGTTTGAATTTGTTTCGTAACGTTTGTAAACATTTGGCTTAAATTGCTAAAAAGGTGACATGTTTGGATTTTTTTCTTAACCTTTGCAAACTTTTAGCTTAAATGCGTAAAAAGGGGAAACGTTTGGAGTTGTTTCGTATCGTTTGTAAACGTTCGGCTTAAATCGCTAAAAACGTGAAACGTTTGGATTTGTTTCGTAACGTTTGTAAACGTTCGGCTTAAATCGCTAAAAAAGAGAAATATTTGGATTTTTTTTGTAACGTTTGTAAACGCTTACTTTCAATTGCTAAAAAGGGGAAACGTCTGGATTTCTTTCTTAACATCTGACTTAAATCCCTAAAATTTGGAAACGTTTGGATTAGTTTCGTAACGTTTGTAAACGGTCTGCTTAAATCACTAAAAGGTGAAACATTTTGTTTTGTTTGGTAACGTTTGTAAACGTTCGGCATAAATCGCTAAAAATATGAAATGCTTGGATTTGTTTCTTAACGTTTGAAACGTTTGGCTTCAATCGCTAAAATGGGGAAACGTTTAGATTTGTTTCGTAATGTTTGTTAACATTTGGCTTAAATCGCTAAAAAGAGAAAACGTTTAGATTTGTTTTGTAACGTTTGTAAACGTTTGGCTTAAACTGCTAAAAAGGTGGAACGATTGGTTTTGTTTCGTAACGTTTGTAAACGTTTGGCTTAAATCGCTAAAACTGTGAAACATTTGTTTTTGTTCCGTAACGTTTGGCTTATATCTCTAAAAAGGTGAAACTTTTGGTTTTGTTTCATAACCTTATGAAACGCTTGGCTTAAATCACTAAAAAAGTGAAACGTTTGGATTTGTTTCGTAACGTTTGTAAATGTTTGGCTTAAATCGCTAAAAAGGTGAAACGTTTGAATTTATTTCTTATTGTTTGTAAACATTTGGCTTAAATCGATAAAAAGTGAAACGTTTGGATTTGGCTCGTATCGTTTGTAAACGTTTTGCATAAATTGCTAAAAAGGTGAAACATTTGGATTTGTTTCGTAACATTTGTAAATGTTTGGCATATATCACAAAAATGGGGAAACGTTTGGATTTGTTTCGTACCCTTTGTAAACGTTTGTCTCAAATAGCTAAAAAGGTTAAACGTTTGGATTTGTTTCGTAACATTTGGCTTAAATCGGTAAAATGGGGAAATGTTTGGATTTGTTTCGTATCGTTTGTAAACGTTTAGCTTTAATCGCTAAAAAGGTGAAACGTTTAGTTTTGTTTCGTAACGTTTGTAAACGCTTGGCTTAAATAGCTAACAATGTAAAATGTTTTGATTTGTTTCGTAACGTTTTACACGTTTGGTTTTGTTTCGTAACGTTTATAAACGTTTGGCTTAAATCGTTAAAAAGTGAAACGTTTATTTTTTTTCGTAACGTTTGTAAACGTTTAGCTTAAATTGTTAAAAATGTGAATAGTTTGGCTTTGTTTCGTAACGTTCGTAGACGTTTGGCTTAAATTGCCCAAAAGGTGAAACGTTTTGTTTTGTTTCGTAACGTTTGTAAACGTTTGGCTTAAATCGCTAAAAAGGTGAAACGTTTGGATTTGTTTCGTAACGTTTGTAAACGTTTGGCTTAAATTGCAAAAAAAGGTGACATGTTTGGATTTGTTTTTGTAACCTTTGTAAACGTTTAGATTTGTTTTTGTTCCGTAACGTTTGGCTTATATCTCTAAAAAGGTGAAACGTTTGGTTTTGTTTCATAACCTTGTGAAACGCTTGGCTTAAATCGCTAAAAAGGTGAAACGTTTGGATTTGTTTCGTAACGTTTGTAAACGTTTGGCTTAAATCGCTAAAAAGATGAAACGTTTGAATTTATTTCTTATTGTTTGTAAACATTTGGCTTAAATCGATAAAAAGTGAAACGTTTGGATTTGGCTCGTATCGTTTGTAAACGTTTTGCATAAATTGCTAAAAAGGGGAAACATTTGGATTTGTTTCGTAACGTTTGTAAATGTTTGGCATATATCGCCAAAATGGGGAAACGTTTAGATTTGTTTCGTACCCTTTGTAAACGTTTGTCTCAAATAGCTAAAAAGGTTAAACGTTTGGATTTGTTTCGTAACGTTTGGCTTAAATAGGTAAAATGGGGAAATGTTTGGATTTGTTTCGTATCGTTTGTAAACGTTTAGCTTTAATCGCTAAAAAGGTGAAACGTTTAGTTTTGTTTCGTAACGTTTGTAAACGCTTGGCTTAAATAGCTAACAATGTAAAATGTTTGGATTTGTTTCGTAACGTTTTACACGTTTGGTTTTGTTTCGTAACGTTTATAAACGTTCGTAACGTTCGTAACGTTTGGCTTTGTTTCGTAACGTTCGTAAACGTTTGAAACGTTTAGATTTGTTTACGTTCGTAACGTTTGAAACGTTTGGCTTCAATCGCTAAAATGCGGAAACGTTTAGATTTGTTTCGAAATGTTGGTAAACGTTTGGCTTGAATCGCTAAAAAGAGAAAACGTTTAGATTTGTTTTGTAACGTTTGTAAACGTTTGGCTTAAACTGCTAAAAAGGTGGAACGATTGGTTTTGTTTCGTAACGTTTGTAAACGTTTGGCATAAATCGGTAAAACTGTGAAACATTTGTTTTTGTTCCGTAACGTTTGGCTTATATCTCTAAAAAGGTGAAACGTTTGGTTTTGTTTCATAACCTTATGAAACGCTTGGCTTAAATCGCTAAAAAGGTGAAACGTTTGGATTTGTTTCGTAACGTTTGTAAACGTTTGGCTTAAATCGCTAAAAAGATGAAACGTTTGAATTTATTTCTAAACGTTTGTAAACATTTGGCTTAAAATTGATAAAAAAGTGAAACGTTTGGATTTTGCTCGTATCGTTTGTAAACGTTTTGCATAAATTGCTAAAAAGGGGAAACATTTGGAATGTTTGGCATATATCGCCAAAATGGGGAAACGTTTGGATTTGTTTCGTACCCTTTGTAAACGTTTGTCTCAAATATCTAAAAAGGTTAAACGTTTGGATTTGTTTCGTAACGTTTGGCTTAAATCGCTAAAATGGGGAAACGTTTGGATTTGTTTCGTATCGTTTATAAACGTTTGGCTTTAATCGCTAAAAAAGTGAAATGTTTAGTTTTGTTTCGTAACGTATGTAAACGCTTGGCTTAAATAGCTAACAATGTAAAACGTTTGGATTTGTTTCGTAACGTTTTAAACGTTTGGTTTTGTTTCGTAACGTTTATAAACGTTTGGCTTAAATCGCTAAAAAAGCGAAACGTTTATTTTTGTTTCGTTACGTTTGTAAATGTTTGGCTTAAATTGTTAAAAATGTGAATAGTTTGGCTTTGTTTCGTAACGTTCGTAAACGTTTGGCTTAAATTGCCAAAAAGGTGAAACGTTTGGTTTTGTTTCGTAATGTTTGTAAACGTTTGGCTTAAATCGCTAAAAAGGTGAAATGTTTGGATTTGTTTCGTAACGTTAGTAAACGTTTGGCTTAAATCGCTAAAAAGGGAAAACGTTTGGATTTGTTTCGTAACGTTATTTGGCTTAAATCGCTAAAAAGGGGAAACTTTTAGTTTTGTTTCACAACCTTTATAATTGTTTGGCTTAAATCGTTAAAAAGGTGAAACATTTGGATTTGTTTCGTAACGTTTGTAAACGTTTGGCTTAAATTGCAAAAAAAGGTGACATGTTTGGATTTGTTTTTGTAACCTTTGTAAACGTTTGGCTTAAATGGATAAAAAGGTGAAACGTTTGGATTTGTTTCGTATCGTTTGTAAACGTTTGTCTTAAATCGCTAAAAAGGTGAAACGTTTGGATTTGTTTCGTAACGTTTTTAAACGTTTGGCTGAAATCGATAAAAAGAAGAAATGTTTGGATTTGTTTCGTAACGTTTGTAAACGTTTGGCTTATATTGCTAAAAATGGGAAACGTCTGAATTTCTTTCGTAACATTTGGCTTAAATTGTTAAAATGTGGAAACGTTTGGATTTGTTTCGTAACATTTGTAAACGGTCGGCTTAAATCGCTAAAAAGGTGAAACGTTTGGTTTTGTTTGGTAACGTTTGTAAACGTTCTGCATAAATCGCTAAAAATGGGAAACTTTTGGATTTGTTTCGTAACATTTGAAACGTTTGGCTTCAATCGCTAAAATGGGGAAACGTTTAGATTTGTTTCGTAATGTTTGTAAACGTTTGGCTTAAATCGCTAAAAAGAGAAAACGTTTAGATTTGTTTTGTAATGTTTGTAAACGTTTGGCTTAAATCGCTAAAAAGGTGAAACGTTTGGATTTGTTTCGTAACGTTTGTAAACGTTTGGCTTAAATTGCAAAAAAAGGTGACATGTTTGGATTTGTTTTTGTAACCTTTGTAAACGTTTAGATTTGTTTTTGTTCCGTAACGTTTGGCTTATATCTCTAAAAAGGTGAAACGTTTGGTTTTGTTTCATAACCTTGTGAAACGCTTGGCTTAAATCGCTAAAAAGGTGAAACGTTTGGATTTGTTTCGTAACGTTTGTAAATGTTTGGCTTAAATCGCTAAAAAGATGAAACGTTTGAATTTATTTCTTATTGTTTGTAAACATTTGGCTTAAATCGATAAAAAGTGAAACGTTTGGATTTGGCTCGTATCGTTTGTAAACGTTTTGCATAAATTGCTAAAAAGGGGAAACATTTGGATTTGTTTCGTAACGTTTGTAAATGTTTGGCATATATCGCCAAAATGGGGAAACGTTTAGATTTGTTTCGTACCCTTTGTAAACGTTTGTCTCAAATAGCTAAAAAGGTTAAACGTTTGGATTTGTTTCGTAACGTTTGGCTTAAATAGGTAAAATGGGGAAATGTTTGGATTTGTTTCGTATCGTTTGTAAACGTTTAGCTTTAATCGCTAAAAAGGTGAAACGTTTAGTTTTGTTTCGTAACGTTTGTAAACGCTTGGCTTAAATAGCTAACAATGTAAAATGTTTGGATTTGTTTCGTAACGTTTTACACGTTTGGTTTTGTTTCGTAACGTTTATAAACGTTCGTAACGTTCGTAACGTTTGGCTTTGTTTCGTAACGTTCGTAAACGTTTGAAACGTTTAGATTTGTTTACGTTCGTAACGTTTGAAACGTTTGGCTTCAATCGCTAAAATGCGGAAACGTTTAGATTTGTTTCGAAATGTTGGTAAACGTTTGGCTTGAATCGCTAAAAAGAGAAAACGTTTAGATTTGTTTTGTAACGTTTGTAAACGTTTGGCTTAAACTGCTAAAAAGGTGGAACGATTGGTTTTGTTTCGTAACGTTTGTAAACGTTTGGCATAAATCGGTAAAACTGTGAAACATTTGTTTTTGTTCCGTAACGTTTGGCTTATATCTCTAAAAAGGTGAAACGTTTGGTTTTGTTTCATAACCTTATGAAACGCTTGGCTTAAATCGCTAAAAAGGTGAAACGTTTGGATTTGTTTCGTAACGTTTGTAAACGTTTGGCTTAAATCGCTAAAAAGATGAAACGTTTGAATTTATTTCTAAACGTTTGTAAACATTTGGCTTAAAATTGATAAAAAAGTGAAACGTTTGGATTTTGCTCGTATCGTTTGTAAACGTTTTGCATAAATTGCTAAAAAGGGGAAACATTTGGAATGTTTGGCATATATTGCCAAAATGGGGAAACGTTTGGATTTGTTTCGTACCCTTTGTAAACGTTTGTCTCAAATATCTAAAAAGGTTAAACGTTTGGATTTGTTTCGTAACGTTTGGCTTAAATCGCTAAAATGGGGAAACGTTTGGATTTGTTTCGTATCGTTTATAAACGTTTGGCTTTAATCGCTAAAAAAGTGAAATGTTTAGTTTTGTTTCGTAACGTATGTAAACGCTTGGCTTAAATAGCTAACAATGTAAAACGTTTGGATTTGTTTCGTAACGTTTTAAACGTTTGGTTTTGTTTCGTAACGTTTATAAACGTTTGGCTTAAATCGCTAAAAAAGCGAAACGTTTATTTTTGTTTCGTTACGTTTGTAAATGTTTGGCTTAAATTGTTAAAAATGTGAATAGTTTGGCTTTGTTTCGTAACGTTCGTAAACGTTTGGCTTAAATTGCCAAAAAGGTGAAACGTTTGGTTTTGTTTCGTAATGTTTGTAAACGTTTGGCTTAAATCGCTAAAAAGGTGAAATGTTTGGATTTGTTTCGTAACGTTAGTAAACGTTTGGCTTAAATCGCTAAAAAGGGAAAACGTTTGGATTTGTTTCGTAACGTTATTTGGCTTAAATCGCTAAAAAGGGGAAACTTTTAGTTTTGTTTCACAACCTTTATAATTGTTTGGCTTAAATCGTTAAAAAGGTGAAACATTTGGATTTGTTTCGTAACGTTTGTAAACGTTTGGCTTAAATTGCAAAAAAAGGTGACATGTTTGGATTTGTTTTTGTAACCTTTGTAAACGTTTGGCTTAAATGGATAAAAAGGTGAAACGTTTGGATTTGTTTCGTATCGTTTGTAAACGTTTGTCTTAAATCGCTAAAAAGGTGAAACGTTTGGATTTGTTTCGTAACGTTTTTAAACGTTTGGCTGAAATCGATAAAAAGAAGAAATGTTTGGATTTGTTTCGTAACGTTTGTAAACGTTTGGCTTATATTGCTAAAAATGGGAAACGTCTGAATTTCTTTCGTAACATTTGGCTTAAATTGTTAAAATGTGGAAACGTTTGGATTTGTTTCGTAACATTTGTAAACGGTCGGCTTAAATCGCTAAAAAGGTGAAACGTTTGGTTTTGTTTGGTAACGTTTGTAAACGTTCTGCATAAATCGCTAAAAATGGGAAACTTTTGGATTTGTTTCGTAACATTTGAAACGTTTGGCTTCAATCGCTAAAATGGGGAAACGTTTAGATTTGTTTCGTAATGTTTGTAAACGTTTGGCTTAAATCGCTAAAAAGAGAAAACGTTTAGATTTGTTTTGTAACGTTTGTAAACGTTTGGCTTAAACTGCTAAAAAGGTGGAACGATTGGTTTGTTTCGTAACGTTTGTAAACGTTTGGCTTAAATCGCTAAAACTGTGAAACATTTGTTTTTGTTCCGTAACGTTTGGCTTATATCTCTAAAAAGGTGAAACGTTTGGTTTTGTTTCATAACCTTATGAAACGCTTGGCTTAAATCGCTAAAAAGGTGAAACGTTTGGATTTGTTTCGTAACGTTTGTAAACGTTTGGCTTAAATCGCTAAAAAGATGAAACGTTTGAATTTATTTCTTATTGTTTGTAAACATTTGGCTTAAAATCGATAAAAAAGTGAAACGTTTGGATTTTGCTCGTATCGTTTGTAAACGTTTTGCATAAATTGCTAAAAAGGTGAAACATTTGGAATGTTTGGCATATATCGCCAAAATGGGGAAACCTTTGGATTTGTTTCGTACCCTTTGTAAACGTTTGTCTCAAATAGCTAAAAAGGTTAAACGTTTGGATTTGTTTCGTAACGTTTGGCTTAAATCGCTAAAATGGGAAAACGTTTGGATTTGTTTCGTATCGTTTATAAACGTTTGGCTTTAATCGCTAAAAAGGTGAAACGTTTAGTTTTGTTTCGTAACGTTTGTAAACGCTTGGCTTAAATAGCTAACAATGTAAAACGTTTGGATTTGTTTCGTAACCTTTTAAACGTTTGGTTTTATTTCGTAACGTTTATAAATGTTTGGCTTAAATCGCTAAAAAAGTGAAACGTTTATTTTTGTTTCGTAACGTTTGTAAATGTTTGGCTTAAATTGTTAAAAATGTGAATAGTGTGGCTTTGTTTCTAAAGTTCGTAAACGTTTGGCTTAAATTGCCAAAAAGGTGAAACGTTTGGTTTTGTTTCGTAATGTTTGTAAACGTTTGGCTTAAATCGCTAAAAAGGTGAAATGTTTGGATTTGTTTCTTAACGTTTGTAAACGTTTGGCTTAAATAGCTAAAAAGGGAAATTTGGATTTGTTTCGTAATGTTATTTGGCTTAAATCGCTAAAAAGGGGAAACGTTTAGTTTAGTTTCGCAACATTCATAATTGTTTGGCTTAAATCGTTAAAAAGGTGAAAAGTTTGGATTTGTTTCGTAACGTTTGTAAACGTTTGGCTTAAATTGGAAAAAAAGATGACATGTTTGGATATGTTTCATAATCTTTGTAAACGTTTGGCTTAAATGGATAAAAAGGTGAAACGTTTGGATTTGTTTCGTATCGTTTGTAAACGTTTGTCTTAAATCGCTAAAAAGGTGAAATGTTTGGATTTGTTTCGTAACGTTTTTAAACGTTTGGCTGAAATCGATAAAAAGGAGAAATGTTTGGATTTGTTTCGTAACGTTTGTAAACAATTGGCTTATACTGCTAAAAATGGGAAACGTCTGAATTTCTTTCGTAACATTTGGCTTAAATTGTTAAAATGTGGAAACGTTTGGATTTGTTTCGTAACATTTGTAAACGGTCGGCTTAAATCGCTAAAAAGGTGAAACGTTTGGTTTTGTTTGGTAACGTTTGTAAACGTTCTGCATAAATCGCTAAAAATGGGAAACTTTTGGATTTGTTTCGTAACATTTGAAACGTTTGGCTTCAATCGCTAAAATGGGGAAACGTTTAGATTTGTTTCGTAATGTTTGTAAACGTTTGGCTTAAATCGCTAAAAAGAGAAAACGTTTAGATTTGTTTTGTAACGTTTGTAAACGTTTGGCTTAAACTGCTAAAAAGGTGGAACGATTGGTTTTGTTTCGTAATGTTTGTAAACGTTTGGCTTAAATCGCTAAAACTGTGAAACATTTGTTTTTGTTCCGTAACGTTTGGCTTATATCTCTAAAAAGGTGAAACGTTTGGTTTTGTTTCATAACCTTATGAAACGCTTGGCTTAAATCGCTAAAAAGGTGAAACGTTTGGATTTGTTTCGTAACGTTTGTAAACGTTTGGCTTAAATCGCTAAAAAGATGAAACGTTTGAATTTATTTCTAAACGTTTGTAAACATTTGGCTTAAAATCGATAAAAAAGTGAAACGTTTGGATTTTGCTCGTATCGTTTGTAAACGTTTTGCATAAATTGCTAAAAAGGTGAAACATTTGGAATGTTTGGCATATATCGCCAAAATGGGGAAACGTTTGTATTTGTTTCGTACCCTTTGTAAACGTTTGTCTCAAATAGCTAAAAAGGTTAAACGTTTGGATTTGTTTCGTAACGTTTGGCTTAAATCGCTAAAATGGGGAAACGTTTGGATTTGTTTCGTATCGTTTATAAACGTTTGGCTTTAATCGCTAAAAAGGTGAAACGTTTAGTTTTATTTCGTAACGTTTGTAAACGCTTGGCTTAAATAGCTAACAATGTAAAACGTTTGGATTTGTTTCGTAACGTTTTAAACGTTTGGTTTTATTTCGTAACGTTTATAAATGTTTGGCTTAAATCGCTAAAAAAGTGAAACGTTTATTTTTGTTTCGTAACGTTTGTAAATGTTTGGCTTAAATTGTTAAAAATGTGAATAGTGTGGCTTTGTTTCGTAAAGTTCGTAAACGTTTGGCTTAAATTGCCAAAAAGGTGAAACGTTTGGTTTTGTTTCGTAATGTTTGTAAACGTTTGGCTTAAATCGCTAAAAAGGTGAAATGTTTGGATTTGTTTCGTAACGTTTGTAAACGTTTGGCTTAAATCGCTAAAAAGGGAAACGTTTGGATTTGTTTCGTAACGTTATTTGGCTTAAATCGCTAAAAAGGGGAAACGTTTAGTTTTGTTTCGCAACCTTCATAAATGTTTGGCTTAAATCGTTAAAAAGGTGAAAAGTTTGGATTTGTTTCGTAACGTTTGTAAACGTTTGGCTTAAATTGCAAAAAAAGGTGACATGTTTGGATTTGTTTTTGTAACCTTTGTAAACGTTTGGCTTAAATGGATAAAAAGGTGAAACGTTTGGATTTGTTTCGTATCGTTTGTAAACGTTTGTCTTAAATCGCTAAAAAGGTGAAACGTTTGGATTTGTTTCGTAACGTTTTTAAACGTTTGGCTGAAATCGATAAAAAGGAGAAATGTTTGGATTTGTTTCGTAACGTTTGTAAACGTTTGGCTTATATTGCTAAAAAGGGGAAACGTCTGAATTTCTTTGGTAACATTTGGCTTAAATCGTTAAAATGTGGAAACGTTTGGATTTGTTTCGTAACGTTTGTAAACGGTCGGCTTAAATCGCTAAAAAGGTGAAACGTTTGGTTTTGTTTGGTAACGTTTGTAAACGTTCTGCATAAATCGCTAAAAATGGGAAACTTTTGGATTTGTTTCGTAACATTTGAAACGTTTGGCTTCAATCGCTAAAATGGGGAAACGTTTAGATTTGTTTCGTAATGTTTGTAAACGTTTGGCTTAAATCGCTAAAAAGAGAAAACGTTTAGATTTGTTTTGTAACGTTTGTAAACGTTTGGCTTAAACTGCTAAAAAGGTGGAACGATTGGTTTTGTTTCGTAGCGTTTGTAAACGTTTGGCTTAAATCGCTAAAACTGTGAAACATTTGTTTTTGTTCCGTAACGTTTGGCTTATATCTCTAAAAAGGTGAAACGTTTGGTTTTGTTTCATAACCTTATGAAACGCTTGGCTTAAATCGCTAAAAAGGTGAAACGTTTGGATTTGTTTCGTAACGTTTGTAAACGTTTGGCTTAAATCGCTAAAAAGATGAAACGTTTGAATTTATTTCTAAACGTTTGTAAACATTTGGCTTAAAATTGATAAAAAAGTGAAACGTTAGGATTTTGCTCGTATCGTTTGTAAACGTTTTGCATAAATTGCTAAAAAGGGGAAACATTTGGAATGTTTGGCATATATCGCCAAAATGGGGAAACGTTTGGATTTGTTTCGTACCCTTTGTAAACGTTTGTCTCAAATAGCTAAAAAGGTTAAACGTTTGGATATGTTTCGTAACGTTTGGCTTAAATCGCTAAAATGGGGAAACGTTTGGATTTGTTTCGTATCGTTTATAAACGTTTGGCTTTAATCGCTAAAAAGGTGAAACGTTTAGTTTTGTTTCGTAACGTATGTAAACGCTTGGCTTAAATAGCTAACAATGTAAAACGTTTGGATTTGTTTCGTAACGTTTTAAACGTTTGGTTTTGTTTCGTAACGTTTATAAACGTTTGGCTTAAATCGCTAAAAAAGCGAAACGTTTATTTTTGTTTCGTTACGTTTGTAAATGTTTGGCTTAAATTGTTAAAAATGTGAATAGTTTGGCTTTGTTTCGTAACGTTCGTAAACGTTTGGCTTAAATTGCCAAAAAGGTGAAACGTTTGGTTTTGTTTCGTAATGTTTGTAAACGTTTGGCTTAAATCGCTAAAAAGGTGAAATGTTTGGATTTGTTTCGTAACGTTAGTAAATGTTTGGCTTAAATCGCTAAAAAGGGAAAACGTTTGGATTTGTTTCGTAACGTTATTTGGCTTAAATCGCTAAAAAGGGGAAACTTTTAGTTTTGTTTCACAACCTTTATAATTGTTTGGCTTAAATCGTTAAAAAGGTGAAACATTTGGATTTGTTTCGTAACGTTTGTAAACGTTTGGCTTAAATTGCAAAAAAAGGTGACATGTTTGGATTTGTTTTTGTAACCTTTGTAAACGTTTGGCTTAAATGGATAAAAAGGTGAAACGTTTGGATTTGTTTCGTATCGTTTGTAAACGTTTGTCTTAAATCGCTAAAAAGGTGAAACGTTTGGATTTGTTTCGTAACGTTTTTAAACGTTTGGCTGAAATCGATAAAAAGGAGAAATGTTTGGATTTGTTTCGTAACGTTTGTAAACGTTTGGCTTATTGTCACGACCCATTTTCATGAATCGCGACCGGCGCTAGGGTATGGGTAATGCAGTACCGAAACCCGTAGCTAGCCTATCATTTAACACATCAATACATAAACCTGCAGAAAACCAATGCTCGGGGGCAACCGAGACTTCAGCCTAAACTAGCAGTTATAATAATCAACAGTCAATATAACATAAATAATCCGAAATCAATACATAACATGCCAGAGCAATATAACCGGTCAGACCAATCCGACAAAATATATAATAATAACAAAGACGTCTAGTTACTACTGCGGTCTAAGAATAAAACAGTTTTACAGTTTTATTAAAATAAAAGGAACCTCCGAGGAAAAGTAAATGCGGAGATCACCAGACTCTCTCAGATCATAACCCTGGGAAAAATTGGGAAAACAACGGGGTCAGATATACTGAGATGAGTTCATACCACTATTTACATTTATTAAGTGGAAAACCTTTAAAACGTTTAAAACATTTAATAACGATATTACAGATAATAGTTGGAACCCTAATCCACAATTCTAAATAATAATCATAATCCAATAGGTCTGGTCCCGAGAGCTGAGCTACACCGAGTTACCACTGACCACACTTATACCAGAGTCCTGAGAGCTGAGCTACACCGAGTTACTCTACCTGGTCCCGAGAGCTATGCTCACACCGAGTTACCACATTTCCATATATACCTTACCCAGATCAATACCGGTGCGCACGCAGTCCTAATGATGCCCATTAGGTAGCATGTTCCAACTAAGAGCCATAATATAAAAACAGTTCGAAATATACGTACAGTATATATATTTAATATTAAAATATCAATTTACTTAATAAAGCGGTAAATAGTAAATATAAACTCACTGCTTGCTATTCCACGTGAAACCAGACAAGTTATCTAACTCTGGTTTGCCTCTGAAGTACGAACAGTCGACGAGTCTAAACAAATACAAATAGTTATTAAAAACGGACCCTAACTCTATAGAGTACTAGACACCACATAGGACTAGCACAAACAACAAGTTAAGGTAAAGTCCATCAGAGTAAACGCAATACAAAAACAATTATAACGTCAACAACAAGTCAAGTCTATTGAGTTCCTGCTTTAAACATAACCCGGAAGGGTAAAAATAAATAAAAAATATTATATCCAATTTAATACTTCCAACGTAGTGAGTCAACTGAGTCATTACATCGCTCGGTTTCTTCTCATATGTCGGGCGACCAATGTCTAACCCGACCCAACCATTTTATCAAAAATATAAACCACATAATATAATTTTTAAAACTATTAATTTTGATAAAATAGCAATCACGGTCAAAACGGAACTCAATAGCTTTAGAAGCAAGTAAAAACAAACGCTTTAAAACTTAAAACATAAATTTAAGAGTTAAAACGGAATTTAGTCAAATTGGCACGTTAAGCCAATAATTAAATTATATTATATTATAAAAATATAAATTATTATTAGATTTTAATTATCAAACAATTCAAATTAAATAAATCAAACAATTTAGGTTAGATTAATCAAATAAAATTTAAAACATAATTTAATACTGTTTTTAAAATTTGAAGGGATTAAATCTGTTTAGGAGTATTATTACTTTTGAAAGAATAAAACAATTGCACCGTGAATTAAGAAAAGAAGGCAAACATTATTTGCGTCTTTTATGCAAAGTGAACAGATTAAGTACTAACCCTATAATAAAAAGGGAAAAATTAACCAGATTGCTAGACTAATATTTAAACAAATTATGACAAGAGAATTGTTAAAATGCGTGCCATGACAAGAATTCATTTAGCCAAAGCCATAAATCATAAAATCAAATGAACCCAACTAATTCTGCAAATCATAATCAGCCCAAGGAAATATAATCTTAATATAACTAGTGGAAAAGTTTATACCTACGGATGACAAATCGATTATGAATAGCACAGCCAAAATTTTGTCTCTTCTTCTTCTTCTTTTTTCGTATTTGTTGTTTGTTTTTACATACATAAAAATTAAGAGTCTTTTATATACACTTAGTTAAATTAGGGTTTTATTTAAAATAGATAAAATTCCAACTTTAGCTCTTATTTTGTTATTCTCCTCATTTTATTATTATTTTTATTATTAATGTTATTTTTAATCTAAAAACAAATACAAGCTTACCCTTCATAATTATTTTATTAATAAAGTTATTTTTATAAAAACAAATTAATTATTTTTAAATACACATTATTAGAATTAGAATTCCTCTAGGCATGCCCAACCCCTCTAACGCATATAGCGATTTTTTATTTCAAGGCCCAAAGTTGATCCCTTGAAAAATGACATACCGAAAGTCACACGAGCCAAAATACGAATCCGTGAAATCAAAATAACATCAGAAAATTCATCGGAACCAATCAGAAAAATACGGGGTGTTACATTCTCCCCAACTTATTAAAAATTCGTCCTCGAATTTAGAACACTAAAACAACTAACGTAATACACAACATAATTACATACAAAATGCACATAACCAACGTAAAACTCACGAACCAGATACCCAAGGTAATCAAGAACAGTAATAATAATAATTCTGCGTAATGAACTCCGTTTCTTAAGAACATTCCTCAACCAAGTAACCAATAAAACCAAAATCATATAGCAGTTAATCCCTATCGAGTTCCATTTGAAAATATAATCTGGAAACCTTTTCAAACCATTTGGTAAAACAACTTAAAAGAAAACAAAATGGTACTTAGCCGAGTCAACCAAGACTTCCAAGCTTAAATCACGTGTCGGGCGACCCAAGTCAAAACCGAACCAAAAAAAAAAAAAAAAAAAAAAAAAACCCCAATATAACCAATGTTTAAAATCTGAAAGTTCATTTGATAAAACAACATGAAGTTTGAAAAGCAACGGAACTCAACATTACTTAACTAGTCAACAATTAATAATGTGCACCCAGAGTGTTCGATAAAAATCCAAAATAACAAACATGCTAAAAATAGCACCACAAGCCACAACAAATAATCTCGTGCTTAACGACTTAAGCGCTTGCGTAAGCAAAACTCAACAGGTTGTTCCTCGAACAAAACTCAATACTACAACTCATACACTAAACAATCTCAAATGGTCACCAAAAAGTATCAACACTAACTTTCACTTGATATAAACGATATCGTCATATCTATTTGAAATCAAACGAGGAAAACAAACTCTCCTACAAAAATTTTGACTGAAAAGCTTAAGATAATCTAGAACAAAGCCTCAAATCTCTTGCAATGATAACTCCAAATAAAATTTCCACTCGGAAAAGTCAACACAAGACGAAACACGCCGAAAACATATGGGGTAATACATTCTCCCCAACCTATGAAAAACTCGACTTCGAATTTTTAAATCTGAAACTAACTCGTATTTTAAACGGTTAAAACACACTTATGCGCAAAATTCTGATTCTAACAACTTAGTGCCCCAACGATCACTCGATCAACATAATGTGAATAATCAACAATTATCCAATTGAGAGCCACAAATACTCTTTCACAAGTTGGCTTCCAAAACTAACTTAAATTTATATGATTGCTAACTCCACATTATCAAAGTGCAAGAACAAGCCCTAAGCTCAACTATAGTTCTTACAATTACAAACTCGATCGCTTCATATAGGATATTGAAAACACAAGCTGATAAAATTTTGCGTTCTACAACACCTACTCACTTATCCACTTATAACGAGTTCGACACCCAAAGCAATCGATAATAATACTCCACAACAACTAAATAATATTTTGGCCAAAAAAAACAACCACTATTTGAATCATTTGGTCCAACGATTAACACCAATTTTGATAATACCATTAACTTCGTGAATTATAAACACAAAACTCTACCGTCATTCAAAAAGAATACGTAAACTTAACTCATGATAACAGAATCTCAAGATTAGTAATAAAATCTCAATCCTAGTTATTCCTCCAATCATTCAAAAATAAAATAAGTCGTAATAATCTAAGTATCTAATAATCTACTTACATCCTAACTATGTCTCATAAACTTAACTTCATTCTATACAAAAAGATTTTAATATTCGAACAAAACGATATCAAAACTCTCAACAATTAAAACATCATTCTACAGTGTCGACCAACCAACTTTGTAATCAAAACTCACCAAACACAATCATCTGATTTTTTTTTCTTTCAAATCAACTGGTTCATATACCCAAATCAAATCTATATTCTCAAAATTATTTCATCGATTGACTATAACCTCGTATACAACAAGAAATCACTACGACCAATTTACCCGACCAGATTGTTAGTTATGATGTAACCAACCTATGAAAGTATAAAATTTTCAAATACGCAAAACATTGTATATTCAAAATTTTCCACCTCTCTTTTAAAAGACTTAGCATTTTACACCTTATTTTTATATATCAAAATCGAAGTACCTTTACTGTTAGAAAACCATCAGTTTATATTTGTATTTTTAAATTCGCAGATTCCCCTTACTTTTAAATAAGTTTGCAATTTGTGAAACCGTTCAACTGATAAAACTTATATGATCTGTAAATTAAACTTACTAAATAATTTATCTTTTTCTCGTAATTAATTAAATTGTGAAAAAAAATCCTCCGTATTCAAAATACACATTGAAGTTTCAAAATATCCAAAATTTAAGTCGCTCTTAGGTCTTACTCTCAAACAAAAATACGATTTGGAGAATCGTTCAACCGAAAAATTAATTATTCTTTTCGAATCAAATTTGACAAAATTGCTTTCTTTCCACACGGACGTAAAATTTAGTAATGCATATCTCTTTGTTTACAAAAACACCTTTATATCAATATACCGAAACATTTGATTAAACAACTTACTTTTAAAATTCCAGTGTAATACAAACATAAATGGAGTATAACCAAATCCCTTAATCTAACAATCCTCTAATCAAAATCGTAAATTTTCCACGAAAGTTTTCTAATCTACATATAATTATATACTGCGCTTAGCACAACTAAATTCTCGCACGCAACCTTAAAATATTCCTTCAATTTCATACTTACAATCTACCAAATCATACAATACCACCAAAACAAATCAAAACAATATCTCCACTAAAACGCATAAGCATAAAGTAATATCCAATAAAACTCCAAATGAACTGAAACTTAATTCAGAGAAAATAACAAATCATATACATTTCTACAAAACTTACCACCGGTTCCTGCATCACACCGAATCAAGTTAATGAAAACACTAGCGTACTGAGTACACCGATTTATCATCTCGGGTCAGGATTTCCAATATCCTTTTCCAGTATAATCAGAAACCACCAACCGTTTTAAGGGGGAAAAAACAAATTTCCTACACTTCCTCGATAGTGAAACCCAAAAATTTCGACTCACAAACAAAACACCAAATCCATCGAAACTAAAAATGAAGACAAAGACAACTGGGGTCTAAACAAAGATCTTACTCACAAATTAAGACCATGCAATAAGGTAAGTCATCCATGACCACTTGAATTAATTCATCTCAAGTGTTACTCTAAATGAAAAGACAAAATAAAAACAATCAGAATAGTTCAACCAAACACGACATTCAGCAAAATCATCCCAACATACTTAAAAGACTAAAATTAAGACATGCTACTACAAGCTTAAATTTTCGTATCAAAATCAATTTGTAATTATATCATCTTACAAGAGTGCACTTCAAAATTCATTTTGAAATTTAAAGTCAATCGTAAAACGTTTCAAGTCCAAGTTTGAGCCTCATGGTTTCTTTTTTTTTTTTTTTTTTTTTAAAAAAAAAAAAAATTCATTTTCCGGGAAGAAAAAAAAAAACTCATTTACAAATTAATTGCTTTAAAAGTACCCAAGTATCTTAATTCGTAAAACCATCGAGTTAGCCGAGTCATTAGAACTTCCAAGCTCAACTCCTAAATTTGGGTGACCCAAGTCAAACTCCAAACAAGTGTTTATAAAACGTATTCTAAATATTTGTAAATCCGGAAAATGCACTTAAAACAAAATCTCAATTTTTTTAAATAGGAAGCTCGGCGTCACCCAAATAGCAACATAAAACTCATCACTTAAGTGAGAAAACAATTAATCTATAACAAACTTTTAAAAAACATATACTTCAGCCATAATGAGCAAATCGAGTATGAAACTAACGACACCAAAGTGTAAACAAACCACAACCTGGTAAAATTACAAAGTAATATTAATTCTTCAAAACAATATCACCTTTTAAAATAATTTTATTACAAAAACCAATCTTTTCCAAATCATTAGTCAAAGTAAGTTTTGAACATGAGAAAAAGTATTTTACTGGCAACGTAATGAAAATCACCTTTTAGGGTATCATGCTCAGACTACTCATCCGACTTTTAAGTCAAAGCACCGAATAGACCGAAAATAATTTTTCTTAAAGAATTACAAAACCAATACGTGGCCAGCAACGTAAAGTCACAAAACGTTATTTAAACTAGAAACAAGACCCAAGCCTAACGATTTTTTTTATAATCCATATTCTCGGCCAAAGTCAAAACTACTCACCAAATAACCATGCGTTATTAAAATCATTAAAGGCAACTAAGTCAAAAATTATCTTTCAGGTGAAATGCAACACCAACAAGATAAGGTTAACAACATTATACCCAGGTATGAATTTAAACAAAATACCAATATAAGATTTTTCCGAGAAATCAAAAGCAACAATAATCAACCAAGTGAAACAACAACAATTTAAAATATTAGCATCAAATCAACATAATACAACTGACTCGACACAATCCTATTGGTGTAGGCAGAAGGTTTTTAAAAATCAAAAGATGACGTTTCAAAAGACAAGACTTGAATCCTAATTCCGCAGTAGTTCCTAGAAAAAGTTAACCACTTAACATGTCAAAAAAATTAACCACTTAACATGTCAAAACAATTAAACATTTAACACATAAAAGGCCTTGGTTTGAAACCAAAGCTCTGATACCAAGTTTGTCACGACCCATTTTCATGAATCGCGACCGGCGCTAGGGTATGGGTAATGCAGTACCGAAACCCGTAGCTAGCCTATCATTTAACACATCAATACATAAACCTGCAGAAAACCAATGCTCGGGGGCAACCGAGACTTCAGCCTAAACTAGCAGTTATAATAATCAACAGTCAATATAACATAAATAATCCGAAATCAATACATAACATGCCAGAGCAATATAACCGGTCAGACCAATCCGACAAAATATATAATAATAACAAAGACGTCTAGTTACTACTGCGGTCTAAGAATAAAACAGTTTTACAGTTTTATTAAAATAAAAGGAACCTCCGAGGAAAAGTAAATGCGGAGATCACCAGACTCTCTCAGATCATAACCCTGGGAAAAATTGGGAAAACAACGGGGTCAGATATACTGAGATGAGTTCATACCACTATTTACATTTATTAAGTGGAAAACCTTTAAAACGTTTAAAACATTTAATAACGATATTACAGATAATAGTTGGAACCCTAATCCACAATTCTAAATAATAATCATAATCCAATAGGTCTGGTCCCGAGAGCTGAGCTACACCGAGTTACCACTGACCACACTTATACCAGAGTCCTGAGAGCTGAGCTACACCGAGTTACTCTACCTGGTCCCGAGAGCTATGCTCACACCGAGTTACCACATTTCCATATATACCTTACCCAGATCAATACCGGTGCGCACGCAGTCCTAATGATGCCCATTAGGTAGCATGTTCCAACTAAGAGCCATAATATAAAAACAGTTCGAAATATACGTACAGTATATATATTTAATATTAAAATATCAATTTACTTAATAAAGCGGTAAATAGTAAATATAAACTCACTGCTTGCTATTCCACGTGAAACCAGACAAGTTATCTAACTCTGGTTTGCCTCTGAAGTACGAACAGTCGACGAGTCTAAACAAATACAAATAGTTATTAAAAACGGACCCTAACTCTATAGAGTACTAGACACCACATAGGACTAGCACAAACAACAAGTTAAGGTAAAGTCCATCAGAGTAAACGCAATACAAAAACAATTATAACGTCAACAACAAGTCAAGTCTATTGAGTTCCTGCTTTAAACATAACCCGGAAGGGTAAAAATAAATAAAAAATATTATATCCAATTTAATACTTCCAACGTAGTGAGTCAACTGAGTCATTACATCGCTCAGTTTCTTCTCATATGTCGGGCGACCAATGTCTAACCCGACCCAACCATTTTATCAAAAATATAAACCACATAATATAATTTTTAAAACTATTAATTTTGATAAAATAGCAATCACGGTCAAAACGGAACTCAATAGCTTTAGAAGCAAGTAAAAACAAACGCTTTAAAACTTAAAACATAAATTTAAGAGTTAAAACGGAATTTAGTCAAATTGGCACGTTAAGCCAATAATTAAATTATATTATATTATAAAAATATAAATTATTATTAGATTTTAATTATCAAACAATTCAAATTAAATAAATCAAACAATTTAGGTTAGATTAATCAAATAAAATTTAAAACATAATTTAATACTGTTTTTAAAATTTGAAGGGATTAAATCTGTTTAGGAGTATTATTACTTTTGAAAGAATAAAACAATTGCACCGTGAATTAAGAAAAGAAGGCAAACATTATTTGCGTCTTTTATGCAAAGTGAACAGATTAAGTACTAACCCTATAATAAAAAGGGAAAAATTAACCAGATTGCTAGACTAATATTTAAACAAATTATGACAAGAGAATTGTTAAAATGCGTGCCATGACAAGAATTCATTTAGCCAAAGCCATAAATCATAAAATCAAATGAACCCAACTAATTCTGCAAATCATAATCAGCCCAAGGAAATATAATCTTAATATAACTAGTGGAAAAGTTTATACCTACGGATGACAAATCGATTATGAATAGCACAGCCAAAATTTTGTCTCTTCTTCTTCTTCTTTTTTCGTATTTGTTGTTTGTTTTTACATACATAAAAATTAAGAGTCTTTTATATACACTTAGTTAAATTAGGGTTTTATTTAAAATAGATAAAATTCCAACTTTAGCTCTTATTTTGTTATTCTCCTCATTTTATTATTATTTTTATTATTAATGTTATTTTTAATCTAAAAACAAATACAAGCTTACCCTTCATAATTATTTTATTAATAAAGTTATTTTTATAAAAACAAATTAATTATTTTTAAATACACATTATTAGAATTAGAATTCCTCTAGGCATGCCCAACCCCTCTAACGCATATAGCGATTTTTTATTTCAAGGCCCAAAGTTGATCCCTTGAAAAATGACATACCGAAAGTCACACGAGCCAAAATACGAATCCGTGAAATCAAAATAACATCAGAAAATTCATCGGAACCAATCAGAAAAATACGGGGTGTTACACTTATATTGCTAAAAAGGGGAAACGTCTGAATTTCTTTGGTAACATTTGGCTTAAATCGTTAAAATGTGGAAACGTTTGGATTTGTTTCGTAACGTTTGTAAACGGTCGGCTTAAATCGCTAAAAAGGTGAAACGTTTGGTTTTGTTTGGTAACGTTTGTAAACGTTCTGCATAAATCGCTAAAAATGGGAAACTTTTGGATTTGTTTCGTAACATTTGAAACGTTTGGCTTCAATCGCTAAAATGGGGAAACGTTTAGATTTGTTTCGTAATGTTTGTAAACGTTTGGCTTAAATCGCTAAAAAGAGAAAACGTTTAGATTTGTTTTGTAACGTTTGTAAACGTTTGGCTTAAACTGCTAAAAAGGTGGAACGATTGGTTTTGTTTCGTAGCGTTTGTAAACGTTTGGCTTAAATTGCTAAAACTGTGAAACATTTGTTTTTGTTCCGTAACGTTTGGCTTATATCTCTAAAAAGGTGAAACGTTTGGTTTTGTTTCATAACCTTATGAAACGCTTGGCTTAAATCGCTAAAAAGGTGAAACGTTTGGATTTGTTTCGTAACGTTTGTAAACGTTTGGCTTAAATCGCTAAAAAGATGAAACGTTTGAATTTATTTCTAAACGTTTGTAAACATTTGGCTTAAAATCGATAAAAAAGTGAAACGTTTGGATTTTGCTCGTATCGTTTGTAAACGTTTTGCATAAATTGCTAAAAAGGGGAAACATTTGGAATGTTTGGCATATATCCCCAAAATGGGGAAACCTTTGGATTTGTTTCGTACCCTTTGTAAACGTTTGTCTCAAATAGCTAAAAAGGTTAAACGTTTGGATTTGTTTCGTAACGTTTGGCTTAAATCGCTAAAATGGGAAAACGTTTGGATTTGTTTCGTATCGTTTATAAACGTTTGGCTTTAATCGCTAAAAAGGTGAAACGTTTAGTTTTGTTTCGTAACGTTTGTAAACGCTTGGCTTAAATAGCTAACAATGTAAAACGTTTGGATTTGTTTCGTAACCTTTTAAACGTTTGGTTTTATTTCGTAACGTTTATAAATGTTTGGCTTAAATCGCTAAAAAAGTGAAACGTTTATTTTTGTTTCGTAACGTTTGTAAATGTTTGGCTTAAATTGTTAAAAATGTGAATAGTGTGGCTTTGTTTCTAAAGTTCGTAAACGTTTGGCTTAAATTGCCAAAAAGGTGAAACGTTTGGTTTTGTTTCGTAATGTTTGTAAACGTTTGGCTTAAATCGCTAAAAAGGTGAAATGTTTGGATTTGTTTCTTAACGTTTGTAAACGTTTGGCTTAAATCGCTAAAAAGGGAAAATGTTTGGATTTGTTTCGTAACGTTATTTGGCTTAAATCGCTAAAAAGGGGAAACGTTTAGTTTTGTTTCGCAACCTTCATAATTGTTTGGCTTAAATCGTTAAAAAGGTGAAAAGTTTGGATTTGTTTCGTAACGTTTGTAAACGTTTGGCTTAAATCGCTAAAAAGGGAAAACGTTTGGATTTGTTTCGTAATGTTATTTGGCTTATATCGCTAAAAAGGGGAAACGTTTAGTTTAGTTTCGCAACATTCATAATTGTTTGGCTTAAATCGTTAAAAAGGTGAAAAGTTTGGATTTGTTTCGTAACGTTTGTAAACGTTTGGCTTAAATTGGAAAAAAAGATGACATGTTTGGATATGTTTCATAATCTTTGTAAACGTTTGGCTTAAATGGATAAAAAGGTGAAACATTTGGATTTGTTTCGTATCGTTTGTAAACGTTTGTCTTAAATCACTAAAAAGGTGAAATGTTTGGATTTGTTTCGTAACGTTTTTAAACGTTTGGCTGAAATCGATAAAAAGGAGAAATGTTTGGATTTGTTTCGTAACGTTTGTAAACGTTTGGCTTAAATGGATAAAAAGGCGAAACGTTTGGATTTGTTTTGTATCGTTTGTAAACATTTGTCTTAAATCGCTAAAAAGGTGAAACGTTTGGATTTGTTTCGTAACGTTTTTAAACGTTTGGCTGAAATCGATAAAAAGAAGAAATGTTTGGATTTGTTTCGTAACGTTTGTAAACAATTGGCTTATACTGCTAAAAATGGGAAACGTCTGAATTTCTTTCGTAACATTTGGCTTAAATTGTTAAAATGTGGAAAAGTTTGGATTTGTTTCGTAACATTTGTAAACGGTCGGCTTAAATCGCTAAAAAGGTGAAACGTTTGGTTTTGTTTGGTAACGTTTGTAAACGTTCTGCATAAATCGCTAAAAATGGGAAACTTTTGGATTTGTTTCGTAACATTTGAAACGTTTGGCTTCAATCGCTAAAATGGGGAAACGTTTAGATTTGTTTCGTAATGTTTGTAAACGTTTGGCTTAAATCGCTAAAAAGAGAAAACGTTTAGATTTGTTTTGTAACGTTTGTAAACGTTTGGCTTAAACTGCTAAAAAGGTGGAACGATTGGTTTTGTTTCGTAATGTTTGTAAACGTTTGGCTTAAATCGCTAAAACTGTGAAACATTTGTTTTTGTTCCGTAACGTTTGGCTTATATCTCTAAAAAGGTGAAACGTTTGGTTTTGTTTCATAACCTTATGAAACGCTTGGCTTAAATCGCTAAAAAGGTGAAACGTTTGGATTTGTTTCGTAACGTTTGTAAACGTTTGGCTTAAATCGCTAAAAAGATGAAACGTTTGTAAACATTTGGCTTAAAATCGATAAAAAAGTGAAACGTTTGGATTTTGCTCGTATCGTTTGTAAACGTTTTGCATAAATTGCTAAAAAGGTGAAACATTTGGAATGTTTGGCATATATCGCCAAAATGGGGAAACGTTTGGATTTGTTTCGTACCCTTTGTAAACGTTTGTCTCAAATAGCTAAAAAGGTTAAACGTTTGGATTTGTTTCGTAACGTTTGGCTTAAATCGCTAAAATGGGGAAACGTTTGGATTTGTTTCGTATCGTTTATAAACGTTTGGCTTTAATCGCTAAAAAGGTGAAACGTTTAGTTTTGTTTCGTAACGTTTGTAAACGCTTGGATTAAATAGCTAACAATGTAAAACGTTTGGATTTGTTTCGTAACGTTTTAAACGTTTGGTTTTATTTCGTAACGTTTATAAATGTTTGGCTTAAATCGCTAAAAAAGTGAAACGTTTATTTTTGTTTCGTAACGTTTGTAAATGTTTGGCTTAAATTGTTAAAAATGTGAATAGTGTGGCTTTGTTTCGTAAAGTTCGTAAACGTTTGGCTTAAATTGCCAAAAAGGTGAAACGTTTGGATTTGTTTCGTAATGTTTGTAAACGTTTGGCTTAAATCGCTAAAAAGGTGAAATGTTTGGATTTGTTTCGTAACGTTTGTAAACGTTTGGCTTAAATCGCTAAAAAGGGAAAACGTTTGGATTTGTTTCGTAACGTTATTTGGCTTAAATCGCTAAAAAGGGGAAACGTTTAGTTTTGTTTCGCAACCTTCATAATTGTTTGGCTTAAATCGTTAAAAAGGTGAAAAGTTTGGATTTGTTTCGTAACGTTTGTAAACGTTTGGCTTAAATTGCAAAAAAAGATGACATGTTTGGATATGTTTCATAATCTTTGTAAACGTTTGGCTTAAATGGATAAAAAGGTGAAACGTTTGGATTTGTTTCGTATCGTTTTTAAACGTTTGTCTTAATTCGCTAAAAAGGTGAAATGTTTGGATTTGTTTCGTAACGTTTTTAAACGTTTGGCTGAAATCGATAAAAAGGAGAAATGTTTGGATTTGTTTCGTAACGAGTGTAAACGTTTGGCTTATATTGCTAAAAATGGGAAACGTCTGAATTTCTTTCGTAACATTTGGCTTAAATTGTTAAAATGTGGAAACGTTTGGATTTGTTTCGTAACATTTGTAAACGGTCGGCTTAAATCGCTAAAAAGGTGAAACGTTTGGTTTTGTTTGGTAACGTTTGTAAACGTTCTGCATAAATCGCTAAAAATGGGAAACTTTTGGATTTGTTTCGTAATATTTGAAACGTTTGGCTTCAATCGCTAAAATGGGGAAACGTTTAGATTTGTTTCGTAATGTTTGTAAACGTTTGGCTTAAATCGCTAAAAAGAGAAAACGTTTAGATTTTTTTTGTAACGTTTGTAAACGTTTGGCTTAAACTGCTAAAAAGGTGGAACGATTGGTTTTGTTTCGTAACGTTTTTAAACGTTTGGCTTAAATCGCTAAAACTGTGAAACATTTGTTTTTGTTCCGTAACGTTTGGCTTATATCTCTAAAAAGGTGAAACGTTTGGTTTTGTTTCATAACCTTATGAAACGCTTGGCTTAAATCGCTAAAAAGGTGAAACGTTTGGATTTGTTTCGTAACGTTTGTAAACGTTTGGCTTAAATCGCTAAAAAGATGAAACGTTTGAATTTATTTCTAAACGTTTGTAAACATTTGGCTTAAAATTGATAAAAAAGTGAAACGTTTGGATTTTGCTCGTATCGTTTGTAAACGTTTTGCATAAATTGCTAAAAAGGGGAAACATTTGGAATGTTTGGCATATATCGCCAAAATGGGGAAACGTTTGGATTTGTTTCGTACCCTTTGTAAACGTTTGTCTCAAATAGCTAAAAAGGTTAAACGTTTGGATTTGTTTCGTAACGTTTGGCTTAAATCGCTAAAATGGGGAAACGTTTGGATTTGTTTCGTATCGTTTATAAACGTTTGGCTTTAATCGCTAAAAAGGTGAAACGTTTAGTTTTGTTTCGTAACGTATGTAAACGCTTGGCTTAAATAGCTAACAATGTAAAACGTTTTGATTTGTTTCGTAACGTTTTAAACGTTTGGTTTTGTTTCGTAACGTTTATAAACGTTTGGCTTAAATCGCTAAAAAAGTGAAACGTTTATTTTTGTTTCGTTACGTTTGTAAATGTTTGGCTTAAATTGTTAAAAATGTGAATAGTTTGGCTTTGTTTCGTAACGTTCGTAAACGTTTGGCTTAAATTGCCAAAAAGTGAAACGTTTGGTTTTGTTTCGTATTGTTTGTAAATGTTTGGCTTAAATCGCTAAAAAGGTGAAATGTTTGGATTTGTTTCGTAACGTTTGTAAACGTTTGGCTTAAATCGCTAAAAAGGGAAAACGTTTGGATTTGTTTCGTAACGTTATTTGGCTTAAATCGCTAAAAAGGGGAAACGTTTAGTTTTGTTTCACAACCTTTATAATTGTTTGGCTTAAATCGTTAAAAAGGTGAAACATTTGGATTTGTTTCGTAACGTTTGTAAACGTTTGGCTTAAATTGCAAAAAAAGGTGACATGTTTGGATTTGTTTTTGTAAACTTTGTAAACGTTTGGCTTAAATGGATAAAAAGGTGAAACGTTTGGATTTGTTTTGTATCGTTTGTAAACATTTGTCTTAAATCGCTAAAAAGGTGAAACGTTTGGATTTGTTTCGTAACGTTTTTAAACGTTTGGCTGAAATCGATAAAAAGGAGAAATGTTTGGATTTGTTTCGTAACGTTTGTAAACGTTTGGCTTAAATGGATAAAAAGGAAAAACGTTTGGATTTGTTTTGTATCGTTTGTAAACATTTGTCTTAAATCGCTAAAAAGGTGAAACGTTTGGATTTGTTTCGTAACGTTTTTAAACGTTTGGCTGAAATCGATAAAAAGAAGAAATGTTTGGATTTGTTTCGTAACGTTTGTAAGCGTTTGGCTTATATTGCTAAAAATGGGAAACGTCTGAATTTCTTTCGTAACATTTGGCTTAAATTATTAAAATGTGGAAACGTTTGGATTTGTTTCGTAACATTTGTAAACGGTCGGCTTAAATCGCTAAAAAGGTGAAACGTTTGGTTTTGTTTGGTAACGTTTGTAAACGTTCTGCATAAATCGCTAAAAATGGGAAACTTTTGGATTTGTTTCGTAACATTTGAAATGTTTGGCTTCAATCGCTAAAATGGGGAAACGTTTAGATTTGTTTCGTAATGTTTGTAAACGTTTGGCTTAAATCGCTAAAAAGAGAAAACGTTTAGATTTGTTTTGTAGCGTTTGTAAACGTTTGGCTTAAACTGCTAAAAAGGTGGAACGATTGGTTTTGTTTCGTAATGTTTGTAAACGTTTGGCTTTAATCGCTAAAATTGTGAAACATTTGTTTTTGTTCCGTAACGTTTGGCTTATATCTCTAAAAAGGTGAAACGTTTGGTTTTGTTTCATAACCTTATGAAACGCTTGGCTTAAATCGCTAAAAAGGTGAAACGTTTGGATTTGTTTCGTAACGTTTGTAAACGTTTGGCTTAAATCGCTAAAAAGATGAAACGTTTGAATTTATTTCTTATTGTTTGTAAACATTTGGCTTAAATCGATAAAAAGTGAAACGTTTGGATTTGGCTCGTATCGTTTGTAAACGTTTTGCATAAATTGCTAAAAAGGGGAAACATTTGGATTTGTTTCGTAACGTTTGTAAATGTTTGGCATATATCGCCAAAATGGGGAAACGTTTGGATTTGTTTCGTACCCTTTGTAAACGTTTGTCTCAAATAGCTAAAAAGGTTAAACGTTTGGATTTGTTTCGTAACGTTTGGCTTAAATCGCTAAAATGGGGAAATGTTTGGATTTGTTTCGTATCGTTTGTAAACGTTTAGCTTTAATCGCTAAAATGGTGAAACGTTTAGTTTTGTTTCGTAACGTTTGTAAACGCTTGGCTTAAATAGCTAACAATGTAAAATGTTTGGATTTGTTTCGTAACGTACAAACGTTTGGCTTAAATAGCTAACAATGTAAAATGTTTGGATTTGTTTCGTAACGTTTTACACGTTTGGTTTTGTTTCGTAACGTTTATAAACGTTTGGCTTAAATCGTTAAAAAGTGAAACGTTTATTTTTTTTCGTAACGTTTGTAAACGTTTGGCTTAAATTGTTAAAAATGTGAATAGTTTGGCTTTGTTTCGTAACGTTCGTAAACGTTTGGCTTAAATTTCCAAAAAGGTGAAACGTTTGGTTTTGTTTCGTAACGTTTGTAAACGTTTGGCTTAAATCGCTAAAAAGGTGAAACATTTGGATTTGTTTCGTAACGTTTGTAAACGTTTGGCTTAAATTGCAAAAAAAGGTGACATGTTTGGATTTGTTTTTGTAACCTTTGTAAACGTTTGGCTTAAATGGATAAAAAGGTGAAACGTTTGGATTTGTTTCGTATCGTTTGTAAACGTTTGTCTTAAATCGCTAAAAAGGTGAAACTTTTGGATTTGTTTCGTAACGTTTTTAAACGTTTGGCTGAAATCGATAAAAAGGATAAATGTTTGGATTTGTTTCGTAACGTTTGTAAATGTTTGGCTTATATTGCTAAAAATGGGAAACGTCTGAATTTCTTTCGTAACATTTGGCTTAAATTGTTAAAATGTGGAAACGTTTGGATTTGTTTCGTAACATTTGTAAACGGTCGGCTTAAATCGCTAAAAAGGTGAAACGTTTGGTTTTGTTTGGTAACGTTTGTAAACGTTCTGCATAAATCGCTAAAAATGGGAAACTTTTGGATTTGTTTCGTAACATTTGAAACGTTTGGCTTCAATCGCTAAAATGCGGAAACGTTTAGATTTGTTTCGAAATGTTGGTAAACGTTTGGCTTGAATCGCTAAAAAGAGAAAACGTTTAGATTTGTTTTGTAACGTTTGTAAACGTTTGGCTTAAACTGCTAAAAAGGTGGAACGATTGGTTTTGTTTCGTAACGTTTGTAAACGTTTGGCATAAATCGGTAAAACTGTGAAACATTTGTTTTTGTTCCGTAACGTTTGGCTTATATCTCTAAAAAGGTGAAACGTTTGGTTTTGTTTCATAACCTTATGAAACGCTTGGCTTAAATCGCTAAAAAGGTGAAACGTTTGGATTTGTTTCGTAACGTTTGTAAACGTTTGGCTTAAATCGCTAAAAAGATGAAACGTTTGAATTTATTTCTAAACGTTTGTAAACATTTGGCTTAAAATTGATAAAAAAGTGAAACGTTTGGATTTTGCTCGTATCGTTTGTAAACGTTTTGCATAAATTGCTAAAAAGGTGAAACATTTGGAATGTTTGGCATATATCGCCAAAATGGGGAAACGTTTGGATTTGTTTCGTACCCTTTGTAAACGTTTGTCTCAAATATCTAAAAAGGTTAAACGTTTGGATTTGTTTCGTAACGTTTGGCTTAAATCGCTAAAATGGGGAAACGTTTGGATTTGTTTCGTATCGTTTATAAACGTTTAGCTTTAATCGCTAAAAAAGTGAAACGTTTAGTTTTGTTTCGTAACGTATGTAAACGCTTGGCTTAAATAGCTAACAATGTAAAATGTTTGGATTTGTTTCGTAACGTTTTAAACGTTTGGTTTTGTTTCGTAACGTTTATAAACGCTTGGCTTAAATCGCTAAAATAGCGAAACGTTTATTTTTGTTTCGTTACGTTTGTAAATGTTTGGCTTAAATTGTTAAAAATGTGAATTGTTTGGCTTTGTTTCGTAACGTTCGTAAACGTTTTGCTTAAATTGCCAAAAAGGTGAAACGTTTGGTTTTGTTTCGTAATGTTTGTAAACGTTTGGCTTAAATCGCTAAAAAGGTGAAATGTTTGGATTTGTTTCGTAACGTTAGTAAACGTTTGGCTTAAATCGCTAAAAAGGGAAAACGTTTGGATTTGTTTCGTAACGTTATTTGGCTTAAATCGCTAAAAAGGGGAAACTTTTAGTTTTGTTTCACAACCTTTATAATTGTTTGGCTTAAATCGTTAAAAGGGTGAAACATTTGGATTTGTTTCGTAACGTTTGTAAACGTTTGGCTTAAATTGCAAAAAAAGGTGACATGTTTGGATTTGTTTTTGTAACCTTTGTAAACGTTTGGCTTAAATGGATAAAAAGGTGAAACGTTTGGATTTGTTTCGTATCGTTTGTAAACGTTTGTCTTAAATCGCTAAAAAGGTGAAACGTTTGGATTTGTTTCGTAACGTTTTTAAACGTTTGGCTGAAATCGATAAAAAGGAGAAATGTTTGGATTTGTTTCGTAACGTTTGTAAACGTTTGGCTTATATTGCTAAAAAGGGGAAACGTCTGAATTTCTTTGGTAACATTTGGCTTAAATCGTTAAAATGTGGAAACGTTTGGATTTGTTTCGTAACGTTTGTAAACGGTCGGCTTAAATCGCTAAAAAGGTGAAACGTTTGGTTTTGTTTGGTAACGTTTGTAAACGTTCTGCATAAATCGCTAAAAATGGGAAACTTTTGGATTTGTTTCGTAACATTTGAAACGTTTGGCTTCAATCGCTAAAATGGGGAAACGTTTAGATTTGTTTCGTAATGTTTGTAAACGTTTGGCTTAAATCGCTAAAAAGAGAAAACGTTTAGATTTGTTTTGTAACGTTTGTAAACGTTTGGCTTAAACTGCTAAAAAGGTGGAACGATTGGTTTTGTTTCGTAGCGTTTGTAAACGTTTGGCTTAAATCGCTAAAACTGTGAAACATTTGTTTTTGTTCCGTAACGTTTGGCTTATATCTCTAAAAAGGTGAAACGTTTGGTTTTGTTTCATAACCTTATGAAACGCTTGGCTTAAATCGCTAAAAAGGTGAAACGTTTGGATTTGTTTCGTAACGTTTGTAAACGTTTGGCTTAAATCGCTAAAAAGATGAAACGTTTAAATTTATTTCTAAACGTTTGTAAACATTTGGCTTAAAATCGATAAAAAAGTGAAACGTTTGGATTTTGCTCGTATCGTTTGTAAACGTTTTGCATAAATTGTTAAAAAGGTGAAACATTTGGAATGTTTGGCATATATCGCCAAAATGGGGAAACCTTTGGATTTGTTTCGTACCCTTTGTAAACGTTTGTCTCAAATAGCTAAAAAGGTTAAACGTTTTGATTTGTTTCGTAACGTTTGGCTTAAATCGCTAAAATGGGAAAACGTTTGGATTTGTTTCGTATCGTTTATAAACGTTTGGCTTTAATCGCTAAAAAGGTGAAACGTTTAGTTTTGTTTCGTAACGTTTGTAAACGCTTGGCTTAAATAGCTAACAATGTAAAACGTTTGGATTTGTTTCGTAACCTTTTAAACGTTTGGTTTTATTTCGTAACGTTTATAAATGTTTGGCTTAAATCGCTAAAAAAGTGAAACGTTTATTTTTGTTTCGTAACGTTTGTAAATGTTTGGCTTAAATTGTTAAAAATGTGAATAGTGTGGCTTTGTTTCTAAAGTTCGTAAACGTTTGGCTTAAATTGCCAAAAAGGTGAAACGTTTGGTTTTGTTTCGTAATGTTTGTAAACGTTTGGCTTAAATCGCTAAAAAGGTGAAATGTTTGGATTTGTTTCTTAACGTTTGTAAACGTTTGGCTTAAATCGCTAAAAAGGGAAAACGTTTGGATTTGTTTCGTAACGTTATTTGGCTTAAATCGCTAAAAAGGGGAAACGTTTAGTTTAGTTTCGCAACATTCATAATTGTTTGGCTTAAATCGTTAAAAAGGTGAAAAGTTTGGATTTGTTTCGTAACGTTTGTAAACGTTTGGCTTAAATTGGAAAAAAAGATGACATGTTTGGATATGTTTCATAATCTTTGTAAACGTTTGGCTTAAATGGATAAAAAGGTGAAACGTTTGGATTTGTTTCGTATCGTTTGTAAACGTTTGTCTTAAATCGCTAAAAAGGTGAAATGTGTGGATTTGTTTCGTAACGTTTTTAAACGTTTGGCTGAAATCGATAAAAAGGAGAAATGTTTGGATTTGTTTCGTAACGTTTGTAAACAATTGGCTTATACTGCTAAAAATGGGAAACGTCTGAATTTCTTTCGTAACATTTGGCTTAAATTGTTAAAATGTGGAAACGTTTGGATTTGTTTCGTAACATTTGTAAACGGTCGGCTTAAATCGCTAAAAAGGTGAAACGTTTGGTTTTGTTTGGTAACGTTTGTAAACGTTCTGCATAAATCGCTAAAAATGGGAAACTTTTGGATTTGTTTCGTAACATTTGAAACGTTTGGCTTCAATCGCTAAAATGGGGAAACGTTTAGATTTGTTTCGTAATGTTTGTAAACGTTTGGCTTAAATCGCTAAAAAGAGAAAACGTTTAGATTTGTTTTGTAACGTTTGTAAACGTTTGGCTTAAACTGCTAAAAAGGTGGAACGATTGGTTTTGTTTCGTAATGTTTGTAAACGTTTGGCTTAAATCGCTAAAACTGTGAAACATTTGTTTTTGTTCCGTAACGTTTGGCTTATATCTCTAAAAAGGTGAAACGTTTGGTTTTGTTTCATAACCTTATGAAACGCTTGGCTTAAATCGCTAAAAAGGTGAAACGTTTGGATTTGTTTCGTAACGTTTGTAAACGTTTGGCTTAAATCGCTAAAAAGATGAAACGTTTGTAAACATTTGGCTTAAAATCGATAAAAAAGTGAAACGTTTGGATTTTGCTCGTATCGTTTGTAAACGTTTTGCATAAATTGCTAAAAAGGTGAAACATTTGGAATGTTTGGCATATATCGCCAAAATGGGGAAACGTTTGGATTTGTTTCGTACCCTTTGTAAACGTTTGTCTCAAATAGCTAAAAAGGTTAAACGTTTGGATTTGTTTCGTAACGTTTGGCTTAAATCGCTAAAATGGGGAAACGTTTGGATTTGTTTCGTATCGTTTATAAACGTTTGGCTTTAATCGCTAAAAAGGTGAAACGTTTAGTTTTGTTTCGTAACGTTTGTAAACGCTTGGATTAAATAGCTAACAATGTAAAACGTTTGGATTTGTTTCGTAACGTTTTAAACGTTTGGTTTTATTTCGTAACGTTTATAAATGTTTGGCTTAAATCGCTAAAAAAGTGAAACGTTTATTTTTGTTTCGTAACGTTTGTAAATGTTTGGCTTAAATTGTTAAAAATGTGAATAGTGTGGCTTTGTTTCGTAAAGTTCGTAAACGTTTGGCTTAAATTGCCAAAAAGGTGAAACGTTTGGTTTTGTTTCGTAATGTTTGTAAACGTTTGGCTTAAATCGCTAAAAAGGTGAAATGTTTGGATTTGTTTCGTAACGTTTGTAAACGTTTGGCTTAAATCGCTAAAAAGGGAAAACGTTTGGATTTGTTTCGTAACGTTATTTGGCTTAAATCGCTAAAAAGGGGAAACGTTTAGTTTTGTTTCGCAACCTTCATAATTGTTTGGCTTAAATCGTTAAAAAGGTGAAAAGTTTGGATTTGTTTCGTAACGTTTGTAAACGTTTGGCTTAAATTGCAAAAAAAGATGACATGTTTGGATATGTTTCATAATCTTTGTAAACGTTTGGCTTAAATGGATAAAAAGGTGAAACGTTTGGATTTGTTTCGTATCGTTTTTAAACGTTTGTCTTAATTCGCTAAAAAGGTGAAATGTTTGGATTTGTTTCGTAACGTTTTTAAACGTTTGGCTGAAATCGATAAAAAGGAGAAATGTTTGGATTTGTTTCGTAACGAGTGTAAACGTTTGGCTTATATTGCTAAAAATGGGAAACGTCTGAATTTCTTTCGTAACATTTGGCTTAAATTGTTAAAATGTGGAAACGTTTGGATTTGTTTCGTAACATTTGTAAACGGTCGGCTTAAATCGCTAAAAAGGTGAAACGTTTGGTTTTGTTTGGTAACGTTTGTAAACGTTCTGCATAAATCGCTAAAAATGGGAAACTTTTGGATTTGTTTCGTAATATTTGAAACGTTTGGCTTCAATCGCTAAAATGGGGAAACGTTTAGATTTGTTTCGTAATGTTTGTAAACGTTTGGCTTAAATCGCTAAAAAGAGAAAACGTTTAGATTTTTTTTGTAACGTTTGTAAACGTTTGGCTTAAACTGCTAAAAAGGTGGAACGATTGGTTTTGTTTCGTAACGTTTTTAAACGTTTGGCTTAAATCGCTAAAACTGTGAAACATTTGTTTTTGTTCCGTAACGTTTGGCTTATATCTCTAAAAAGGTGAAACGTTTGGTTTTGTTTCATAACCTTATGAAACGCTTGGCTTAAATCGCTAAAAAGGTGAAACGTTTGGATTTGTTTCGTAACGTTTGTAAACGTTTGGCTTAAATCGCTAAAAAGATGAAACGTTTGAATTTATTTCTAAACGTTTGTAAACATTTGGCTTAAAATTGATAAGAAAGTGAAACGTTTGGATTTTGCTCGTATCGTTTGTAAACGTTTTGCATAAATTGCTAAAAAGGGGAAACATTTGGAATGTTTGGCATATATCGCCAAAATGGGGAAACGTTTGGATTTGTTTCGTACCCTTTGTAAACGTTTGTCTCAAATAGCTAAAAAGGTTAAACGTTTGGATTTGTTTCGTAACGTTTGGCTTAAATCGCTAAAATGGGGAAATGTTTGGATTTGTTTCGTATCGTTTATAAACGTTTGGCTTTAATCGCTAAAAAGGTGAAACGTTTAGTTTTGTTTCGTAACGTATGTAAACGCTTGGCTTAAATAGCTAACAATGTAAAACGTTTGGATTTGTTTCGTAACGTTTTAAACGTTTGGTTTTGTTTCGTAACGTTTATAAACGTTTGGCTTAAATCGCTAAAAAAGTGAAACGTTTATTTTTGTTTCGTTACGTTTGTAAATGTTTGGCTTAAATTGTTAAAAATGTGAATAGTTTGGCTTTGTTTCGTAACGTTCGTAAACGTTTGGCTTAAATTGCCAAAAAAGTGCAACGTTTGGTTTTGTTTCGTATTGTTTGTAAATGTTTGGCTTAAATCGCTAAAAAGGTGAAATGTTTGGATTTGTTTCGTAATGTTTGTAAACGTTTGGCTTAAATCGCTAAAAAGGGAAAACGTTTGGATTTGTTTCGTAACGCTATTTGGCTTAAATCGCTAAAAACGGGAAACGTTTAGTTTTGTTTCACAACCTTTATAATTGTTTGGCTTAAATCGTTAAAAAGGTGAAACATTTGGATTTGTTTCGTAACGTTTGTAAACGTTTGGCTTAAATTGCAAAAAAAGGTGACATGTTTGGATTTGTTTTTGTAAACTTTGTAAACGTTTGGCTTAAATGGATAAAAAGGTGAAACGTTTGGATTTGTTTTGTATCGTTTGTAAACATTTGTCTTAAATCGCTAAAAAGGTGAAACGTTTGGATTTATTTCGTAACGTTTTTAAACGTTTGGCTGAAATCGATAAAAAGGAGAAATGTTTGGATTTGTTTCGTAACGTTTGTAAACGTTTGGCTAATATTGCTAAAAAGGGGAAACGTCTGAATTTCTTTCGTAACATTTGGCTTAAATCATTAAAATGTGGAAACGTTTGGATTTGTTTCGTAACGTTTGTAAACGGCCGCCTTAAATCGCTAAAAAGGTGAAACGTTTGGTTTTGTTTGGTAACGTTTGTAAACGTTCTGCATAAATCGCTAAAAATGGGAAACTTTTGGATTTGTTTTGTAACATTTGAAACGTTTGGCTTTAATCGCTAAAATGGGGAAACGTTTAGATTTGTTTCGTAATGTTTGTAAACGTTTGGCTTAAATCGCTAAAAAGAGAAAACGTTTAGATTTGTTTTGTAACGTTTGTAAGCGTTTGGCTTATACTGCTAAAAAGGTGGAACGATTGGTTTTGTTTCGTAACGTTTGTAAACGTTTGGCTTAAATCGCTAAAACTGTGAAACATTTGTTTTTGTTCCGTAACGTTTGGCTTATATCTCTAAAAAGGTGAAACGTTTGGTTTTGTTTCATAACCTTATGAAACGCTCGGCTTAAATCGCTAAAAAGGTGAAACGTTTGGATTTGTTTCGTAACGTTTGTAAACGTTTGGCTTAAATCGCTAAAAAGATGAAACGTTTGAATTTATTTCTAAACGTTTGTAAATATTTGGCTTAAAATCTATAAAAAAGTGAAACGTTTGGATTTTGCTCGTATCGTTTGTAAACGTTTTGCATAAATTGCTAAAAAGGTGAAACATTTGGAATGTTTGGCATATATCGCCAAAATGGGGAAACGTTTGGATTTGTTTCGTACCCTTTGTAAACGTTTGTCTCAAATAGCTAAAAAGGTTAAACGTTTGGATTTGTTTCGTAACGTTTGGCTTAAATCGCTAAAATGGTAAAACGTTTGGATTTGTTTCGTATCGTTTATAAACGTTTGGCTTTAATCGCTAAAAAGGTGAAACGTTTAGTTTTGTTTCGTAACGTTTGTAAACGCTTGGCTTAAATAGCTAACAATGTAAAACGTTTGGATTTGTTTCGTAACCTTTTAAACGTTTGGTTTTATTTCGTAAAGTTTATAAATGTTTGGCTTAAATCGCTAAAAAAGTGAAACGTTTATTTTTGTTTCGTAACGTTTGTAAATTTTTGGCTTAAATTGTTAAAAATGTAAATAGTGTGGCTTTGTTTCGTAAAGTTCGTAAACATTTGGCTTAAATTGCCAAAAAGGTGAAACGTTTGGTTTTGTTTCGTAATGTTTGTAAACGTTTGGCTTAAATCGCTAAAAAGGTGAAATGTTTGGATTTGTTTCGTAACGTTTGTAAACGTTTGGCTTAAATCGCTAAAAAGGGAAAACGTTTAGATTTGTTTCGTAACGTTATTTGTCTTAAATCGCTAAAAAGGGGAAACGTTTAGTTTAGTTTCGCAACCTTCATAATTGTTTGGCTTAAATCGTTAAAAAGGTGAAAAGTTTGGATTTGTTTCGTAACGTTTGTAAACGTTTGGCTTAAATTGCAAAAAAAGATGACATGTTTGGATATGTTTCATAATCTTTGTAAACGTTTGGCTTAAATGGATAAAAAGGTGAAACGTTTGGATTTGTTTCGTATCGTTTGTAAACGTTTGTCTTAAATCGCTAATAAGGTGAAATGTTTGGATTTGTTTCGTAACGTTTTTAAACGTTTGGCTGAAATCGATAAAAAGGAGAAATGTTTGGATTTGTTTCGTAACGTTTGTAAACAATTGGCTTATATTGCTAAAAATGGGAAACGTCTGAATTTCTTTCGTAACATTTGGCTTAAATTGTTAAAATGTGGAAACGTTTGGATTTGTTTCGTAACATTTGTAAACGGTCGGCTTAAATCGCTAAAAAGGTGAAACGTTTGGTTTTGTTTGGTAACGTTTGTAAACGTTCTGCATAAATCGCTAAAAATGGGAAACTTTTGGATTTGTTTCGTAACATTTGAAACGTTTGGCTTCAATCGCTAAAATGGGGAAACGTTTAGATTTGTTTCGTAATGTTTGTAAACGTTTGGCTTAAATCGCTAAAAAGAGAAAACGTTTAGATTTGTTTTGTAACGTTTGTAAACGTTTGGCTTAAACTGCTAAAAAGGTGGAACGATTGGTTTTGTTTCGTAATGTTTGTAAACGTTTGGCTTAAATCGCTAAAACTGTGAAACATTTGTTTTTGTTCCGTAACGTTTGGCTTATATCTCTAAAAAGGTGAAACGTTCGGTTTTGTTTCATAACCTTATGAAACGCTTGGCTTAAATCGCTAAAAAGGTGAAACGTTTGGATTTGTTTCGTAACGTTTGTAAACGTTTGGCTTAAATCGCTAAAAAGATGAAACGTTTGAATTTATTTCTAAACGTTTGTAAACATTTGGCTTAAAATCGATAAAAAAGTGAAACGTTTGGATTTTGCTCATATCGTTTGTAAACGTTTTTCATAAATTGCTAAAAAGGTGAAACATTTGGAATGTTTGGCATATATCGCCAAAATGGGGAAACGTTTGGATTTGTTTCGTACCCTTTGTAAACGTTTGTCTCAAATAGCTAAAAAGGTTAAACGTTTGGATTTGTTTCGTAACGTTTGGCTTAAATCGCTAAAATGGGGAAACGTTTGGATTTGTTTCGTATCGTTTATAAACGTTTGGCTTTAATCGCTAAAAAGGTGAAACGTTTAGTTTTGTTTCGTAACGTTTGTAAACGCTTGGCTTAAATAGCTAACAATGTAAAACGTTTGGATTTGTTTTGTAACGTTTTAAACGTTTGGTTTTATTTCGTAACGTTTATAAATTTTTGGCTTAAATCGCTAAAAAAGTGAAACGTTTATTTTTGTTTCGTAACGTTTGTAAATGTTTGGCTTAAATTGTTAAAAATGTGAATAGTGTGGCTTTGTTTCGTAAAGTTCGTAAACGTTTGGCTTAAATTGCCAAAAAGGTGAAACGTTTGGTTTTATTTCGTAATGTTTGTAAACGTTTGGCTTAAATCGCTAAAAAGGTGAAATGTTTGGATTTGTTTCGTAACGTTTGTAAACGTTTGGCTTAAATCGCTAAAAAGGGAAAACGTTTGGATTTGTTTCGTAATGTTATTTGGCTTAAATCGCTAAAAAGGGGAAACGTTTAGTTTTGTTTCGCAACCTTCATAATTGTTTGGCTTAAATCGTTAAAAAGGTGAAAAGTTTGGATTTGTTTCGTAACGTTTGTAAACGTTTGGCATAAATTGCAAAAAAAGATGACATGTTTGGATATGTTTCATAATCTTTGTAAACGTTTGGCTTAAATGGATAAAAAGGTGAAACGTTTGGATTTGTTTCGTATCGTTTTTAAACGTTTGTCTTAATTCGCTAAAAAGGTGAAATGTTTGGATATGTTTCGTAACGTTTTTAAACGTTTGGCTGAAATCGATAAAAAGGAGAAATGTTTGGATTTGTTTCGTAACGAGTGTAAACGTTTGGCTTATATTGCTAAAAATGGGAAACGTCTGAATTTCTTTCGTAACATTTGGCTTAAATTGTTAAAATGTGGAAACGTTTGGATTTGTTTCGTAACATTTGTAAACGGTCGGCTTAAATCGCTAAAAAGGTGAAACGTTTGGTTTTGTTTGGTAACGTTTGTTAACGTTCTGCATAAATCGCTAAAAATGGGAAACTTTTGGATTTGTTTCGTAACATTTGAAACATTTGGCTTCAATCACTAAAATGGGGAAACGTTTAGATTTGTTTCGTAATGTTTGTAAACGTTTGGCTTAAATCGCTAAAAAGAGAAAACGTTTAGATTTTTTTTGTAACGTTTGTAAACGTTTGGCTTAAACTGCTAAAAAGGTGGAACGATTGGTTTTGTTTCGTAACGTTTGTAAACGTTTGGCTTAAATCGCTAAAACTGTGAAACATTTGTTTTTGTTCCGTAACGTTTGGCTTATATCTCTAAAAAGGTGAAACGTTTGGTTTTGTTTCATAACCTTATGAAACGCTTGGCTTAAATCGCTAAAAAGGTGAAACGTTTGGATTTGTTTCGTAACGTTTGTAAACGTTTGGCTTAAATCGCTAAAAAGATGAAACGTTTGAATTTATTTCTAAACGTTTGTAAACATTTGGCTTAAAATTGATAAAAAAGTGAAACGTTTGGATTTTGCTCGTATCGTTTGTAAACGTTTTGCATAAATTGCTAAAAAGGGGAAACATTTGGAATGTTTGGCATATATCGCCAAAATGGGGAAACGTTTGGATTTGTTTCGTACCCTTTGTAAACGTTTGTCTCAAATAGCTAAAAAGGTTAAACGTTTGGATTTGTTTCGTAACGTTTGGCTTAAATCGCTAAAATGGGGAAACGTTTGAATTTGTTTCGTATCGTTTATAAACGTTTGGCTTTAATCGCTAAAAAGGTGAAACGTTTAGTTTTGTTTCGTAACGTATGTAAACGCTTGGCTTAAATAGCTAACAATGTAAAACGTTTGGATTTGTTTCGTAACGTTTTAAACGTTTGGTTTTGTTTCGTAACGTTTATAAACGTTTGGCTTAAATCGCTAAAAAAGTGAAACGTTTATTTTTGTTTCGTTACGTTTGTAAATGTTTGGCTTAAATTGTTAAAAATGTGAATAGTTTTGCTTTGTTTCGTAACGTTCGTAAACGTTTGGCTTAAATTGCCAAAAAGGTGAAACGTTTGGTTTTGTTTCGTATTGTTTGTAAACGTTTGGCTGAAATCGCTAAAAAGGTGAAATGTTTGGATTTGTTTCGTAATGTTTGTAAACGTTTGGCTTAAATCGCTAAAAAGGGAAAACGTTTGGATTTGTTTCGTAACGTTATTTGGCTTAAATCGCTAAAAAGGGGAAAAGTTTAGTTTTGTTTCACAACCTTTATAATTGTTTGGCTTAAATCGTTAAAAAGGTGAAACATTTGGATTTGTTTCGTAACGTTTGTAAACGTTTGGCTTAAATTGCAAAAAAAGGTGACATGTTTAGATTTTTTTTTGTAAACTTTGTAAACGTTTGGCTTAAATGGATAAAAAGGTGAAACGTTTGGATTTGTTTTGTATCGTTTGTAAACGTTTGGATTTGTTTCGTAACGTTTGTAAACGGCCGGCTTAAATCGCTAAAAAGGTGAAACGTTTGGTTTTTTTTGGTAACGTTTGTAAACGTTCTGCATAAATCGCTAAAAATGGGAAACTTTTGGATTTGTTTCGTAACATTTGAAACGTTTGGCTTTAATCGCTAAAATGGGGAAACGTTTAGATTTGTTTCGTAATGTTTGTAAACGTTTGGCTTAAATCGCTAAAAAGAGAAAACGTTTAGATTTGTTTTGTAACGTTTGTAAACGTTTGGCTTAAACTGCTAAAAAGGTGGAACGATTGGTTTTGTTTCGTAACGTTTGTAAACGTTTGGCTTAAATCGCTAAAACTGTGAAACATTTGTTTTTGTTCCGTAACATTTGGCTTATATCTCTAAAAAGGTGAAACGTTTGGTTTTGTTTCATAACCTTATGAAACGCTCGGCTTAAATCGCTAAAAAGGTGAAACGTTTGGATTTGTTTCGTAACGTTTGTAAACGTTTGGCTTAAATCGCTAAAAAGATGAAACGTTTGAATTTATTTCTAAACGTTTGTAAATATTTGGCTTAAAATCGATAAAAAAGTGAAACGTTTTGCATAAATTGCTAAAAAGGTGAAACATTTGGAATGTTTGGCATATATCGCCAAAATGGGGAAACGTTTGTATTTGTTTCGTACCCTTTGTAAACGTTTGTCTCAAATAGCTAAAAAGGTTAAACGTTTGGATTTGTTTCGTAACGTTTGGCTTAAATCGCTAAAATGGGGAAACGTTTGGATTTGTTTCGTATCGTTTATAAACGTTTGTCTTTAATCGCTAAAAAGGTGAAACGTTTAGTTTTGTTTCGTAACGTTTGTAAGCGCTTCGCTTAAATAGCTAACAATATAAAACGTTTGGATTTGTTTCGTAACGTTTTAAACGTTTGGTTTTATTTCGTAACGTTTATAAATGTTTGGCTTAAATCGCTAAAAAAGTGAAATGTTTATTTTTGTAAAGTAACGTTTGTAAATGTTTGGCTTAAATTGTTAAAAATGTGAATAGTTTGGCTTTGTTTCGTAAAGTTCGTAAACGTTTGGCTTAAATTGCCAAAAAGGTGAAACGTTTGGTTTAAATCGCTAAAAAGGTGAAATGTTTGGATTTGTTTCGTAACGTTTGTAAACGTTTGGCTTAAATCGCTAAAAAGGGAAAACGTTTGGATTTGTTTCGTAACGTTATTTGGCTTAAATCGCTAAAAAGGGGAAACGTTTAGTTTTGTTTCGCAACCTTCATAATTGTTTGGCTTAAATCGTTAAAAAGGTGAAAAGTTTGGATTTGTTTCGTAACGTTTGTAAACATTTAGCTTAAATTGCAAAAAAAGGTGACATGTTTGGATTTGTTTCATAATCTTTGTAAACGTTTGGCTTAAATGGCTAAAAAGGTGAAACGTTTGGATTTTTTTCGTATCGTTTGTAAACGTTTGTCTTAAATCACTAAAAAGGTGAAACGTTTGGATTTGTTTCGTAACGTTTGTAAACATTTAGCTTAAATTGCAAAAAAAGGTGACATGTTTGGATTTGTTTCATAATCTTTGTAAACGTTTGGCTTAAATGGCTAAAAAGGTGAAACGTTTGGATTTTTTTCGTATCGTTTGTAAACGTTTGTCTTAAATCACTAAAAAGGTGAAACGTTTGGATTTGTTTCGTAACGTTTTTAAACGTTTGGCTGAAATCGATAAAAAGGAGAAATGTTTGGATTTGTTTTGTAACGTTGTAAACGTTTGGCATATATTGCTAAAAAGGGGAAACGTCTGAATTTCTTTCGTAACATTTGGCTTAAATTGTTAAAATGTGGAAACGTTTGGATTTATTTCGTAACATTTGTAAACGGTCGGCTTAAATCGCTAAAAAGGTGAAACGTTTGGTTTTGTTTGGTAACGTTTGTAAACGTTCGGCATAAATCGCTAAAAATGGGAAACTTTTGGATTTGTTTCGTAACATTTGAAACGTTCGGCTTCAATCGCTAAAATAGGGAAACATGTAGATTTGTTTCGTAATGTTTGTAAACGTTTGGCTTGAATCGCTAAAAAGAGGAAATGTTTGGATTTGTTTTGTAACGTTTGTAAACGTTTGGCTTAAATTGCTAAAAAGGTGGAACGATTTGTTTTGTTTCGTAACGTTTGTAAACGTTTGGCTTAAATCGCTAAAAAGGAGAAATGTTTGGATTTGTTTTGTAACGTTTGGCTTAAATCGCTAAACCTGTGAAATGTTTTTTTTTTTCCGTAACGTTTGGCTTATATCGCTAAAAAGGGGAAACGTTAGGTTTTATAACCTTATTAAACGCTTGTCTTAAATCGCTAAAAAGGTGAAACGTTTGGATTTGTTTCATAATGTTTGTAAAAGTTTGGCTTAAATCGCTAAAAAGGTGAAACGTTTGAATTTGTTTCGTAACGTTTGTAAACGTTTGGCTTCATTTGCTAAAAAAGTGAAACGTTTGGATTTGGTTCGTATCGTTTGTAAATGTTTTGCGTAAATTGCTAAAAAGGTGAAACATTCGGATTTGTTTCATAACGTTTGTAAACGTTTGGCATATATCGCTAAAATGGGGAAACGTTTGGATTTGTTTCGTACCCTTTGTAAACGTTTGTCTCAAATAGCTAAAAAGGTGAAATGTTTGGATTTGTTTCGTAACGTTTGGCTTAAATCACTAAAATGGGGAAACGTTTGGATTTGTTTCCTATCGTTTTTAAACGTTTGGCTTTAATCGCTAAAAAGGTGAAACGTTTGGTGTTCTTTCGTAATGTTTGTAAACGCTTGGCTTAAATTGCTAACAATGTAAAACGTTTGGATTTGTTTCGTAACGTTTTAAACGTTTGGTTTTGTTTCGTAACGTTTTAAACGTTTGGTTTTGTTTCGTAACGTTTATAAACGTTTGGCTTAAATCGCTAAAAAAGTGAAACTTTTATTTTTGTTTCGTAACATTTGTAAACGTGTGGCTTAAATCGTTAAAAATGCGAAACGTTTGGTTTTGTTTCATAATGTTTGTAAACGTTTGTCTTAGATTGCCAAAAAGGTGAAACGTTTGGATTTGTTTCGTAATGTTTATAAACATTTGGCTTAAATCGCTAAAAAAGTAAAACGTTTGGATTTATTTCGTAACGTTTGTAAACGTTTGGCTTAAATCGCTAAAAAGGTGAAACGTTTGGATTTGTTTGGTAACGTTTCTAAACATTTGGATTAAATTGCTAAAAAGGGGAAATGTTTAGTTTTGTTTCACAACCTTTATATATGTTTGGCTTAAATCGTTAAAAAGGTGAAATGTTTTGATTTGTTTCGTAAGGTTTGTAAACGTTTGGCTTAAATTGCAATAAAGGTGACATGTTTGGATTTGTTTCGTAACCTTTGTAAACGTTTGGCTTAAATGGCTAAAAAGGTGAAACGTTTGGATTTGTTTCGTAACGTTTGTAAACGTTTGGCTTAAATCGCTAAACAGGAGAAATATTTGGATTTGTTTTGTAACGTTTGTAAACGTTTGGCTTAAATCGCTAAAAAGGTGAAACGTTTGGATATATTCCTTAACGTTTGTTAACGTTTGGCTTAAAACGCTAAAAAGGTGAAACATTTGGTTTTGTTTCATAACCTTTGTTAACGTTTGGCTTAGTTCGCTAAAAAGGTGACACGTTTGGTTTTGTTTCGTAACGTTTGTAAACGTTTGGCTTAAATCGCTAAAAAGGTGAAACGTTTGGATTTGTTTCGTAACGTTTGCAAACATTTGGCTTAAATCGCTAAAAAGGGGAAATGTTTAGTTTTGTTTCACAACCTTTATAAACGTTTGGCTTAAATCATTAAAAAGGCGAAACATTTAGATTTGTTTCGTAACGTTTGTAAACGTTTGGCTTAAATTGCAATAAAGGTGACATGTTTGGATTTGTTTCGTAACCTTTCTAAATGTTTGGCTTAAATGGCTAAAAAGGTGAAACGTTTGGATTTGTCGTAACGTTTGTAAACGTTTGGCTAAAATCGCTAAAAGGAAAAATGTTTGGATTTGTTTTGTAACGTTTGTAAACGTTTGGCTTAAATTGCTAAAAAGGTGAAACGTTTGGATTTGTTTCTTAACGTTCGTTAACGTTTGCCTTAAAACACTAAAAAGGTGAAACACTTGGTTTTGTTTCATAACCTTTGTTAACGTTTGGCTTAGTTCGCTAAAAAGGTGACACGTTTGGATTTGTTTCGTAACGTTTTAAACGTTTGGCTTAAATTGCTTAAAAGGTGACACGTTTGGATTTGTTTCGTAACGTTTGGCTTAAATCGCTAAAATGGGGAAATGTTTGGATTTGTTTCGTAACGTTTGGCTTAAATAGCTAAAATGGGGAAACGTTTAGATTTGTTTCGTATCGTTTGTAAACGTATGGCTTTAATCGCTAAAAAGGTGAAACATTTTGTTTTTTTTCGTAACGTTTGTAAACGTTCGGCTTAAATCGCTAAAAATGTGAAACGTTTGGATTTTGTTTCGTACTAAAAATGTGAAACGTTTGGATTTGTTTCGTAACGTTTTAAACGTTTGGTTTTATTTCGAAACGTTTATAAACGTTTGGTGTTGTTTCGTAATGTTTATAAACGTTTGACTTAAATCGTTAAAAAGGTGAAACGTTTGGATTTGTTTCGTAACGTTTTAAACGTTAGGCTTGAATCGCTAAAAAGGTTGAATGTTTGAATTTATTTCGTAACGTTTGTAAACATTTGGCTTAAATCACTGAAATGGGGAAACGTTTGATTTTGTTTCGTAACGATTGTAAATATTTGGCATAAATTGCTAAAATGGGGAAATGTTGGGATTTGTTTCGTAACGTTTAAAAACGTTTGGCTTCAATCGCTAAAAAGGTGAAAAGTTTGGATTTGTTTCTTAATGTTTGTTAACGTTTGGCTTAAATTGCTAAAAAGGGGAAACATTTGGTTTTGTTTCATAACCTTTGTTAACATTTGGCTTAGTTCGCTAAAAAGATGACACGTTTGGATTTGTTTTGTAACGTTTGTAAACGTTTGGCTTAAATTGCTAAAAAGGTGACACATTTGGATTTGTTTCGTAACGTTTGGCTTAAATTGCTAAAATGGGGAAACGTTTGGATTTGTTTCGTAACGTTTGGCTTAAATCACTAAAATAGGGAAACGTTTGGATTTGTTTCGTAACGTTTGTAAACGTTTGGCTTTAATTGCTAAAAAGGTGAAACGTTTTGTTTTGTTTCGCAACGTTTGTAAACGTTCATCTTAAATCGCTATAAATGTGAAACATTTGGTTTGTTTCATAACATTTGGCTTAAATCGCTAAAATGGGGAAAAGTTTGCATTTTGTTTCGTAACGTTTTAAACGTTTGGTTTTGTTTCTTAACATTTATTAACGTTTGGTGTTGTTTCATAATGATTGTAAACGTTTGGCTTAAATCGCACAAAGGGTGAAACATTTGTATTTGTTTCGTAACGTTTGTAAACATTTGGCATAAATCGCTAAAATGGGGAAACGTTTGATTTTGTTTTGTAACGATTGTTAACGTTTGGCATAAATTGCTAAAATGGGGAAACATTTGGATTTGTTTCGTAACGTTTGTAAACGTTTTGCTTAGATCGCTAAAAAGGTGAAACGTTTGGATTTGTTTCGTAACGTTAGTTAACGTTTGGCTTAAATCGCTAAAAAGGGGCAACGTTTGGTATTGTTTCATAACCTTTGTTAACATTTGGCTTAATTCACTAAAAAGGTGACACGTTTGGATTTGTTTCGTAACGTTTGTAAACGTTTGGCTTAAATTGCTAAAAAGGTGACACGCTTGGATTTGTTTCCTAACGTTTGCAAACGTTTGGATTTGTTTCATAACCTTTGTAAATGTTTAACTTAAATCGCAAAAAATGTGAAACGTTTGGATTTGTTTGTAACGTTTTAAACGTTTGGTTTTGTTTCGTAACGTTTGTAAACGTTTGGCTTAAATCTCTCAAAAGGTGAAACAATAGGTTTTCTTTCGTAACGTTTGTAAACGTTTGGCTTAAATTGCTAAAAATGGGAAACGTTTGGATTTTTTCTTAACGTCTTAAACATTTGGCTTAAATCTCTAAAAATAGGAAACGTTTGGATTTTTTTATAACGTTTTAAACGTGTGGTTTTGTTTCATAACGTTTACAAATGTTTGGCTTAAATTGCCAAAAAGGTAAAATGTTTAGATTTGTTTCGTAACATTTGTAAATGTTTTGCTTAATTCGTTAAAAAGGTGAAGCGCTTGGATTTGATTCATAACGTTTGTAAACGTTTGGCTTATATCGCTAAAAAGGTGAAATGTTTTGTTTTGTTTCGTAACATTTGGCTTAAATCGCAAAAATGGGAAAACGTTTGGATTTGTTTCGTAACGTTTGTAAATGTTTGGCTTAAATTGCTTAAAAGGTGAAACGGTTGGCTTTAATCTGTAACATTTGTAAATGTTTGCCTTCGATCGCTAAAAAGGTCAAACATTTGGTTTTGTTTCATAACCTTAGTAAGTGTTTGCCTTAAATCGTTAAAAAGGTGAAAAGTTTGGATTTGTTTCGTAACGTTTGTAAACATATGGCATAAATTGCTAAAATGGGGAAACATTTGGATTGGTTTCGTAACATTTATAAACGTTTGGCTTAAATCGCTAAAATGGAGAAACGCTTGGTTTTGTTTCATAACCTTTGTAAACGTTTAACTTAAATTGTTGAAAAGGAGAAATGTTTGGATTTGTTTCGTAACGTTTGTAAACGTTTCGCTTAAATTTCTAAAAAGGGGAAACTTTTGCTTTTGTTTCATAACGTTTGTAAGCGTTTGGCTATAATTGCTAAAAAGGTGAAACGCATGGATTTGTTTCGTAAAGTTTGCAAACATTTGGCTTTGTTTCGTAACGTTTGTAAACGTTTGGCCTAAATCGTAAAAAAAATGTGAAACGTTTGGATTTGTTTCGAAACGTCATAGGCGTTTTGTTTTGTTTCGTAACGTTTGTAAACGTTTGGCTTAAATCGCTAAAATGGTGAAACGTTTGGTTTTGTTTCGTAACGTTTGTAAACGTTTGGCTTAAATCGCTACAATTTGAAAACATTTGGATTTGTTTCGTAACGTTATAAACGTTTGGCTTAAATCTCTAAAAATTTGAAATGTTTGTATTTGTTTTTTAACGTTTTAAACGTTTGGTGTTGTTTTGTAACATTTATAAATGTTTGGCCTAAATCGCTAAAAAGGAGAAACGTTTGGAATTGTTTCGTAACATTTGTAAACGATTGGCTTAAATTGCTAAAAAGGTGAAACGCTTGGATTTGTTTCGTAAAGTTTGTAAACGTTTGGCTTTGTTTTGTAACGTTTGTAAACGTTTGGCTTAAATCGCTAAAAACGTGAAAGGTTTGGATTTGTTTCGTAACGTTTTAAACGTTTGGTTTTGTTTCGTAACGTTTGTCAACATTTGGCTTAAATCGCTAAAAAGGTTAAACGTTTGGTTTTGTTTCGTAACATTTATAAACGTTTGGATTAAATTGCTAAAAATGTGAAACGTTTGAATTTGTTCCGACACGTTTTAAATGTTTGGATTCATTTTGTAACGTTTGTAAATGTTTTGCTTAAATCGCTAGAAAGGTTAAACGTTTGGTTTATTTGCGTAACATTTGTAAACCTTCGGCTAAAATCGCTAAAAATGTGAAACGTTTGTTTTTGTTCCGTAATGTTTGTAAACATTTGGCATAAATCGCTAAAAGGCAAAACGTTTGGATTTCTTTCGTAATGTTTGTAAACGTTTGGCTTAAATTGCTAAAAAGGTGAAATGTTTGGATTTGTTACGTAATGTTTGTAAACGTTTGGAATAAATCGCTAAAATGGGGAAGAGTTTGGATTTGTTTCGTAAAGTTTTAAACGTTTGATTTTGTTTCGTAACGTTAATCAACGTTTGGCTTAAATCGCTAAAAAGGTGAAACGTCTGGATTTTTTTTGTAACGTTTGTAAACGTTTTGCTTATATTTCTAAAAAGGTGAAACGTTTGGATTTGTTTCGTAGCGTTTTTAAACGTTTGGCTTAAATCGCTAAAAATGGGAAACGTTTGGTTTTGTTCCGTAATGTTTGTAGACGTTTGGCTTAAATTGCTAAAAAGGGGAAACGTTTGGATTTGTTTCGTAAAGTTTGTAAACGTTTGGCTTTAATTGCTAAAAAGGTGAATGTTTTGGACTTGTTTCGTAACGTATGTAAACGTTTGGCATAAATCGCTAAAATGGGGAAACGTTTGGATTTGTTTCGTAACGTTTGTAAACGTTTGGCTTAAATCGCTAAAAAGGTGAAACATTTGGAATTTTTTCGTGATGTTTGTAAACATTTGGCTTAAATCGCTAAAAAGGTGTTACATTTGGATTTGTTTCGTAACGTTTGTAAACGTTTGACTTAAATTGCTAAAAAGGTGAAACGTTTGGATTTGTTTCGTAACGTTTGTAAACGTTTGTCTTAAATCGCTAAATAGGTGAAACGCTTTGATTTGTTTTGTAACGTTTGTAAACGTTTTGCTAAAGTTGCTAAAAATATGAAACGTTTGGTTTTGTTATGTAAACGTTTGTAAACGTTTTGCTTAAATCGCTAAAATTGGGAAACGTTTGGTTTTGTTTCGTAACGTTTGTAAACGTTTTGCTTAAATCGCTAAAAAGGGGAAACGTTTGGTTTTGTTTCATAACCTTTGTAAATGTTTGGCTTAAATCGCTGAAAAGGGGAAACGTTTGGATTTGTTTCGTAATGTTTGTAAACGTTTGGCTTATATCGCTAAAATGGGGAAATGTTTGGATTGTTTTTTTAACGTTTGTAAACGTTCCGTTTATATCGCTAAAATGGGGAAACGTGTGGTTTTGTTTCATAACCTTTGTAAACGTTTGGCTTAAATTGCTAAATAGGTGAAACGTTTGGATTTGTTTCGTAACGCTTGTAAACGTTTAGCTTAAATTTCTAACAAGGTGAAACGTTTGGTTATGTTTTGTAACGTTTGTAAACGTTTGGCTTAAGTTGCTAAAAAGGTGAAACGCTTGTATTTGTTTCGTAATGTTTACTAACGTTTCGCTTTGTTTCAAAACGTTTGGAAACATTTGGCTTAAATCGCTAAAAATGTGAAACATTTGGATTTGTTTCGTAATGTTTTAGGCGTTTGGTTTTTTTCGTAACGTTTGTAAAAGTTTGGCTTAATCTCTAAATATGGGAAACGTTTCGATTTGTTTTGTAACGTTTATACACGTTTGGCTTAAATTGCTAAAAAGGAGAAACATTTGGTTTTGTTTCGTAGAGTTTGTAACCGTTTGGCTTAAATCACTAAAAATGTGAAACATTTGGTTTTTCTTCGCAACGTTTGTAAACGTTTGGCTTAAATTGCTAAAAAGAGGAAACGTTTGGATTTGTTTCGTAACGTTTGTAAACGTTTGGCTTAAATCGCTAAAAAGGTGAAGGGCTTGGATTTGATTCATAACGTTAGTAAATGTTTGTTTTATATTGCTAAAAAGGTGAAATGTTTTGTTTTGTTTCGTAATATTTGGGTTAAATATCAAAAATGGGGAAAGGTTTTCATTTGTTTCATAACGTTTGTAAATGTTTGGCTTAAATCGCTAAAAAGGTGAAACGTTTGGATCTGTTTCCTAACGTTTGTAAACTTATTGGCATAAATCGCTAAAATGAGGAAACATTTGGATTGGTTTCGTAACATTTATAAACATTTGGCTTAAATCGCTAAAATGTGGAAACATTTGGTTTTGTTTCATAACCTTTGTAAACGTATGGCTTAAATTGCTAAAAAGGGAGAACCTTTGGATTTGTTTCGTAACTTTTGTAAATGTTTGGCTTAAATTTCTAAAAAGGGGAAACGTTTGGTTTTGTTTCATAACGTTTGTAAACGTTTGGCTTTAATTGCTAAAAAGGTGAAACGCTTGGATTTATTTCGTAACGTTTGCAAACGTTTGGCTTTGTTTCGTAACGTTTGTAAACGTTTGGCCTAAATCGCAAAAAAAAGTGAAACATTTGGATTTGTTTCAAACCTTATATGCGTTTTGTTTTGTTTCGTAACGTTTGAAAACGTTTAGCTTAAATCGCTAAAAAGGTGAAACGTTTGGTTTTGTTTTGTAACGTTTGTAAACATTTGGCATAAATCGCTACAAATGTGAAACGTTTGGATTTTTTTCATAACGTTATAAACGTTTGGCTTAAATCTCTAAAAATTTGAAAGGTTTGGATTTGTTTTGTAACGTTTGAAATGTTTGGCTTTGTTTTGTAACGTTTATAAATTTTTGGCTTAAATCGCTAAAAAGGTGAAACATTTGGAATTGTTTCGTAACGTTTGTAAACGATTGGCTTCAATTGCTAAAAAGGTGAAATGCTTGGATTTGTTTCGTAATGTTTGTAAACGTTTGGGTTTGTTCCGTAACATTTGTAAACGTTTGGCTTAAATCGCTAAAAACGTGAAACGTTTGGATTTGTTTCGTAATGTTTTAAATGTTTGGTTTTGTTTCATAACTTTTGTCAACATTTAGCTTAAATCGCTAAAAAGGTAAAACATTTGGTTTTGTTTCGTAACATTTGTAAACGTTTGGCTTAAATCGCTAAAAATGTGAAACGTTTGCATTTGTTTCGTAATGTTTTAAACCTTTGGATTGGTTTTAAACGTTTGTAAATGTTTTGCTTAAATCGCTAAAAAGGTGAAACGTTTGGTTTGTTTGCGTAATGTGTGTAAACGTTCGGAAAAATCGAGAAAAATGTGAAACGTTTGTTTTTGTTCCGTAACGTTTGTAAGCCTTTGTCATAAATCGCTAAAAAGGCGAAACGTTTGGATTTCTTTCGTAAAGTTTGTAAATGTTTGGCTTAAATTGCTAAAAAGGTGAAATGTTTAGATTTGTTTCGTAAACTTTGTAAACGTTTGGAATAAATCGCTAAAATGGGGAAACGTTTGGATTTGTTTCGTAAAGTTTAACGTTTGGTATAGTTTCGTAGCGTTTGTAAACGTTTGGCTTAAATCGTTAAAAATGGCAAACGTTTGGTTTTGTTTCGTAACGTTTGTAAACGTTTCGCTTAAATCGCAAAAATCGGGAAATGTTTGGATTTGTTTTGTAACGTTTGTAAACATTTGGCTTAAATCGCTAAAAAGGCGAAACGTTTGGAATTGTTTCGTTTGTAAACCTTTGGCTTAAATCGCTAAAAAGGGGAAACGTTTGGATTTGTTTCGCAATGTTTGTAAAAGTTTGGCTTATATCGCTAAATAGGTGAAACGCTTGGATTTGTTTCGTAACGTTTGTAAACGTTTTGCTAAAGTTGCTAAAAAGGTGAAACGTTTGGTTTTGTTTTGTAAAGTTCGTAAACGTTTGGCTTAAATTGCTAAAATGGGGAAACGTTTAGATTTGTTTCGTAACGTTTGTAAACGTCTGGCTTAAATCGCTAAAAAGGTGAAACGTTTGGATTGTTTCCGTAACGTTTGTAAACGTTTGGCTTAAATCGCTAAAAAGGGAAAACGTTTGGTTTTGTTTCATAACCTTTGTAAATGTTTGGCTTAAATAGCTGAAAAGGGGAAACGTTTGGATTTGTTTTGTAACGTTTGTAAACGTTTGGCTTATATCGCTAAAATGGGAAAACGTTTGGATTGGTTTCATAATGTTTGTAAACGTTTGGCTTAAATCGTTAAAATAGGGAAACGTTTGGTTTTGTTTCATAACCTTTGTAAACGTTTGGCTTAAATTGCGAAAAAAGGTGAAACATTTTGATTAGTTTCGTAACGTTTGTAAACGTTTAGCTTAAATTTCTAAAAAGGTGAAACGTTTGGTTATGTTTCGTAATGCTTGTAAATGTTTGGCTTTAATTGCTAAAAAGGTGAAACGCTTGTATTTCTTTTGTAACGTTTGCAAACTATTAGCTTTATTTCGTAACATTTGTAAACGTTTGGCTTAAATTGCTAATAATTTGAAACGTTTGGATTTGTTTCGTAACGTTTTAAGCGTTTGGTTTTGTTTCGTAACGTTTGTAAAAGTTTGGCTTAAATTGCTAAAAAGGTGAAAAATTTGGTTTTGTTTCGTAACATATGTAATCGTGTGGCTTAAATCGCTAAAAATGCGAAACATTTGGATTTGTTTCGCATTGTTTTAAAAGTTTGGCCTTAATCTCCAAAAATGGGAAACGTTTGGATTTGTTTTGTAACGTTTATAAACGTTCGGCTTAAATTGCTAAAAAGGAGAAACGTTTGGATTTGTTTCGAAGAGTTTGTAAATGTTTAGCTTAAATCGCTGAAAACGGGAAATGTTTAGATTTGTTCCGTAATGTTTGTAAACGTTTGGCTTAAATTGCTAAAAAGGGGAAACGTTTGGATTTGTTTCGTAACTTTTGTAAACGTTTGGCTTCAATCGCTAAAAAGGTGAAACTTTTGGACTTGTTTAGTAACGTATGTAAATGTTTGGTTTAAATCGCTAAAATGGGGAAATGTTTGGATTCGCTTCGTAATGTTTGTATACGTTTGGCTTAAATCGCCAAAAAGGTGAAACGTTTGGAATTGTTTCGTAACGTTTGTAAACGTCTGGCTTAAATCGCTAAAAAGGTGTTACGTTTGGATTTGTTTCGTAAAGTTTGTAAACGTTTGTAAACGTTTTGCTTATATCAATAAAAAGGCGAAACGTTTGTATTTGTTTCGTAACGTTTATAAAGGTTTGGCTTAAAATGCTAAAAAGGTGAAACGTTTAGATTTGTTTAGTATCATTTGTAAACATTTGGCTTAAATCGCTAAATAGGTGAAACGTTTGGATTTGTTTCCTAACGTTTATAAATGTTTGGCTTAAATCGCTAAAATGACTAAACATTTAATTTTGTTCCGTAACGTTTGTAAACATTTGGTTTAAATCGCTAAAAAGGGTGAAACGTTTGGTTTTGTTTCGTAACGTTTGTAAACGTTTGGCTTAAATCGCTAAAATAGGAAAACATTTAAATTTCTTTCCTAAGGTTTGTAAACGTTTGGCTTATATCAATAAAAAGGCGAAACATTTTTATTTGTTTCGTAACGTTTGTAAACGTTTGGCTTAAATTGCTAAAAAGGTGAAACGTTTAGATTTGTTTTGTATCATTCGTAAACGTTTAGCTTAAATCGCTAAATAGGTGAAACGCTTGGATTTGCTTCGAAACGTTTGTAAACGTTTTGCTTAAATTGCTAAAAAGGTGAAACGTTTAGATTTGTTTTGTATCATTTGTAAACATTTAGCTTAAATCGCTAAATAGGGGAAACGTTTGGATTTGTTTCGTAATGTTTGTAAACGTTTGGCTTAAATTGATAAAAAGGTGAAATGCTTGGATTTGTTTCGTAACGTTTGTAAACGTTTGGCTTAAATTGCTAAAAGGGGAAATGTTTGGATTTGTTTCCTAACGTTTATAAATGTTTGGCTTAAATCGCTAAAATGGCAAAAAATTTAATTTTGTTTCGTAACGTTTGTAAATGTTTGGTTTAAATCGCTAAAAAGGGTTAAACGTTTGGTTTTGTTTCGTAACGTTTGTATACGTTTAGATTTAATCGCTAAAATAGGTAAACGTTTGGATTTTTTTCCTCAGGTTTGTAAACGTTTGACTTATATCAATAAAAAGGCGAAACGTTTGTATTTGTTTCGTAACGTTTGTAAACGTTTGGCTTAAATCGCTAAAATAGGGAAACGTTTGGAATAGTTTCGTAACGTTTGTAAACGTTAAGCTTAAATCGCTAAAAAGGTGAAACGTTTGGATTTGTTTGTAAAGGTTCGGATTAAATCGCTAAAAAGGTGAAACGTTTGGATTAATTCTTTCGTAACGTTTGTAAACATTTGGCTTAAATTGCTAAAAAGGTGAAAAGCTTGGATTTATTTCGTAACGTTTGTAAACGTTTGGCTTAAATTGCTAAAAAGGTGAAATGCTTGGATTTGTTTTGTAATGATTGTAAACGTTTGGCTTAAATTGCTAAAAAGCTGAAACATTTGGATTTGTTTCGTAACGTTGGTAAATGTTTGGCTGAAATTACTAAGAAGGTAAAAAGGTGAAACGTTTGGTTGTTTCGTAACGTTGGTAAACGTTTGGCTGAAATTGCTAAGAAGGTAAAAATGGGGAAACATTTGGATTTGTTTCGTAACCTTTATAAACGTTTGGCTAAAAAGGTGAAACATATGGATTTGTTTTATAACGTTTGTAAACGTTTGTCTGATATTGCTAAAAAGGTCAAACGCTTGGATTTGTTTCGTATCGTTTGTAAGAGTTTGGCTTAAATTGCTAAAAAGGTGAAACGTTTGGATTTGTTTCATAAATTTGTTTCGTAACGTTTGAAACTGTTTTTTTTAATCACCAAAATGGGGAAACGTTTGGATTTGTTTCGTAACGTTTGTAAACGTTTGGCTTAAATTACTAAACAGGAGAAACGTTTGAATTTGTTTTGTAACGTTTGTAAACGTTTGGTGTTAATCGCTAAAAAGGTAAAACGTTTGGATTAGTTTGTAATGTTTGTAAATGTTTGGTTTAAATTGATAAAAAGGTTAAACGCTTGGATTTGCTTCGTAACGTTTGTAACCATTTGGCTTAAATTGCTAAAAAGGGGAAATCTTTAGATTTGTTTTGTATCATTTGTAAACGTTTGGCTTAAATCGCTAAATAGGAGAAACGTTTGGATTTGTTTCGTAATGTTTGTAAACGTTTGGCTTAAATTGATAAAAAGGTAAAACGCTTGAATTTGTTCGATAACGTTTGTAAACGTTTGGCTTAAATTACTAAAAATGGGAAACGTTCGGATTTATTTCCTAACGTTTATAAACGTTTGGCTTAAATCGCGAAAATGGCGAAACGTTTAATTTTGTTTCGTAACGTTTGTAAACGTTTGGTTTAAATTGCTAAAAAGGGTGAAATGTTTTGTTTTGTTTCGTAACGTTTGTAAACGTTTGGCTTAAATCGCTAAAATAGGGAACATTTGGATTTCTTTCCTAAGGTTCGTAAACGTTTGCCTTATATCAATAAAAAGGCAAACATTTGTATTTGTTTCGTAACGTTTGTAAACGTTTGGCTTAAATTGTTAAAAAGGTGAAATATTTAGATTTGTTTTGTATCATTTATAAACGTTTGGCTTAAATCGCTAAATAGGTGAAACATTTGGATTTGTTTCGTAATGTTTATAAACGTTTGGCTTAAATTGCTAAAATGGCGAAACATTTAATTTTGTTTCGTAACGTTTGTAAACTTTTGGCTTAAATCGCTAAAAAGGGTGAAACGTTTGGTTTTGTTTTGTAACGTTTGTAAACGTTTGGCTTAAATTGCTAAAAAGGTGAAAAGTTTGGATTTATTTCGTAACATTTGTAAACGTTTGGCTTAAATTGCTAAAAAGGTGAAAAGTTTGGATTTATTTCGTAACATTTGTAAACGTTTGGCTTAAATTGCTAAAAAGGTGAAACGTTTAGATTTGTTTCCTAACGTTTATAAATGTTTGGCTTAAATCGCTAAATAGGTGAAACATTTGGATTTGTTTCGTAATGTTTATAAACGTTTGGCTTAAATTGCTAAAATGGCGAAACATTTAATTTTGTTTCGTAACGTTTGTAAACTTTTGGTTTAAATCGCTAAAAAGGGTGAAACATTTGGTTTTGTTTTGTAACGTTTGTAAACGTTTGGCTTAAATAACTAAATTAGGAAAACATTTGGATTTCTTTCCTAAGGTTTGTAAACGTTTTGCTTATATCAATAAAAAGGCGAAACGTTTGTATTTGTTTCGTAACGTTTGTAAAGGTTTGGCGTAAATTGCTAAAAAGGTGAAACGTTTAGATTTGTTTAGTATCATTTGTAAACGTTTGGCTTAAATCTCTAAATAGGTGAAACGTTTGGATTTGTTTCCTAACGTTTATAAATGTTTGGCTTAAATCGCTAAAATGAGTAAACATTTAATTTTGTTCCGTAACGTTTGTAAACATTTGGTTTAAATCGCTAAAAAGGGTGAAACATTTGGTTTTGTTTCGTAACGTTTGTAAACGTTTGGCTTAAATCGCTAAAATAGGAAAACATTTAAATTTCTTTCCTAAGGTTTGTAAACGTTTGGCTTATATCAATAAAAAGGCGAAACATTTGTATTTGTTTCGTAACGTTTGTAAACGTTTGACTTAAATTGCTAAAAAGGTGAAACGTTTAGATTTGTTTTGTATCATTCGTAAACGTTTAGCTTAAATCGCTAAATAGGTGAAACGCTTGGATTTGCTTCGAAACGTTTGTAAACGTTTGGCTTAAATTGCTAAAAAGGTGAAACGTTTAGATTTGTTTTGTATCATTTGTAAACGTTTAGCTTAAATCGCTAAATAGGGAAAACGTTTGGATTTGTTTCGTAATGTTTGTAAACGTTTGGTTTAAATTGATAAAAAGGTGAAATGCTTGGATTTGTTTCATAACGTTTGTAAACATTTGGCATAAATTGCTAAAAAGGGGAAATGTTTGGATTTGTTTCCTAACGTTTATAAATGTTTGGCTTAAATCGCTAAAATGGCAAAAAATTTAATTTTGTTTCGTAACGTTTGTAAATGTTTGGTTTAAATCGCTAAAAAGGGTTAAACGTTTGGTTTTGTTTCGTAACGTTTGTAAACGTTTAGATTTAATCGCTAAAATAGGTAAACGTTTGGATTTTTTTCCTCAGGTTTGTAAACGTTTGGCTTATATCAATAAAAAGGCGAAACGTTTGTATTTGTTTCGTAACATTTGTAAACGTTTGGCTTAAATCGCTAAAATAGGGAAACGTTTGGAATAGTTTCGTAACGTTTGTAAACATTAAGCTTAAATCGCTAAAAAGGTGAAACGTTTGGATTTGTTTGTAAAGGTTCGGATTAAATCGCTAAAAAGGTGAAACGTTTGGATTAATTCTTTCATAAAGTTTGTAAACGTTTGGCTTAAATTGCTAAAAAGGTGAAAAGTTTTGATTTATTTCGTAACATTTGTAAACGTTTGGCTTAAATTGCTAAAAAGGTGAAATGCTTGGATTGGTTTCGTAACGTTTGTACACGTATGTCTTAAATTACTAAAAAGGAGAAGCGTTTGGATTTGTTTCGTAACGTTTGTAAACGTTTGGCGTTAATCCCTAAAAAGGTGAAACGTTTGGATTAATTTGTAATGTTTGTAAATGTTTGGCTTAAATTGATAAAAAGGTGAAAAGTTTGGATTTGTTAGTAAAGGTTCGGCTTAAATCGCTAAAAAGGTGAAACGTTTGGATTAATTCTTTCGTAACGTTTGTAAACATTTGGCTTAAATTGCTAAAAAGGTGAAAAGCTTGGATTTATTTCGTAACGTTTGTAAACGTTTGGCTTAAATTGCTAAAAAGGTGAAATGCTTGGATTTATTTCGTAATGATTGTAAACGTTTGGCTTAAATTGCTAAAAAGTTGAAACGCCTGGATTTGTTTCGTATCGTTTGTAAGAGTTTGGCTTAAATTGCTGAAACGGTGAAACGTTTGGATTCGTTTCATAAATTTGTTTCGTAACGTTTGTAACCGTTTTTCTTTAATCACCAAAATGGGGAAACGTTTTTATTTGTTTCGTAACGTTTGTAAACGTTTGGCTTAAATTACTAAAAAGGAGAAACGTTTGGATTTGTTTCGTAACGTTTGTAAATGTTTGGCGTTAATCGCTAAAAAGGTAAAACGTTTGGATTAGTTTGTAATGTTTGTAAATGTTTGCCTTACATTGATAAAAAGGTTAAACGCTTGGATTTGCTTCGTAACGTTTGTAACCATTTGGCTTAAATTGCTAAAAAGGCGAAATTTTTAGAGTTATTTTGTATCATTTGCAAACGTTTGGCTTAAATCGCTAAATAGGTGAAACGTTTGGATTTGTTTCGCAATGTTTGTAAACGTTTGGCTTATATTGATAAAAAGGTGAAACGCTTGGATTTGTTTCGTAACGTTTGTAAACGTTTGGCTTGAATTACTAAAAAGTTGAAAAGCTTGGATTTGTTTCCTAACGTTTATAAACGTTTGGCTTAAATCGCTAAAATGGCGAAACATATAATTTTGTTTCGTAACGTTTGTAAACGTTTGGTTTAAATTGCTAAAAAGGGTGAAACGTTTGGTTTTGTTTCGCAACGTTTGTAAACGTTTGGCTTAAATTGCTAAAAAGGGTAAACGTTTAGATTTGTTTTGTATCATTTGTAAACGTTTGACTTAAATCGCTAAATAGGTGAAACGTTTGGATTTGTTTCGTAATGTTTGTAAACATTTGGCTTAAATTGATAAAAAGGTGAAACGCTTGGATTTGTTTCGTAACGTTTGTAAACGTTTGGTTTAAATTGCTAAAAAGGTGAAACATTTGGATATGTTTTCTAACGTTTATAAAAGTTTGGCTTAAATCGTTAAAATGGCGAAACATTTAATTTTGTTTCGTAACATTTGTAAACGTTTGGTTTAAATCGCTAAAAAGAGTGAAACGTTTGGTTTTGTTTCGTAACGTTTGTAAATGTTTGGCTTAAATTGCTAAAATAAGAAAACATTTGGATTTCTTTCCTAAGGTTTGTAAACATTTGGCTTATATCAATAAAAAGGCGATACGATTGTATTTGTTTCGTAACGTTTGTAAACGTTTGGCATAAATTGCTAAAATGGGGAAACGTTTGGATTAGTTTCGTAACGTTTGTAAACGTTAAGCTTAAATCGCTAAAAAGGTGAAACGTTTGGATTTGTTTGTAAAGGTTCGGCTTAAATCGCTAAAAAGGTGAAACGTTTGGATTAATTCTTTCATAATGTTTGTAAACGTTTGGCTTAAATTGCTAAAAAGGTGAAAAGTTTGGATTTATTTCGTAACATTTGTAAACGTTTGGCTTAAATTGCTAAAAAGGTGAAATGCTTGGATTGGTTTCGTAACGTTTGTATACGTTTGGCTTAAATTACTAAAAAGGAGAAGCGTTTGGATTTGTTTCGTAACGTTTGTAAACGTTTGGCGTTAAATTGCTAAAAAGGTGAAACGTTTGGATTCGTTTCATAATTTTTTTTCGTAACGTTTGTAACCGTTTTTCTTTAATCACCAAAATGGGTAAACGTTTGGCTTAAATTACTAAAAAGGAGAAACGTTTGAATTTGTTTCGTAACGTTTGTAAACGTTTGGCGTTAATCGCTAAAAAGGTAAAATGTTTGGATTAGTTTGTAATGTTTGTAAATGTTTGGCTTAAATTGATAAAAAGGTTAAACGCTTGGATTTGGTTCGTAACGTTTGTAAACGTTTGGCTTAAATTGCTAAAAAGGTGAAACGTTTAGATTTGTTTTGTATCATTTGTAAACGTTTGACTTAAATCACTAAATAAGTGAAACGTTTGGATTTGTTTCGTAATGTTTGTAAATGTTTAGCTTAAATTGATAAAAAGTTGAAACGCATGGATTTGTTTCGTAACGTTTGTAAACGTTTGGCTTAAATTGCTAAAAAGGTGAAACGTTTGGATTTGTTTCCTAACGTTTATAAACGTTTGGCTTAAATCGCTAAAATGGGAAAACTTTTAATTTTGTTTCGTAACGTTTGTAAACGCTTGGTTTAAATCGCTAAAAAGGGTGAAACGTTTGGTTTTGCTTCGTAACGTTTGTAAACGTTTGGCTCAAATCGATAAAATAGGGAAACATTTGGATTTCTTTCCTAAGGTTTGTAAATGTTTGGCTTATATCAAAAAAAAGGCAAAACGTTTGTATTTGTTTCGTAACGTTTGTAAATGTTTGGCTTAAATTGCTAAAAACGTGAAACGTTTCTATTTGTTTTGTATCATTTGTAAACGTTTGGCTTAAATCGCTAAATAGGTGAAACGTTTGGATTTATTTCGTAATGTTTATAAACGTTTCACTTAAATCGCTAAAATGGCGAAACATTTAATTTTGTTTCATAACGTTTGTAAACGTTTGGTTTAAATCGCCAAAAAGGGTGACACGTTGGTTTTGTTTCGTAAAGTTTGTAGACGTTTGGCTTAAATCACTAAAATAGGGAAACATTTGGATTTCTTTTCTAATTTTTGTAAACTTTTGGCTTATATCAATAAAAAGGCGAAACATTTGTATTTGTTTTGGTAACGTTTGTAAACGTTTGGCTTAAATTGCTAAAAAGGTGAAACGTTTAGATTTGTTTTGTATCATTTGTAAACGCGTGGCTTAAATCGATAAATAGGTGAAACGTTTGGATTTGTTTCTTAACATTTATAAACTTTTGGCTTAAATCGCTAAAATGGCGAAACATTTAATTTAGTTTCGTAATGTTTGTAAACGTTTGGTTTAAATCGCTAATAAGGGTGAAACCTTTTGTTTTGTTTCGTAACGTTTGTAAACGTTTGGCTTTAATTGCTAAAATAAGAAACCATTTGGATTTCTTTCCTAAGGTTTGTAAACGTTTGTCTTATATCAATAAAAAGGCGAAACGTTTGTATTTGTTTCGTAACTTTTGTAAACGTTTGGCTTAAATTGCTAAAAAGGTGAAACGTTTAGATTTGTTTTGTATCATTCGTAAACGTTTAGCTTAAATCGCTAAATAGGTGAAACGCTTGGATTTGCTTCGAAACGTTTGGCTTAAATTGCTAAAAAGGTGAAACGTTTAGATTTGTTTTGTATCATTTGTAAACGTTTAGCTTAAATCGCTAAATAGGGAAAACGTTTGGATTTGTTTCGTAATGTTTGTAAACGTTTGGCTTAAATTGATAAAAAGGTGAAATGCTTGGATTTGTTTCGTAACGTTTGTAAACGTTTGGCTTAAATTGCTAAAAAGGGGAAATGTTTGGATTTGTTTCCAAACGTTTATAAATGTTTGGCTTAAATCGCTAAAATGGCAAAAAATTTAATTTTGTTTCGTAACGTTTGTAAATGTTTGGTTTAAATCGCTAAAAAGGGTTAAACGTTTGGTTTTGTTTCGTAACGTTTGTAAACGTTTAGATTTAATCGCTAAAATAGGTAAACGTTTGGATTTGTTTCCTCAGGTTTGTAAACGTTTGGCTTATATCAATAAAAAGGCGAAACGTTTGTATTTGTTTCGTAACATTTGTAAACGCTTGGCTTAAATCGCTAAAATAGGGAAACGTTTGGAATAGTTTCGTAACGTTTGTAAACGTTAAGCTTAAATCGCTAAAAAGGTGAAACGTTTGGATTTGTTTGTAAAGGTTCGGATTAAATCGCTAAAAAGGTGAAACGTTTGGATTAATTCTTTCATAAAGTTTGCAAACGTTTGGCTTAAATTGCTAAAAAGGTGAAAAGTTTGGATTTATTTCGTAACATTTGTAAACGTTTGGCTTAAATTGCTAAAAAGGTGAAAAGTTTGGATTTATTTCGTAACATTTGTAAACGTTTGGCTTAAATTGCTAAAAAGGTGAAACGTTTAGATTTGTTTTGTATCATTTGTAAACGTTTGGCTTAAATCGATCAATAGGTGAAACGTTTGGATTTGTTTCTTAACGTTTATAAACTTTTGGCTTAAATCGCTAAAATGGCGAAACATTTAATTTAGTTTCGTAATGTTTGTAAACGTTTGGTTTAAATCGCTAATAAGGGTGAAACGTTTTGTTTTGTTTCGTAACGTTTGTAAACGTTTGGCTTAAATCGCTAAAATAACAAACCATTTGGATTTCTTTCCTAAGGTTTGTAAACGTTTGACTTATATCAATAAAAAGGCGAAACGTTTGTATTTGTTTCGTAACGTTTGTAAACGTTTGGCTTAAATTGCTAAAAAGATGAAACGTTTAGATTTGTTTTGTATCATTTGTAAACGTTTGGCTTAAATCGCTAAATAGGTGAAACATTTAGATTTGTTTCGTAATCTTTGTAAACGTTTGGCTTAAATTGATTAAAAGGTGAAATGCTTGGATTTGTTTCGTAACGTTTGTAAACGTTTGGCTTAAATTGCTAAAAAGGTGAAACGTTTGGATTTGTTTCCTAACATTTATAAACGTTTGGCTTAAATCGCTAAAATGGAAAAACATTTAATTTTGTTTCGTGATGTTTGTAAATGTTTGGTTTAAATCGCTAAAAAGGGTGAAACGTTTGGTTTTGTTTCGTAACGTTTGTAAACGTTACGCTTAAATCGCTAAAATAGGGAAACATTCGGATTTCTTTCCTAAAGTTTGTAAATGTTTGGCTTATATTAATAAAAAGGCGAAACGTTTATATTTGTTTCGTAACGTTTATAAATGTTTGGCTTAAATTGCTAAAATGGGGAAACGTTTGGATTACTTTCGTAACGTTTGTAAACGTTAATCTTAAATCGCTAAAAAGGTGAAACGTTTGGATTTGTTTGCAAAGGTTCGGCTTAAATCGCTAAAAAGGTGAAACGGTTTGATTAATTCTTTCGTAACGTTTGTAAACATTTGGCTTAAATTGCTAAAAAGGTGAAAAGTTTTGATTTATTTCGTAACGTTTGTAAACGTTTGGCTTAAATTGCTAAAAAGGTGAAATGCTTGGATTTGTTTCGTAATGATTGTAAATGTTTGGCTTAAATTGCTAAAGAGATGAAACGTTTGGATTTGTTTCGTAACGTTGGTAAACGTTTGGCTGAAATTGCTAAGAAGGTAAAAATGGGGAAACCTTTGGATTTATTTCATAACGTTTATAAACTTTTGGCTAAAAAGGTGAAACATTTGGATTTGTTTCGTAACGTTTGTAAACGTTTGGCTTATATTGCTAAAAAGGTGAAATGCTTGGATTTGTTTCGTATCGTTTGTAAGAGTTTGGCTTAAATTGCTAAAAAGGTGAAGCATTTGGATTTGTTTCATATATTTGTTTCGTAACGTTTGTAAACGTTTTTCTTTAATCACCAAAATGTGGAAACATTTGGATTTATTTCGTAACATTGGTAAACGCTTGGCTTAAATTACTAAAAAGGAGAAACGTTTGGATTTGTTTCGTAACGTTTGTAAACGTTTGGCGTAAATCGTTAAAAAGATGAAACGTTTGGATTAGTTTGTAATGTTTGTAAACGCTTGGCTTAAATTGATAAAGAGGTTAAACGCTTAGATTTGCTTCGTAACGTATGTAAACGTTTGGCTTAAATGGCTAGAAAGGGGAAACGTTTAGATTTGTTTTGTATCATTTATAAACGTTTGGCTTAAATCGCTAAATAGGTGAAACGTTTGGATTTGTTTCGTAATGTTTGTAAGCGTTTTGCTTAAATTGCTAATAAGTTGAAACGCTTGGTTCTGTTTCATAACTTTTGTAAACGTTTGGCATAAATTGCCAAAAATGTGACACGTTTGAATTTGTTTCGTAACGTTTTAAACATTTGGATTAAATTGCTAAAAGTATGAAACATTTGGATTTGTGTAAACATTTGGCTTAAATTGCTAAAAAGCTGAAACGTTTTGTTTTGTTTTGTAACGTTTGTAAACATTCGGCTTAAATCGTTACAATGGTGAAACGTTTTTTTTGTTTCGTAAAGTTTGTAAACGTTTGGCTTAAATTGCTAAAAAGGTGAAACACTTGGATTTTGTTTTGTAATGTTTGTAAACGTTTGGCTTAAATTGCTAAAGAGGTGAAATGTTTGGATTTGTTTCCTAACGTTTATAAACGTTTTGCTTAAATCGCTAAAATGGAAAAACATTTAATTTTGTTTCGTAACGTTTGTAAACGTTTGGTTAAAATCGCTAAAAAGGGTAAAACGTTTGGTTTTGTTTCGTAACGTTTGTAAACGTTTGGCTTAAATCGATTAAATAGGGAAACATTTGGATTTCTTTCCTTTGGTTTGTAAACGTTTGGCTTATATCAATAAAAAGGCAAAACGTTTGTATTTGTTTCGTAACGTTTGTAAACGTTTGGCGTTAATCGCAAAAAAGATGAAACGTTTGGATTAGTTTGTAATGTTTGTAAACGTTTGGCTTAAATCGCTAAATATGTGAAACGTTTGGATTTTCTTCGTAATGTTTATAAATGTTTCGCTTAAATCCCTAAAATGGCAAAACATTTAATTTTGTTTTGTAACGTTTGTAAACGTTTGGCTTAAATCGCTAAATAGGATAAATGTTTGGATTTGTTTCGTAAAGTTTGTAAACGTTTGGCTTAAATTGCTAAAAAGGTGAAACGCTTTGATTTGTTTCGTAATGTTTGTAATCGTTTGGCTTAAATTGCAAAAAAGGTGAAACGTTTTGATTTGTTTTAACGTTTATAAACGTTTGGCTTAAAACGCTAAAATGGGGAAACGTTTGGTTTTGTTTCGTAACGTTTGTAAACGTTTGACTTAAATCGCTAAAAAAGATGAAACATTTGGATTTGTTTTGTAACGTTTGTAAACGTTTGGCTTAAATTGCTAAAATCGGGAAACATTTCGATTTGTTGAGTATGGTTTGCAAACCTTTGGCTTAAATCGCTAAAAAGGTGAAACGTTTGGATTTGTTTTATAACGTTTGTAAACGTTTGGATTTGTTTCGAAACGCTTGGTTTTTTTTCATAACATTTGTAAACGTTTGGCTTAAATTGCTAAAAAAGTGAAACGCTTGGATTTGTTTTGTAATGTTAGTGAACATTTGGTTTAAATAGCTAAAATGGGGAAACATTTGGATTTTTTTGTATCGTTTGTAAACGTTTGGTTTAAATCGCTAAAAATGTGAATCGTTTATTTTTGTTCAAAGGTTGTAAACGTTTGGATTTGTTTTATAATGTTTTTTTCGTTCGGCTTAAATTATTAAAAATGTGAAACATTTAGATTTGTTTCGTAACGTTTGTAAACGTTTGGCTTAAATCGCTAAAAAGGTGAAATGCTTGGATTTGTTTCCTAACGTTTGTAAACATTTGGCTTAAATCGCTAAAAATGTGAAACATTTGGATTTTTTTCATAACATTTGTAAACATTTGGTTTTGTTTCTTAATGATTGTAAACGTTTGGACTAAATCTCTAAAATTGTTGAAAGTTTGGATTTGTTTCGTAACCTTTGTAAACGTTGGGCTTAAATCGCTAAAAAGGTGAAACGCTTGGATTTGTTTCGTAACGTTTGTAAACATTTGGCTTAAATCGCTAAAAAGGTGAAACATTTGGTTTTGTTTCATAACGTTTGTAAACGTTTGGCTTAAATCGCTAAAAATGTAAAATGTTTCGATTTAAATTGTAACGTTTTTAAACATTTGGCTTAAATCGCTAAAAAGGTGAAACGTTTGGATTTGTTTCGTAACGTTTGTATACATTTGGCTTAAATTGCAACAAAGGTGAAACGTTTGGATTTGTTTCGTAACGTTTTGTTTCATAATGTTTCGATTTGGCTTCATAACGTTATAAACGTTTGGCTTATTTCGCGAAAAAGGTGAAATGTTGGATTTGCTTCATAAGATTATAAACGCTTGGTTTTGTTTCGTAACGTTTGTAAAAGTTTGGCTTAAATTGCTAAAAAGGTGAAACGCTTGGATTTGTTTCATAATGTTTGTAAACATCTGGCTTAAATTGCTAAAAAGGTGAAACGTTTGGATTAGTTTTGTAACATTTGTAAACGTTTGGCTAAAAATGCTAAAAAAGTAAAAATGAGGAAATATTTGGATTTGTTTCGTAATGTTTCTAAAGGTTTGGCTAACAAGGGGAAACGTTTGGATTTTTTTCGTAACGTTTGTAAACGTTTGGCTTATATTGCTAAAAAGATGAAACGTTTGGATTTGTTTCGTAACGTTTGTAAATGTTTTACTTAAATCGCTAAAAATGTAAAATATGGATTTTGTTTCGTAGCGTTTGTAAACGTTTGGCTTAAATAGGTAAAAAGGTGAAACGTTTAGTTTTGTTTCGTAACGTTTGCAAACGTTTGGCTTAAATCGCTAAAAAGGTGAAACATTTGGATTTGTTTCGTAACGTTTGTAAACGTTTGGCTTAAATCGCTAAAAAGGTGAAAAGTTTGGATATGTTTCGTAAAGTTATAAACGTTTGGCTTCAATTGCTAAAAGGGTGAAAAGCTAGGATTTATTTCGTAACGTTTGTAAACGTTTGGCTTAAATCGCTAAAAAGGTGAAACGTTTGGATTTGTTTCTTAACGTTTGTAAACGTTTGGCTTAAATCGCTAAAAAGGTGAAACGATTGGATTTGTTTCGTAACGTTTGTAAACATTTGGCTTAAATTGCTAAAAAGGGGAAATGTTTCTGTCACGACCCATTTTCATGAATCGTGACCGGCGCTAGGGCATGGGTAATATATTACCAACACCCGTAGCTAGCCTTCCTTATAATATACAATTCAATAAACCTGCAGAAAATCAATGCTCGGGGGCAACCGAGACTTCAGCCTAATTCTAGCAGTTATAATATTCAACAATTAATATAACATGCTCATCCAATTCTGAGTCTAAAAATAGGCATAACATAAACCAGTGTAAATAATGTAACATGCCAGAGCAATATATCTAGTCGGACCAATCCGACAATATCTGTAATAATAATAAAGACGTCTAGTCAACTACTGCGGTCTAAGATAATAATAGTTTGATAGTTATACTAAAATAAATGGAACCTCCGAGAAAAAGTAAATGCGGAGATCACCAGACTCTCTTAGATCATAATCCTGGGAAAAATTGGGAAAACAACGGGGTTAGATATACTGAGATGAGTTTATACCACTATTTACATTTATCAAGTGGAAAACCTTTTAAAACGTTTAAAACATTTAATAACGATATTACGAATAGTAGTTAGAACCCTAATCCACAATTCTAAATAATAAACATAATCCAATAGGCCTGGTCCCGAGAGCTAAGCTACACCGAGTTACCACTGACCACACTTTTACCATATCCAGGGTCCCGAGAGCTGTGCTACACCGAGTTACTCTATTTGGTCCCGAGAGCTATGCTCACACCGAGTTACCACATTTTCATAAATACCTTACCCAGATCATTACCGGTGCGCACGCAGTCCTAATGATGTCCATTATGTAGAATGTTCCAACTAAGAGCCATAATATATAAACAGTTCGAAATATACGTACAGTATATATATTTAATATTTAAAATAACAATTTACTTAATAAAGCGGTAAATAGTAAGTACAAACTCACTGCTTGCTAATCCACGTGATAACCGGCAAGCAACTAATCCTGGTTTGCATCTGAAGCGCGAACAGTAGACGGGTCTAGACAAATAAAATAATTATTAAAACAGACCCTAACTCTAGAGTGTACTAGACACCATATAGGACTAGCACAAATAACACGTCGGAATTAAATAATCCAAAGCAACACAAAAATACCCAAAAGGTAGCAATGCACAATTATTACAAGTCTATTGAGTTCTCGCTTAAAATCCGATTTAGAAATATTATTTAATAATATTTAAATAATAATTGATTTTCAAATAATGGGTTAGCCGAGTTACCAATAACTACCAAGGTAACCTCACTTGTCGGGTGACCCAAGTCTAACCCGACTCAAAATGTTTATCAATTATAAACCCGAGTTTATATTTATAAAATAATTCGATAAAATAATAATCCATTTTAAAAGCAGAACTCAATAACTTCAATTTCAATTAACCCAAGTTACAACCCAAGAATCTAACCATTTTAAGTTTATAAAAGTTTAGGGACTAAACAGTACTTTAGCCAATTAGGGACTAAACTGTACTTTAGCCAATTAGGGACTAAACTGTACTTTAGTCAATTTGATGTTTAAAATCAAATTAATTACTTTTGTTTATAATTAAAACAAAATAGAAAGTTACTAATCAAAGATCCACTTAATTAAGTTATAAAATAAGTTTAGGGGCTAAATTGTAATTTAGCCAATTCATGCCAAATTGATATCCTTAATTAATTAAAATTACCCGAGTAATTATATTAACTAATTTTATAATTAACTACCGTTTTCAATATTTAATTAATAAACAAAATAAAATCCAATTTATTAGTTAAAGTTTAACCTTAAGGATTTATTTGTTTTAAGCAAAATATTTTGGTGATTACAATGGCTATTTAGCCATCACCTAGCTTTCAAAATCAAACAACCCCGCCCAAGCTTAAGAATTCATAAAGCAAGCTCCATTTTAGCTACTGTAATATTTCTTATCATGAATTCAACTCTCAAACTTATCAATCGATCAAGCTATACAATCAACCTATGTCATTAAATATAGGCTTAATCACCAAAAAATGCCAAACCTATACGTTTTGTGTCAATTATAGCCAAACCTTTAAAAATCACAAGATTTAGCCAAACCTTATATGTTATGTTTCTTTTTTAGCCATTTTTGAATCGAACCGGTTTTTCTGACACCGTGTCGTCCACGTCACCGCCAAATAAGCAATTGGCTGGCACGTCAGCTGAAATATTTAAATAAGGTTTGGCTATAACTGACACAAAAAAATAGGTTTGGTATTTTTTGGGTGAATAAACCTAATTTTAGATTCAAGCTAATTTTTAAATTTAATAATTAGTAAATTAATTATATCATTTATGAAATTTATATATATTTAAAAATAATTAATATTTCCTATTTAATACTAATTAAAATTAGTTTTAATTTTTTATTAAACCTAATTAAATCTAATAAATCTATATTATAATATATTGTAATGAATATGTAATTAAAAAAATAAATTAATGTATTACTTAGGAATTAATGTTGAATTATATTTGGTGAAAGGGTTTAATGTTCATGATGATTTTGAACTTGATTTATTATTTTTAATGTTGTTGAGATCTTGTTATGACTGGGTTTAGGTAATAAATAAAATAGGTATGTGCAAATTAAGGTAAGTTTTTGGCAATGTCGAGTAAAATGACATATAAACTTCATGATATATATTAATTACATCACAATGACCTTCACTTTTTAAAGAAAAAAATTAAAAAATAATTACACTCGTCCTTTAAATAAGCAGTTTATTCATTGATTATTTTTATGTTTATGTGTGTATAATTGAATTATGAACATTGTCGTATGTTTGTTGTGTACATTACTTTCAGATTGTTCGTCGGAAGACGAACAATTGGGTCTCAAACGACGGCAGTGTCAAAGAACCAACGACTGGAATTTAAAAAAATAAATTTTAAGATGAATATGATATTTTTTGTTTTTAATAGAATTTAAATTAATTATATTCCCATCAAATATGTAAAAGAAATATTAAAATTATTTAAATTTAGTAAAAAAATAAAATAATTTTTATTAGCGTTAAATAAAATATTATTTTTTAAATATATATGAATTTTTATTATAATATAATTAATCATTTAATTATTTAATTTTAAAATTAGTTTTATTCACCAAAAAATACCAAATCTCTGCATTTTGTGTCAGTTATAGCCAAACCTTATTTAAATATTCCAGTTGCCATGCCAGCCAATTACTTAGTTGGCGGTGACGTGGACGACACGGTGTCAAAAAACCCGGTTCGATTCAAAAATGGCTAAAAAGAAACAGAATATATAAGGTTTGGCTAAATCTGGTGATTTTTAAAGGTTTGGCTATAATTGACACAAAACGTATAGGTTTGGCATTTTTTGGTGATTTAGCCTTAAATATAATCTAACAATAAACTCAAACAATAACCATATATCAGTAACAAAACATGACAAGGAATAAAATCCATGGTATCCGAGAACATTGATTTACAGAGGTACGGAACCAAAACGGACACTTCCATTGATGAACAAACTAACATCCCAAGAGATTCATAACCATGAATCAAGCAAAATCATGGCCAAATAGTGTAAGGGAATTCGGCAGCAACATTGATTTAGAAACAGAATTAAACTAACGTACCAACACGGTGAAACAGCGGCGAATGAAATGAGATCGACGGCACACCGTTTTGCAAAATCAAAGAGTAGTGACGTAGAGAATAGAGTCTAGGATCTCCGGGATTAAACGGTTCTGATTTCGACTAAGAAACGGAGGAGAACGATCAGAAATACGGAATTTCCGTTTAAGGCTAAAATTGAAATCAAAGGAGTCATGAAACTTACCGGAATAGCAGAGTTTGGATGACGATATCAGCTTCGTTTACCAGAGAACGAGCAAGAGGATGACGGCTAGGGTTTACGTGAAGTGTGGTGTAGATTTTTTGTTAAGAAAGCGTTTATAAATACCGAAGGGAATTAGGTTAAAAACGAGTGCAAAGAGGGCCGGCTGCCAAGCTCATTAAGAGCTGAATAATTTCGAACGAGACTCAGCCATTTAAGGTTGAGTTCCGTTCGGGAATCCTGGTCTCGTACGAAACCAGGCTTGAAAATTCATGGGTCTCGTACGAGACCTTGTAGTCTCGTACGAGACTCATCTTTTGAATGAGGTCTCTTTTGAGACCTGATTCGAAAGATATGGTTCAACCTTTTTGGTTGAACCACAAATCGACCCGAAGTGTATTTAACTCCAATTAGTCACGAATCGAACCACGAAACTTAAAAAAATATCCTAAAATGCAATCAGAAACTCATCGGAAATTACAAGGATTTTTACGGGATATTACAGTTTTGTTTTGTTTCGTAACGTTTGTAAACATTTGGCTTAAATCGCTGAAAAAGTGAAATTTTTAGATTTGTTTCGTAACGTTTTAAACTTTTGGTATTATTTTGTAACGTTTCTAAACTTTTGGCTTCAATCGCTAAAAAGGGGATGCGTTTGGATTTGTTTCGTAACGTTTGTACATGTTTGGCTTAAATCGCTAAAAAGGGGAAACGTTTGGATTTGTTTTGTAACGTTTGTAAACATTTGGCTTAAATCACTAAAAAGGTGAAACGTTTTGATTTATTTCGTAACGTTTGTAAACGTTTGGCTTAAATCGCTAAAATGGTTAAGCGTTTGGAGTAGTTTCGTAACGTTTGTAAATGTTTGGCTTAAATCGCTAAAAAGGTGAAGCGTTTGGATTTGTTTCGTAATGTTTTAAATGTTTGGCTTAAATCACTAAAATGGGGAAACGTTTGGATTAGTTTCATAACGTTTGTAAAAGTTAAGCTTAAATATCTAAAAAGGTGAAACTTCTGGATTTATTTGTAAGGGTTCGGCTTAAATCGCTAAAAAGGTGAATCGTTTGGATTAATTCTTTCGTAACGTTTGTAAACGTTTGACTTAAATTGCTAAAAAGGTGAAAAGTTTGGATTTATTTCGTAACGTTTGTAAACGTTTAGCTTAAATTGCTAAAAAGTTGAAATGCTTGGATTTGTTTCGTAATGTTTGTAAACGTTTGGCTTAAATTGCTAAAAAGGGGAAACGTTTGGATTTGTTTCGTAACGTTGGTAAACGTTTGGCTGAAATTGCTAAGGTAGAAATGGGGAAAAAATTGGATTTGTTTCTTAACGTTTATAAACGTTTGGATAAAAAGGTGAAACATTTGAATTTGTTTCGTAACGTTTGTAAACTTTTGGCTTATATTGCTAAAAAGTTGAGACACTTGGATTTGTTTTGTATCGTTTGTAAGAGTTTGGCTTAAATTGATAAAAAGGTGAAACGTTTGGATTTGTTTCATAAATTTGATTCGAAAAGTTTGTAAACGTTTTTCTTTAATCGACAAAATGGGGAAACGATTGGATTTGTTTCGTACCGTTTGTAAACGTTTGGCTTAAATTGCTAAAAAGGTTAAACGTTTGGATTTGTTTCGTAACGTTTGTAAACGTTTGGCTTAAATCGCTAAAAAGGTGAAATGTTTTGATTTATTTCGTAACGTTTGTAAACGTTTCGCTTAAATCGCTAAAAAGGTTATGCGTTTGGAGTAGTTTCGCAATGTTTGTAAACGTTTGGCTTAAATCGCTAAAAATGTGAAGCGTTTGGATTTGTTTCGTAATGTTTTAAACGTTTGGCTTAAATCGCTAAAATGGGAAAATGTTTAGATTAGTTTCGTAACGTTTGTAAACGTTAAGCTTAAATCGCTAAAAAGGTGAAACGTTTGGATTTGTTTGTAAAGGTTCGGCTTAAATTGCTAAAAAAGTGAAACGTTTGGATTAATTCTTTCGTAACGTTTGTAAATATTTGGCTTAAATTGCTAAAAAGGTGAAATTCTTGGATTTGTTTCGTAATGTTTGTAAACGTTTGGCTTAAATTGCTAAGAAGGTGCAACGTTTGGATTTGTTTCGTAACGTTGGTAAACGTTTGGCTGAAATTGCTAAGAAGGTAAAAATGGGGAAAGATTCGGATTTGTTTTGTAACGTTTCTAAACGTTTGGCTAAAAAGGTGAAACATTTGGATTTGTTTCGTAATGTTTGTAAACGTTTGGCTTATATTGCTATAAAGGTGAAACGCTTGGATTTATTTCGTATCGTTTGTAAGAGTTTGGCTTAAATTGCTAAAAAGGTGAAACGTTTGGATTTATTTCATAAATTTGTTTCGTAACGTTTGTAAACTTTTTTCTTTAATCACCAAAATGGGGAAACGTTTGGATTTGTTTCGTAACGTTTGTAGACGTTTGGCTTAAATTACTAAAAAGGATAAACGTTTGGATTTATTTTGTAACGTTTGTAAATGTTTGGCGTTAATCGCTAAAAAGGTGAAACGTTTGGATTAGTTTTTAATGTTTGTAAACGTTTGGCTTAAATTGATAAAAAGGTTAAACGCTTGGATTTGCTTCGTAACGTTTGTAAAAGTTTGGCTTAAATTGCTAAAGAGATAAAACGTTTATATTTGTTTTGTATCATTTGTAAACGTTTGGCTTAAATCGCTAAATAGGTGAAACGTTTGGATTTGTTTCGTAATGTTTGTAAGTGTTTGGCTTAAATTGATAAAAAGGTGAAACGCTTAGATTTGTTTCGTAACGTTTGTAAACATTTGGCTTAAATTTCTAAAAAGGTGAAACATTTGGATTCGTTTCATATATTTGTTTCGTAACGTTTGTAACCGTTTTACTTTAATTACCAAAATGGGGAAAGGTTTGGAATTGTTTCGTAGCGTTTGTAAACGTTTGGAGTTAATCGTTAAACAGGTAAAACGTTTGAATTAGTTTGTAATGTTTGTAAACGTTTGGCTTAAATAGATAAAAAGGTTAAACGCTTGGATTTTCTTCGCAACGTTTGTAAAATTTGGCTTAAATTGCTAAAAGGTTAAACGTTTAGATTTGTTTTGTATCATTTGTAAACGTTTGGCTTAAATCGCTAAATAGGTGAAACGTTTGGATTTGTTTCGTAATGTTTGTAAACGTTTGGCTTAAATTGATAAAAACGTGAAACGCTTGGATTTGTTTCGTAACGTTTGTAAATGTTTGGCTTAAATTGCTAAAAAGGTGAAACGTTTGGATTTGTTTTCTAACTTTTATAAACGTTTGGCTTAAATCGTTAAAATGGCGAAACATTTAATTATGTTGCGTAACATTTGTAAACGTTTGGTTTAAATCGCTACAAAGAGTGAAACGTTTGGTTTTGTTTCGTAACGTTTGTAAACGTTTGGCTTAAATCGCTAAAAATAAGAAAACATTTGGATTTCTTTCCTAAGGTTTGTAAACGTTTGGCTTATATCAATAAAAAGGCTATACAATTGTATTTGTTTTGTAACGTTTGTAAACGTTTGACTTAAATTGCTAAAATGGGGAAACGTTTGGTTTAGTTTCGTAACGTTTGTAAACATTAAGCTTAAATCGCTAAAAAGGTGAAACGTTTGGATTTGTTTGTAAAGGTTCGACTTAAATTGCTAAAAAGGTGAAACGTTTGGATTAATTCTTTCATAACGTTTGTAAATGTTTGGCTTAAATTGCTAAAAAGGTGAAAAGATTGGATTTATTTTGTAACGTTCGTAAACGTTTGGCTTAAATTGCTAAAAAGGTGAAATGCTTGGATTTGTTTCGTAATGATTGTAAACGTTTGGTTTAAATTGCTAAAAAGCTGAAACGTTTGTATTTGTTTCGTAATGTTTGTAAATGTTTGGCTGAAATTTCTAAGAAGGTAAAAAGGTGAAACGTTTGGATTTGTTTCGTAACGTTGGTAAACATTTCGCTAAAATTGCTAAGAAGGTGTAAAAATGGGGAAATGTTTGGATTTGTTTCATAACCTTTATAAACATTTGGCTAAAAAGGTGAAACATTTGAATTCGTTTCGTAACGTTTGTAAACGTTTGTCTTATATTGCTAAAAAGATGAAACACTTGGATTTGTTTCGTATCGTTTGTAATAGTTTGGCTTAAATTGCTAAAAAGGTGAAACGTTTGGATTCGTTTCATAAATTTGTTTCGTAACGTTTGTAACTCTTTTTCTTTAATCACCAAAATGGGTAAACGTTTGGCTTAAATTACTAAAAAGGAGAAACGTTTGAATTTGTTTCGTAACGTTTGTAAACGTTTGGCGTTAATCGCTAAAAAGGTAAAATGTTTGGATTAGTTAGTAATGTTTGTAAATGTTTGGCTTAAATTGATAAAAAGGTTAAATGCTTGGATTTGGTTCGTAACGTTTGTAACCATTTGGCTTAAATTGCTAAAAAGGGGAAACATTTAGATTTGTTTTGTATCATTTGCAAACGTTTGGCTTAAATCGCTAAATAGGTGAAACATTTGGATTTGTTTCGTAATGTTTGTAAACGTTTGGCTTAAATTGATAAAAAGGTGAAACGCTTGGATTTGTTTCGTAACGTTTGTAAACGTTTGGCTTAAATTACTAAAAAGGTGAAACGTTTGGATTTGTTTCCTAACGTTTATAAAAGTTTGGCTTAAATCGCTAAAATGGCGAAACATTTAATTTTTTTTTCGTAACGTTTGTAAACGTTTGGTTTAAATCGCTAAAATGGGTGAAACGTTTGGTTTTGTTTCGTAACGTTTGTAAACGTTTGGCTTAAATCGCTAAAATAGGGAACATATGGATTTCTTTCCTAAGGTTTGTAAACGTTTGTCTTATATCAATAAAAAGGCGAAACTTTTGTATTTGTTTCGTAACGTTTGGCTTAAATTGTTAAAAAGGTGAAATATTTATATTTGTTTTGTATCATTTGTAAACGTTTGGCTTAAATCAATAAATAGGTGAAACATTTGGATTTGTTTCGTAATGTTTATAAATGTTTGGCTTAAATTGCTAAAATGGCGAAACATTTAAATTTGTTTCGTAACGTTTGTAAACATTTGGTTTAAATCGCTAAAAAGAGTGAAACGTTTGGTTTTGTTTCGTAACGTTTGTAAACGTTTGGCTTAAATCGCTAAAATAGGAAAAAATTTGGATTTCTTTCCTAAGGTTTGTAAACGTTTGGCTTATATCAATAAAAAGGCGAAACGTATGTATTTGTTTCGTAACGTTTGTAAACGTTTGACTTAAATTGCTAAAAAGGTGAAACGTTTAGATTTGTTTTGTATCATTTGTAAATGTTTGGCTTAAATCGCTAAATAGGTGAAACGTTTGGACTTGCTTCCTAACATTTATAAACGTTTGGCTTAAATCGCTAAAATGACTAAACATTTAATTTTATTCCGTAACGTTTGTAAACATTTGGTTTAAATCGCTAAAAAGGGTGAAACGTTTGGTTTTGTTTCATAACGTTTGTAAACATTTGGCTTAAATCGCTAAAATAGGAAAACATTTGGATTTCTTTCCTGAGGTTTGTAAACATTTGGCTTATATCAATAAAAAGGCGAGAAATTTGTATTTGTTTCGTAAGGTTTGTAAACGTTTGGCTTAAATTTCTAAAAAGGTGAAACGTTTAGATTTGTTTTGTATCATATGTAATCATTTGGTTTAAATCGCTAAATAGGGGAAACGTTTGTAAACGTTTGGCTTAAATTGCTAAAAAGGTGAAACGTTTAGATTTGTTTTGTATCATTTGTAAACGTTTGGCTTAAATCGCTAAATAGGTGAATCGTTTGGATTTGTTTCGTAATGTTTGTAAACGATTGGCATAAATTGATAAAAAGGTGAAACGCTTGGATTTGTTTCGTAACGTTTGTAAACGTTTGGCTTAAATTACTAAAAAGGTGAAAGGTTTGGATTTGTTTCCTAACGTTTATTAACGTTTGGCTTAAATCGCTAACATGGCGAAACATTTAATTTTGTTTCGTAACGTTTGTAAACGTTTGGTTTAAATCGCTAAAAAGGGTGAAACGTTTGGTTTTGTTTCGTAACGTTTGTAAATGTTTGGCTTAAATCGCTAAAATAGGGAACATTTGGATTTCTTTCCTAAGGTTTGTAAACATTTTTCTTATATCAATAAAAAGGCGAAACATTTGTATTTGTTTCATAACGTTTGTAAACGTTTGGATTAAATTGTTAAAAAGGTGAAATGTTTAGATTTGTTTTGTATCATTTGTAAACGTTTGGCTTAAATCGCTAAATAGGTGAAACATTTGGATTTGGTTTGTAATATTTATAAACGTTTGTCTTAAATGGCTAAAATGGCGAAACATTTAATTTTGTTTCGTAACGTTTGTAAACATTTGGTTTAAATCGCTAAAAAGGGTGAAACGTTTGGTTTTGTTTCGTAACGTTTGTAAAAGTTTGGCTTAAATCGCTAAAATAGGAAAACATTTAGATTTATTTCCTAAGGTTTGTAAACGTTTGGCTTATATCAATAAAAAGGAAAAATGTTTGTATTTGTTTCGTAACATTTGTAAACGTTTTGCTTAAATTGCTAAAAAGGTGAAACGTTTAGATTTGTTTTGTATCATTTGTAAACGTTTGGCTTAAATCGCTAAATAGGTGAAACGTTTGGATTTGTTTCCTAACATTTGTAAACGTTTGGCTTAAATCGCTAAAATGACTAAACATTTAATTTTGTTCCATAACGTTTGTAAACATTTGGTTTAAATCGCTAAAAGGGTGAAACTTTTGGTTTTGTTTCGTAAAGTTTGTAAACATTTGACTTAAATCGCTAAAATAGGAAAACATTTGGATTTCTTTCCTAAGGTTTGTAAACGTTTGGCTTATATCAATAAAAAGGCGAAACATTTGTATTTGTTTCGTAAGGTTTGTAAACGTTTGGCTTAAATTGCTAAAAAGGTGAAACGTTTAGATTTGATTTCTATCATTTGTAAATGTTTGGCTTAAATCGCTAAATAGGTGAAACACTTGGATTTGCTTCGAAACGTTTGTAAACGTTTGGCTTAAATTGCTAAAAAGGTGAAACGTTTAGATTTGTTTTGTATCATTTGTAAACGTTTGGCTTAAATCGCTAAATAGGTGAAACGTTTGGATTTGTTTCGTAATGTTTGTAAACGTTTGGCTTAAATTAATAAAAAGGTGAAACGCTTGGATTTGTTTCGTAACGTTTGTAAACGTTTGGCTTAAATTGCAATAAAGGTGAAACGTTTGGATTTGTTTTCTAACGTTTATAAATGTTTGGCTTAAATCGCTAAAATGGCAAAACATTTAATTTTGTTTCGTAAGGTTTGTAAACGTTTGGTTTAAATCGCTAAAAAGGGTTAAACGTTTGGTTTTGTTTCGTAACGTTTGTAAACATTTGGCTTTAATCGTTAAAATAGGTAAACGTTTGGATTTCTTTTCTCAGGTTTGTAAACGTTTGGCTTTTATCAATAAAAAGGCAAAACGTTAATATTTGTTTCGTAATGTTTGTAAACGTTTGGCTTAAATCGCTAAAATAGGGAAACGTTTGGATTAGTTTCGTAACGTTTGTAAACGTTAAGCTTAAATCGCTAAAAAGGTGAAACGTTTGGATTTGTTTGTAAAGGTTCCGCTTAAATCACTAAAAAGGTGAAACGTTTGGATTAATTGTTTCGTAACGTTTGTAAACGTTTGGCTTAAATTGCTAAAAAGTTGAAAAGTTTGGATTTATTTTGTAACGTTTGTAAACGTTTGGCTTAAATTGCTAAAAAGGTGAAATTCTTGGATTGGTTTCGTAACGTTTGTAAACGTTTGGCTTAAATTACTAAAAAGGAAAAGCGTTTGGATTTGTTTCGTAACGTTTGTAAACGTTTGGCGTTAATCGCTAAAAAGGGGAAACGTTTGGATTAATTTGTATTGTTTGTAAACGTTTGGCTTAAATTGATGAAAAGGTTAAACGCTTGGATTTGCTTCGTAACGTTTGTAAACCTTTGGCTTAAATTGCTAAAAAGGTGAAACGTTTAGATTTGTTTTGTATCATTTGTAAACATTTGGCTTAAATCGCAAAATAGGTGAAACGTTTGGATTTGTTTCGTAATGTTTGTAAACGTTTGGCTTAAATTGATAAAAAGTTGAAACACATGCATTTGTTTCATAACGTTTGTAAACGTTTAACTTAAATTGCTAAAAAGGTGAAACGTTTGGATTTGTTTTCTAACATTTATAAACGTTTGCCTTAAATCGCTAAAATGGCAAAACTTTAAATTTTGTTTCGTAACTTTTGTAAACGTTTGGTTTAAATCGCTAAAAAGGGTGAAACGTTTGGTTTTGTTTCGTAACGTTTGTAAACGTTTGTCTTAAATCGATAAAATAGGGAAACATTTGGATTTCTTTCCTAAGGTTTGTAAACGTTTGACTTATATCAATAGAAAGGCGAAACGTTTGTATTTGTTTCGTAACGTTTGTAAATGTTTGGCTTAAATTGCTAAAAAGGGGAAACGTTTCGATTTGTTTTGTTTTATTTGTAAACGTTTGGCTTAAATCGCTAAATAGGTGAAACGTTTCGATTGTTTCGTAATGTTTCTAAATGTTTCACTTAAATCTCTTAAATGGCGAAACATTTAATTTTGTTTAGTAAGTTTGTAAACGTTTGGTTTAAATCGCTAAAAAGGGTGAAACGTTTGGTTTTGTTTCGTAACGTTTGTAAACGTTTGGCTTAAATCGCTAAAATAGGGAAACATTTGGATATCTTTTCTAATTTTTGTAAACGTTTGGCTTATATCAAATAAAAAGGCGAAACGTTTGTATTTGTTTCGTAACGTTTGTAAACGTTTGGCTTAAATTGCTAAAAAGGTGAAAAGTTTAGATTTGTTTTGTATCATTTGTAAACGTTTGGCTTAAATCCTAAAAAGGTGAAACGTTTGGTTTTGTTTCGTAATGTTTGTAAGCGTTTTGCTTAAACTGATAAAAAGGTGAAACGCTTTGATTTGATTTGTAACGTTTGTAAACGTTTGGCTTAAATTGCTAAAAAGGTGAAATGTTTGGATTTGTTTCCATAACGTTAATAAACGTCTGGCTTAAATCGCTAAAATGGAAAAACATTTAATTTTGTTTCGTAGCGTTTGTAAACGTTTGGTTTAAATCGCTAAAAAGGGTAAAACGTTTGGTTTTGTTTCGTAACGTTTGTAAACGTTTGGCTTAAAAATCGATTAAATAGGGAAACATTTGGATTTCTTTCCTTTGGTTTGTAAACGTTTGGCTTATATCAATAAAAAGGTAAAACGTTTGTATTTATTTCGTAACGTTTGTAAACGTTTGGCGTTAATCGCAAAAAAGTTGAAACGTTTGGATTAGTTTGTAATGTTTGTAAACGTTTGGCTTAAATCGCTAAATATGTGAAACGTTTAGATTTTCTTCGTGATGTTTATAAATGTTTCGCTTAAATCGCTAAAATGGCAAAACATTTAATTTTGTTTTGTAACGTTTGTAAACGGTTGGCTTAAATCGCTAAATAGGATAAATGTTTGGATTTGTTTCGTAAAGTTTGTAAACGTTTGGCTTAAATTGCTAAAAAGGTGAAACGCTTTGATTTGTTTCGTAATGTTTGTAATCGTTTGGCTTAAATTGCGAAAAAGGTGAAACGTTTTGATTTGTTTTAACGTTTATAAACGTTTGGCTTAAAACGCTAAAATGGGGAAACGTTTGGTTTTGTTTCGTAACGTTTGTAAACGTTTGACTTAAATCGCTAAAAAAGATGAAAAATTTGGATTTGTTTCGTAACAATTGTAAACGTTTGGCTTAAATCGCTAAAATCGGGAAACATTTTGATTTGTTGAGTATGGTTTGCAAACGTTTGGCTTAAATCGCTAAAAAGGTGAAACGTTTGGATTTGTTTTATAACGTTTGTAAACGTTTGGATTTATTTCGAAACGCTTGGTTTTTTTTCATAACATTTGTAAACGTTTGGCTTAAATTGCTAAAAAAGTGAAACGCTTGGATTTGTTTTGTAATGTTAGTAAACATTTGGTTTAAATCGCTAAAATGGGAAAACATTTGGATTTTTTTGTATCGTTTGTAAACGTTTGGTTTAAATCGCTAAAAATGTGAATCGTTTATTTTTGTTCAACGGTTGTAAACGTTTGGATTTGTTTTGTAATGTTTTTTTCGTTCGGCTTAAATTGCTAAAAATGTGAAACATTTAGATTTGTTTCGTAACGTTTGTAAACGTTTGGCTTAAATCGCTAAAAAGGTGAAACGCTTGAATTTGTTTCCTAATGTTTGTAAACATTTGGCTTAAATCGCTAAAAATGCGAAACGTTTGGATTTTTTTCGTAACATTTGTAAACATTTGGTTTTGTTTCTTAATGATTGTAAACGTTTGGACTAAATCTCTAAAATGGTTGAAAGTTTGGATTTGTTTCGTAACCTTTGTAAACGTTGGGCTTAAATCGCTAAAAAGGTGAAACGTTTGGATTTGTTTCGTAACGTTTGTAAACATTTGGCTTAAATCGCTAAAAAGGTGAAACGTTTGGTTTTGTTTCATAACGTTTGTAAACATTTGGCTTAAATCGCTAAAAATGTAAAATGTTTGGATTTACATTGTAACGTTTGTAAACATTTGGCTTAAATCGCTAAAAAGGTGAAACGTTTGGATTTGTTTCGTAACGTTTGTATACGTTTGGCTTAAATTGCTACAAAGGTGAAACGTTTGGATTTGTTTCGTAACGTTTTGTTTCATAATGTTTCGATTTGGCTTCATAACGTTATAAACGTTTGGCTTATATCGCTAAAAAGGTGAAATGTTGGATTTGCTTCGTAACATTATAAATGTTTGGTTTTGTTTCGTAACGTTTGTAAACGTTTGGCTTAAATTGCTAAAAAGGTGAAACGCTTGGATTTGTTTCGTAATGTTTGTAAGCATTTGGCTTAAATTGCTAAAAAGGTGAAACGTTTGGATTAGTTTTCTAACATTTGTAAACGTTTGCCTAAAATTGCTAAAAAAGTAAAAATGGGGAAACGTTTGGATTTGTTTCGTAATGTTTCTAGACGTTTGGCTAACAAGGTGATACGTTTGGATTTTATTCGTAACGTTTGTAAACGTTTGGCTTATATTGCTAAAAAGATGAAACGTTTGGATTTGTTTCGTAACGTTTGTAAATGTTTTGCTTAAATCGCTAAAAATGTAAAATATGGATTTGTTTCGTAGCGTTTGTAAACGTTTGGCTTAAATAGGTAAAAAGGGGAAACGTTTAGTTTTGTTTCGTAACGTTTGCAAACGTTTGGCTTAAATCGCTAAAAAGGTGAAACATTTGGATTTGTTTCGTAACGTTTGTAAACGTTTGGCTTAAATCACTAAAAAGGTGAAAAGTTTGGATTTGTTTCGTAAAGTTATAAACATTTGGCTTCAATTGCTAAAAGAGTGAAAAGCTAGGATTTATTTCGTAACGTTTGTAAACGTTTGGCTTAAATCGCTAAAAAGGTGAAACGTTTGGATTTGTTTCTTAACGTTTGTAAACGTTTGGCTTAAATCGCTAAAAAGGTGAAACGATTGGATTTGTTTCGTAACGTTTGTAAACATTTGGCTTAAATTGCTAAAAAGGGGAAATGTTTCTGTCACGACCCATTTTCATGAATCGTGACCGGCGCTAGGGCATGGGTAATATATTACCAACACCCGTACCTAGCCTTCCTTATAATATACAATTCAATAAACCTGCAGAAAACCAATGCTCGGGGGCAACCGAGACTTCAGCCTAATTCTAGCAGTTATAATATTCAACAATTAATATAACATTCTCATCCAATTCTGAGTCTAAAAATAGGCCTAACATAAACCAGTGTAAATAATGTAACATGCCAGAGCAATATATCTAGTCGGACAAATCCGACAATATCTGTAATAATAATAAAGACGTCAAGTCAACTATTGCGGTCTAAGAATATAATAGTTTGATAGTTCTACTAAAATAAATGGAACCTCCGAGGAAAAGTAAATGCGGAGAGCACCAGACTCTCTCAGATCATAATCCTCGGAAAAATTGGGAAAACAACGGGGTCAGATATACTGAGATGAGTTTATACCACTATTTACATTTATCAAGTGGAAAACCTTTTAAAACGTTTAAAACATTTAATAACGTTATTACGAATAGTAGTTAGAACCCTAATCCACAAATCTAAATAATTAACATAATCCAATAGGCCTGGTCCCGAGAGCTGAGCTACACCGAGTTACCACTGACCACACTTTTGCCATATTCAGGGTCCCGAGAGCTGTGCTACACCGAGTTACTCTATTTGGTCCCGAGAGCTATGCTCACACCGAGTTACCACATTTTCATAAATACCTTACCCAGATCATTACCGGTGCGCACGCAGTCCTAATGATGCCCATTATGTAGCATGTTCCAACTAAGAGCCATAATATATAAACAGTTCGAAATATACGTACAATATATATATTTAATATTTAAAATAACAATTTACTTAATAAAGCGGTAAATAGTAAGTACAAACTCACTGCTTGCTAATCCACATGATAACCGGCAAGCAACTAATCCTGGTTCGCCTCTGAAGCGCGAACAATAGACGGGTCTAGACAAATAAAATAATTATTAAAACAGAGCCTAACTCTAGAGAGTACTAGACACCACATAGGACTAGCACAAATAACACGTCGGAATTAAATAATCCAAAGCAACACAAAAATACCCAAAAGGTAGCAATGCACAATTATTACAAGTCTATTGAGTTCTCGCTTAAAATCCGATTTAGAAATATTATTTAATAATCTTTAAATAATAATTAATTTTCAAATAATGGGTTAGCCGAGTTACCAAAAACTACCAAGGTAACCTCACTTGTCGGGTGATCCAAGTCTAACCCGACTCAAAACGTTTATCAATTATAAACCCGAGTTTATATTTATAAAATAATTCGATAAAATAATAATCCATTTTAAAAGCAGAACTCAATAACTTCAATTTCAAGTAACCCAAGTTACAACCCAAGAATCTAACCATTTTAAGTTTATAAAAGTTTAGGGACTAAACAGTACTTTAGCCAATTACGGACTAAATTGTACTTCAGCCAATTAGGGACTAAACTGTACTTTAGCCAATTAGGGACTAAACTGTACTTTAGTCAATTTGATGTTTAAAATCAAATTAATTATTTTTGTTTATAATTAAAACAAAATATAAAGTTACTAGTCAAAGATCCACTTAATTAAGTTATAAAATAAGTTCAGGGGCTAAATTGTAATTTAGCCAATTCATGCCAAATTGATATCCTTAATTAATTAAAATTACCCGAGTAATTATATTAACTAATTTTATAATTAACTATCGTTTTCAATATTTAATTAATAAACAAAATAAAATCCAAGTTATTAGTTAAAGTTTAACCTTAAGGATTTATTTGTTTTAAGCAAAATATTTTGGTGATTACAATGGCTATTTAGCTATCACCTAGCTTTCAAAATCAAACAACCACGCCCTAGCTTAAGAATTCACAAAGCAAGCTCCATTTTAGCTACTGTAATATTTCTTATCATGAATTCAACTCTCAAACTTATCAATCGATCAAGCTATACAATCAATCTATGTCATTAAATATAATCTAACAATAAACTCAAACAATAACCATATATCAGTAACAAAACATGACAAGGAATAAAATCCATGGTATCCGAGAACGTTGATTTACAGAGGTACGAAACCGAAACGGACACTTCCATTGATGAACAAACTAACATCCCAAGAGATTCATAACCATGAATAAAGCAAAATCATGGCCAAATAATGTAAGGGAATTCGGCAGCAACATTGATTCAGAAACAGAATTAAACTAACGTACCAACGCGGTGAAACAGCGGCGAATGAAATGAGATCGACGGCACACCGTTTTGCAAAATCAAAGAGTAGTGACGTAGAGAATAGAGTCTAGAATCTTCGGGATTAAATGGTTCTGATTTCGACTAAGAAACGGAGGAGAACGATCAGAAATACGGAATTTCCATTTAAGGCTAAAATTGAAATCAAAGGAGTCATGAAACTTACCGGAACAGCAGAGTTTGGATGACGATATCAGCTTTGTTTACCAGAGAACGACCAAGAGGATGACGGCTAGGGTTTAAGTGAAGTGTGGTGTAGATTTTTTGTTAAGAAAGCGTTTACAAATACCGAAGGAAATTAGGTTAAAAACGAGTGCAAAAAGGGTCGGCTGCCAAGCTCATTAAGAGCTGAATAATTCCGAACGAGACTCAGCCATTTAAGGTTGAGTCCCATTCGGGAATCCTGGTCTCGTACGAAACCAGGCTTGAAAATTCATGGGTCTCGTACGATATGGTTCAACCTTTTTGGTTGAACCACAAATCAACCTGATGTGTATTTAACTCCAATTAGTCACGAATCGAACCACGAAACTTAAAAAAAATCCTAAAATGCAATCAGAAACTCATCGGAAATTACAAGGATTTTTACGGGATATTACAGTTTCGTTTTGTTTCCTAACGTTTGTAAACATTTGGCTTAAATCGCTGAAAAAGTGAAATTTTTGGATTTGTTTCGTAACGTTTTAAACTATTGGTATTATTTTGTAACGTTTCTAAACTTTTGGCTTTAATCGCTAAAAAGGGGATGCGTTTGGATTTGTTTCGTAATGTTTGTAAGTGTTTGGCTTAAATCGCTAAAAAGGGGAAACGTTTGGATTTGTTTTGTAACGTTTGTAAACGTTTGGCTTAAATCACTAAAAAGGTGAAACGTTTTGATTTATTTCGTAACGTTTGTAAACGTTTGGCTTAAATCTCTAAAAAGGTTAAGCGTTTGGAGTAGTTTCATAACGTTTGTAAACGTTTGGCTTAAATCGCTAAAAAGGTTAAGCGTTTGGATCTGTTTCGTAATTTTTTAAATGTTTGGCTTAAATCACTAAAATGGGGAAACGTTTGGATTAGTTTCGTAACGTTTGTAAACGTTAAGCTTAAATAGCTAAAAAGGTGAAACTTCTGGATTTATTTGTAAAGGTTCGGCTTAAATCGCTAAAAAGGTGAAACGTTTGGATTAATTCTTTCGTAACGTTTGCAAACATTTGGCTTAAATTGCTAAAAAGGTGAAAAGTTTGGATTTATTTCGTAACGTTTGTAAACGTTTTGCTTAAATTGCTAACAAGTTGAAATTCTTGGATTTGTTTCGTAATGTTTGTAAACGTTTGGCTTAAATTGCTAAAAAGGGGAAACGTTTGGATTTCTTTCGTAACGTTGGTAAACGTTTGGCTGAAATTGCTAAGGTAGAAATGGGGAAACATTTGGATTTGTTTCTTAACGTTTGTAAACGTTTGGCTAAAAAGGTGAAACATTTGGATTTGTTTCGTAACGTTTGTAAACGTTTGGCTTATATTGCTAAAAAGGTGAGACACTTGGATTTGTTTCGTATCGTTTGTAAGAGTTTGGCTTACATTGATGAAAAGGTGAAACGTTTGGATTTGTTTCATAAATTTGTTTCGTAAAGTTTATAAATGTTTTGCTTTAATCGACAAAATGGGGAAACGTTTGGATTAATTTCGTACCGTTTGTAAACGTTTGGCTTAAATTGCTAAAAAGGTTAAACGTTTGGATTTTTTTCGTAACGTTTGTAAACGTTTAGCTTAAATCGCTAAAAAGGTGAAACGTTTTGATTTATTTCGTAACATTTGTAAACGTTTCGCTTAAATCGCTAAAAGGTTATGCGTTTGGAGTAGTTTCGCAACGTTTGTAAACGTTTGGCTTAAATCGCTAAAAAGGTGAAGCGTTTAGATTTGTTTCGTAATGTTTTAAACGTTTGGGTTAAATCGCTAAAATGGGAAAACGTTTGGATTAGTTTCGTAACGTTTGTAACATTAAGCTTAAATCGCTAAAAAGGTGAAACGTTTGGATTTGTTTGTAAAGGTTCGGCTAAATCGCTAAAAAGGTGAAACGTTTGGATTAATTCTTTCGTAACGTTTGTAAATATTTGGCTTAAATTGCTAAAAAGGTGAAATTCTTAGATTTGTTTCGTAATGTTTGTAAACGTTTGGCTTAAATTGCTAAGAAGGTGAAACGTTTGGATTTGTTTCGTAACATTGGTAAACATTTTGCTGAAATTGCTAAGAAGGTAAAAATGGGGAAAGATTCGGATTTGTTTTGTAACGTTTCTAAACGTTTGGCTAAAAAGGTGAAACATTTGGATTTGTTTCGTAATGTTTGTAAACGTTTGGCTTATATTGCTAAAAAGGTGAAACGCTTGGATTTATTTCGTATCGTTTGTAAAACTTTGGCTTAAATTGCTAAAAAGGTGAAACGTTTGGATTTGTTTCATAAATTTGTTTCGTGACGTTTGTAAACTTTTTTCTTTAATCACAAAAATGGGGAAACGTTTGGATTTGTTTCGTAACGTTTGTAAACGTTTGGCTTAAATTACTAAAAAGGATAAACGTTTGGATTTATTTTGTAACGTTTGTAAATGTTTGGCGTTAATCGCTAAAAAGGTGAAACGTTTGGATTAGTTTTTAATGTTTGTAAACGTTTGGCTTAAATTGATAAAAAGGTTAAACGCTTGGATTTGCTTCGTAACGTTTGTAAACGTTTGGCTTAAATTACTAAAGAGATAAAATGTTTATATTTGTTTTGTATCATTTGTAAACGTTTGGCTTAAATCGCTAAATAGGTGAAACGTTTGGATTTGTTTCGTAATGTTTGTAAACGTTTAGCTTAAATTGATAAAAAGGTGAAACGCTTATATTTTTTTCGTAACGTTTGTAAACATTTGGCTTAAATTTCTAAAAAGATGAAATATTTGGATTCGTTTCATATATTTGTTTCGTAACGTTTGTAACCGTTTTTCTTTAATTACCAAAATGGGGAAAGGTTTGGATTTGTTTCGTAAAGTTTGTAAAAATTTGGCTTAAATCACTAAAAAGGAGAAATGTTTGAATTTGTTTCGTAGCGTTTGTAAACGTTTGGCGTTAATCGCTAAACAGGTAAAACGTTTGGATTAGTTTGTAATGTTTGTAAACGTTTGGCTTAAATAGATAAAAAGGTTAAACGCTTGGATTTGCTTCGTAACGTTTGTAAAATTTGGCTTAAATTGCTAAAAAGGTTAAACGTTTAGATTTGTTTTGTATCATTTGTAAACGTTTGGCTTAATTCGCTAAATAGGTGAAACGTTTGGATTTGTTTCGTAATGTTTGTAAACGTTTGGCTTAAATTGATAAAAAGGTGAAACGCTTGGATTTGTTTCGTAACGTTAAAACGTTACAAAACCAATCCAAACGATTTGATTTGTTTTGTAAACGTTTGGCTTAAATCGCTAAAAAGATGAAATTTTTGGATTTATTTCGTAACATTTGTAAACGTTTGGATTAAATTTCTAAAAAGGTGAAACGATTGGTTTTTTTCGTAGAGTTTGTAAACGTTTGGCGTAAATCGCTAAAAATGTGAAATGTTTGGATTTGTTTGTAAACCTTTGGTTTCAATCGCTAAAAAGGTGAAACGTTTGGATTTGTTTCGTGAAGTTTGAAACGTTTGGAATGGTTTAGAGATTTAAGACAAATGTTTAAAACGTTATGAAACCAATCCAAACGTTTAAAACGTTAAAAAACAAATTCTAACGTTTCACCTTTTAGCTATTTAAGCCAAAAATTTAAAACGTTATGAAACGAATCTAAACGTTACGAAACAAAACCAAACGTTTAACCTTTTTTGCGATTTAAGCCAAAAGTTTAAAACGTTACAAAAACAATCCAAACGTTTACAAACGTTAAGAAACAAATCCAAACGCTTCACTTTTTTAGCAATTTAATAGAAACGCTTAAAACGTTACGAAACAAATTCAAACGTTTTACCTTTTCAGCGATATAAGCTAAACATTTACAAACGTTATCACACAAAATCAAACATTTCACCTTTTTAGCTATATAAGCCAAACATTTACAGATGTTACGAAACAAATCCAAATGTTTCACCTTTTAGCAGTTTAAGACAAACGTTCACAAATGTTACAAAAGAAATCAAACGTTTGGATATGTTTCTTAACGTTTAAAAACGTTTGAATTTGTTTCGTAATATTTTAAACTTTTGGCTTAAATCGCTTAAAACGTGAAGCGTTTGTATTTGTTTCGTAGCGTTTTAAACGTTTGGATTTGTTTTGTAACGTTTTAAACGTTTGGATTTGTTTTGTAACATTTTAAACGTTTGGCTTAAATTGGTAAAAAGGTGAAATGTTAGGATTTGTTTCGTAACATTTTAAACGTTTGACTTAAATCGCCAAAGAGGTGAAACGTTATGATTTGTTTCGTAAAGTATAAAACATTTGGATTAGTTACGTAACGTTGTACACTTTTGGTTTAAATAGTTAAAACGGTGAAACGTTTGGTTTAAATTGCTAGAAAGGTGAAATGTTCGTATTTGTTTTGTAACGTTTTAAATGTTCGACTTAAATTGCTAAAAAGGGGAAACATTTGGATTTGTTTCGTAACATTTGTAAACGTTTGGCATAAATCGCTAAAACGATGAAATGTTTGGTTTTGTTTCGTAACTTTGTAAACGTTTGGATTGGATTTCGTAATGTTTGTATACGTTTGGCTTAAATCGCTAAAAAGGCGAAACGTTTGGATTTGTTTTGTAACTTTTGTAAAGGTTTGGCTTCAATCGCTAAAAATGCAAAACTATTGGATTTGTTTTCCAACGTTCGTAAAAGTTTGGCTTAAATCAATAAAAAGGTTAAACATTTGGATTTGTTTCGTAATGTTTGTAAAAGTTTGGCTTAAATCGATAAAAAGGTGAAACATTTGGATTTGTTTTGTAACATTTTAAACGTGTGGATTTCCTTCGTAACGCCTTAAACGTTTGGATTTGATTTGTAATGTTTATAAACGTTTGGCTTAAATAGCTAAAAAGGTGAAACATTTGGAATTGTTTCATTTTGTTTGTAAACGTTTGGCTTAAATCTCTAAAAAGGTGAAACATTTGGTTTTGTTTCGTAATGTTTGTAAACGTTTGGCTTAAATCGCTAAAAATGAGAAATATTTGGATTTGTTTCGTAACGTTTGTAAACGTTTGGCTTAAATCGCTAAAAATGTGAAACGTTAGGATTGGTTTCGTAATGTTTGTAAACGTTTGTCTTAACTCGCAAAAAAGGTGAAACGTTTTGTTTTGTTTTGTAAAGTTTGGATTAAATTGCTAAAAAGTTGAAACGTTTGGTTTTGTTTCGTAACGTTTGTAAACGTTGGGCTTAAATCACTAAAAATGTGTAACGGTTAGATTGGTTTCGTAACGTTTTAAACGTTTGGCTTGAATCGCTAAAAATGTGAAACGTTTGGATTTTTTTCGTAATGTATTAAACATTTTGATTAGTTTTGTAACGTTTTAAACATTTGCCTTCAATTGCTAAAAAGGTAAAACGTTTGGATTTGTTTTGTAATGTTTGTAAACGTTTGTCTTAATTCGCTAAAAAGGGGAAACGTTTGGATTTGTTTCATAACATTTTAAATGCTTGGATTAGTTTCGTAATGTTTTAAAGGTTTGGCTTAAATCGCTAAAAATGTGAAACGTTTGGATTTGTTTCGTAACGTTTTCAATGTTTGGATAGGTTTTGTAACATTTGTAAACGTTTGGCTTAAATAGCTAAAAAGGTGAAACGTTTGAATTTGTTTCGTATCGTTTGTTAACGTTTGGCTTAAATCGCTAAAAAGGCAAAACGTTTGGATTTGTTTCGTAATGTCACGACCCAATTTCATGAATCGTGACCGGCGCTAGGGTATGGGTATGGTCGTACCAAAACCCGTAGCAAGCCTCGCGGAAATCGATTAAACATTTAAACCTGCAGAAACTGCTCGGGGCAACCGAGACTCCAACCTAAGTCGAACAATTATATTACAGTTCTCATATAAATAACTTAAATATCTGAAATGTTCAATAGCAAGCCTTATATATCATTATCAAATAATCCAGAATGCCAACAATAAATAATTGAGCAAACCGATGATCCCAAAGTGTAATAACAATTGTGATACATAAACTAGTTCTACTGCGGTCTAAGAGTTTCGAAAATAGTAACTAGTTTAAATAACATAAAAACCTCCGAAGAATAAAAGAATCGGAGTGGACCAGCTTTCAAATCATAAACCTGGAAATTTTGGGAAAACAACGGGGTCAGATATACTGAGATGAGTTCGCAATACTATTTACATTTATTAAGTTTAAAACCCTTAAATCAAAACAGTTTATACTAATATAATATGATTATGGAAAACAGTATTGAAAAGATCCCAGCGTAAGTATAACATAGCATACTGAAAAATAAACCCAGAGTGGACGGGAACAAATCCTCGTCAAATTACCAGCGTAAGCAAGACCATAGTCTGCCGATCCCAGAGTATATACTGGTGCACACAGTCTCGATACAAGCCTATCGAGTAGCTCGTTTCAATCCAGATCCATAATCGCTTAAAACAGTTCAAAAGCATTTATAATACTAAAATAAATTGCGGTACTTAATAATGCGGTAAATAGCACTACAAACTCACTGCTTGCTAATCCACGTGAATCTTGGCAACCCCTAACTCTAAGAATACTAGACACCACATAGACTAACACAATACCGAGTCAAGCAAAAACGTAGCCAGAATAGAATAAACAATTAATCACGTAATGACCCGAGTCAAAAAATGAACCACAACGAGTAACACAATACTGAAATAAATAAATAAGCCAAGTCTACTGGGTTTCCGCTTTAAAATCCGTTCCGAAAAGTATCACTTAAATAATAAATAAATAATAACTTAAATCAATTTCCTTAAATATTGGGTTAAATAAATTATATTAAAACAAATATAAAGTTACTAACCAAAAACTTAGTTAAATAAATTATAAAAACTTTCAGGGGCTAAATTGTAATTTAGCCATTTTGACATTTCAATTAAAACTAAATATAAATACTCGAGTAATTATATTAATATACGTTTATAAAAATATTTAGCTTATTCATATTAAATCAAACGAGTTCAAGTTGTTATGAAAACCAAAATCAATAGGTAAAACAACTTAAGGAATTCACTTTATTTAGACAAACAATTTTAGTGATTAGAAGCCACTCTTAACCATCTCTTACAATTCAAATAGCAATTCAATGTTACAGCAACCCCGCCTATACTATTTGATTGAATGAATCACAATAGCAACAAATAGAATCTCAATTTTCTAACCAAAAACCACAAGAAATCCTCCAAATCATGAGCTTAACATTATAACCTCAATAATGAAAATCAAACATAACAATCTAAAAGTCTAAGAACAATGGCAGTAACTTGCAAGCCAAAACCGAATACAATATAAAGAACACATAAAACCGTAACGGTGACAATTGAAGCCTAAGCAAAGTTTAAATCTATTAGCAACTAATGAATCATGGTTTAATGATCATTTAAGACATATATAACATAATCATGAACAACATAGGTGACGGCAGCATCTTAAAATAAAAACAGAACAATACCACGTGAAATTACGACGAAACGGCGGCGACTATATCGTATTGGATTACGTACCGTTTTGGCAAAAATAAAGATGAGAATTGAAGAGGCGTATGTCTACAATCTCAGCGACGAAACGGAACTGGATTAGATCAAGAAACGAAGGAGAACGAATCAAATTACGGAAGTGTCGTTTAAAGTTAAAGCTGAAAACAATGAAGTTACGGAAGCTTACTGGACAGCGACCTTTGGATGATGATTGCAGCTTCGTTTTTCAGAGAATGAGCAAGGGAATGGGGGCTAGGGTTTGTTTGAAGTGTGGCGAGTATATTAGGTTTAAGAGTTACGTATTTAAGGGGTCGGGAAATAGAGAAAACAATGTCCAAAATGACCTCCTCGCAAGGGTCCTGCTGGTCTCGAACGAGACCAGCAAAACCGGTGCATTCTCGTTCGAGAATGCTGATTCTCGAACGAGACTCAACTTAAAATGCTGAGGTCTCGTTCAAGAATCACAATTCTCGAACGAGAATCCTCCTCTTGGGTAAGGTCTCTTTCGAGACCTGATTCACATGTGGTGGTTCAACCATTTTGGTTGAACCACCAAAAATAAAAAGGACCACACAAATTTTTGAAATTGAACCGAACCAAAAATTAAACTACGAATCGAACCGCCCCCCAAAAAATTTAATTTATTACCAAAATTATATTTAGAAAATTTTAAAAATTTTCCGGGATATTACATTCTTCCCAACTAATTAAAAATTCGTCCTCGAATTTAAAATAAAACCATCGACGTGCCACATAACATAAAGTTACACGTCTAGTTGAACAAGATGTACAAAGCCGATAATAAAACGCATCCACGAGATACCCGACGTAAACGAGGACAACAACAACGAAACTGCAAACGATCTCTGTCATTAAAGAACAGTTCAAAATCAAGAAACCAACCCACTGTAGTTGATGGTATTCCATGCCCAACGGCATACGCACGCGCGTAAGCAAAACTCAACAGGTTTTCCCTCAAAACAACTCCAAAACCACCAATTGTATAACTGAACAATCTCCGATGATCACTAAAGCATCGACACTAACTTCTACTAGGCATAAACGATAACGCAACTCTAAGTGAGATCAACTAAGATAAAACAAACTCTATTACACAATACTCAGCTGATATACTCAGGATAATAAATAACGAATCTCGAATCTCAAAACTGACACTGGTTCGCAATATAAGAGATCACAACACACATATGTACTAAATTCTATTTCTATCAATTAGATGCTCCAACTAATAATAACCCAATTATTCAAGTGATAGACACAATTCCTCTATACCGGAGTGGCTTATAAAGCCAGTTCGAAACTCAACTATTTTAAAAAAATCCTCAATATCAAATACAAGATCGAGCACTAAGCTCGACTATAGTTCTTATAATTCCAAACTCTTTTACCTCAAACAAAACAAGGATACTGCAAACATAGCTGATAAAATCTATCGTTCTAAAACGATTTCTTACTTCTGCTTATAACATCTCGACATTAAAATAATCGATAACAAAACCTAATAAACTTCAGATAGTATTTCGGTTCCAAAACAAACATTATAATAACCATCTAGTCCTAACGATTAGTACCAACTCGATAATACCATTAACTTGTGAATCATTAAACACAAAAACTCATATCACAATCCAAAGAAAAGCGAACCTCTCTCATGATAACAAAAATTTATATATCAATGATAAACAATATCCATCAAAATGATTTCTCCAATCACTCAGAAACATAATGCCACGACTACACTGAACATTGACTGCATCTCACTTAAATACACAACCTAAAAATTTTGTCGTTCACACCAAGGGTTTAACCACTGACCCAAACATTAAAATAATATCAGTAATCAATAAAATCGATCAACCAATCATGGTTGTCGAAACCTATTAGTCGCGATTCCCGATTCTCAAATTAACTATCTCATATAACCAAATCGAACTCAAATTCTCAAAATTATTCAATCAATTGACTAATACCTCGTATACAACGAGAGATCACCGCGACTAGTTTACTACGACCGGATTGTTAGTTATGCCCAAAATCAACCTCTGTGGGTATAAAATCTTTTAATACAAAATATTTTATATATAAAATTTATATACAAAATCTTACACCCTGTTTAAAAGACTCTACGTCTTACACCTCCTTTTCATTCAAAATCAAAATACCTCTGCCGTTGAAAAACCCTAGGTTTTGCAAACCCCTAAAATTTTCCAAAACATACACATTCTGGATTTGAAATTTTTCCCGTACTTTTCAATACGTTTGAAAATTTATAAAATAGTTCAACTGTCAAAATTCATATTCTCTTAAAATCAGACTTGTTTAAACATCTTTTTTAAGTTTATACTTTAAAAATTAATTGTGGCAAAATCTTCCGTATTCAAAATACACATTGATGTTTCAAACATCCCAAAATTTTAAGTCGCTTCTAAATTCTCAAACAAAAACACAATTTGAAAAAATCGCTCAAGCGAAAAATTTATTATTTCTTTTGAATCAATTTTTGACAAAATTTTCTCCTTCCTCAGAAAGGTAAAACCAACAATGTAAATCTCTTGTTTATAAACATACCTCTATATCAATACATTAAAATACTTTGGACAATTTCAACTCTGGAAAGGTAAAGTTTCGTTTAAAACAAAAATATAGTGTATATACACACATGAGCATAGCCAATATCCTTAATTCACAAATCCTAAAATCACGAATCGGAAATTATCATGAACTCTTCCTAATCTGACTCTAACCATAAACCGCATTTGGCACAACTACGTCTCGAGCGCAACCTCAAAATCATTCTTACTCATAACCACAAGATTCTGATTCTACCGACCATTAACTCACAACATAAACATCCAAAACCATCATCATCATCACAGAGTGTTTGTCTAGCTACCTTTCGGTAACAGTTTCAAAGTCATTTGAAAATCCACAACTTCATAAATACATTTACCCCAAAGGAACTGGCGAGTTTGTTTCAAAACATCTTTCTCAAAACACTTTATCGATAAAAATCCATTTTACATAATTGTGCGCCAGGGTGATGACATCTCTCATCCCCAAAGAGTTGCATCCAACCGTAATAATTTCTATGCACGTGATGCATGTACTGTTATGCATGTATCAATTATTAATTTATCTTATATTTAATGAACATACTCTGTGTTCAATGCCAACCTATTCGTGACATTCAAAATGCATGTTCATGATATGTCTGGGCACAATTACGAGTTGAAAATATTTCAAATATTTCATCAATTCAATTTTTGAAATCTATTTCTCAATAAAACATTTGCTAGACGTTACACTCTGTGAGATGTGCACTCGATATCCTCAAAATATTTCTCAAAATTCCTTACTTGTAACCTAGCAACATTCGATGCTATAAAACAACTCATCCTAAAATTTCGTTACAACTCTTCCGCATAAATATCAAACTACCCTAAACCCTAGTTGAAACTTATTCCCAAAGAATTAACACATCAAAAAGTTCCTACCAATCTACCGCCAGCTCCCGCATCGCATCATCAGACTTGATGGAAACACCAGTGCATTAATACACCGATCTATCTTCTCGGTTCAGCATTTTCAATATCCGATGTAGGATGATCAGATATCATCAGCCAATCCGAGGGAATGCTTCCCTCGTATTCCTCGATATCAAAACCCAAAGGTTTCGATCCACGAAACAGAAACAGCAAAACTCCGCGCAACCCTAAACCGAACAAAGGAAATAAGGTCTAAAGGAAGGTCTTACTCAAAGGTCAAACTATAAATCGAGGTAAACCAATCATAACCACGTAATTAAGTCATCTCACGTGCTACTCCGCACGAAGAGACAAAACAAAAACAATTAACTGTATTATCCCGTATTTTCATTTGAGTTTCCGTCGCCGTATTGATCGTTTTTGTTGTTCGTTAGCCCCGTGCAAGTGCATGTTTGAGTTTGGAAGCGGGTCCGTGAGTTCGGGGCCCTGTTTCAGGCCCAATCCGGGCCATAGAGTGAAGGCGCAACGGAAGGCGCGACGAGGCCGGCGCGCCTCGCATCGCGCCTTCTGTTTTCCCTTAGGCGTGTTGGAGGGCGCGGTGAGGCTAGCGCGCCTCGCATCGCGCCCTCCCTTTAAAAACGTTTTCTTAGGGCGCGATGGCCCGTCGCGCCTCGCGACGCGCCCGCCATCACGCCCTACCTGTCGGTTTCGGCGGGGGAACTATAAATTGACCCCTTATCTGTTTTAAACGCTCTCATTCATTTTTACAAACCCTAGCCGAACCCTAATCACAAGAATACTCTGAGATTGATCCTTGGTTTCCTTTCCTCTCAATTTTAACGCTTGGTAAGTAATTCTCACACTCCTTTCGTGGTTCATTCATGTTCCTTTCTTTTTAATCGATTCCTTACTTGTTTATCTCTGATTTCCAGCGAATTGGGTAATTGAAAATCACCTCTAATCTGATCTCTTTTGTTCTTTGATTCATTCCATTGTTTCACATCGGGTATGTACCATTCTTGCACCATACTATATTTGTCGCGTTCTAGATTCGTTGGTGTGTTGTTATTATGAATTACCTACTGTTTTCATTATGTTAAATCTGAATTGTATGTTAGGATGACTCTAGTGTGTGTTGCGATTGAGTTATACCCTAGACTTATAATGTAAATTGTTAGGATTGCATGCTAGGTCTTTGGGTTGATCTTGGCATGATTAATTACTGTTTTTGGGTGATGTTATATTGCTGGAAATCCATACTTAGGGTTGTTGTAGGTTAATGGATTCAACTTGATGTTGTTTGGCTTGTTTGATTTATTTAAGGTTGGGTATTGGATTCGTAATGCATGTAATCAATTTGTTTTGACTTGATTGTTGTTCAAAACCTAAGTGGCTGCCCATAAGTGATTCTAAGGTGCTTTGAAAGTGTATAACATGTTTACTATGCTTAAGAATCGTTGGTTTCATCATTTGACAATTACGCGTAAAAATGGCGAAGTTGTGCCACGAAAAGGGTTGACATGAATTGCCTATTTCAGATCTGAATTAATTGATGTAAATGCATAATAGAATTCTTTTAAAACTCAATATTGTGATCTTGACACATTGGTGTCTACTTTGGGTGGTATGGCCATTTGTGGCTAGTTTCGAGATTGATTTATAAATGAATCGTTGTTGTTAAGCTATGATTGAGTTCCATGTTTTCAAATGAGCAATGTTTTGATTTAAAGGTTCCGGATTCATACTTTGGTTTACTTTGGTATCTTTGGGTCGGGATTGACTTGGGTCATCCGACATGTGAGATTAAGCTTGAAGGCTAATTCACTACTTTGGGATTTCACTTGATTTTAAGATCTTCAAGTTATTTAAGCTTCCGGATTATGTTTTCAAAGGGGAACTCAATTATGCTTAACTTGTTGTTATACTTTGGAATTACTTTGGAAATGGGATTGTATATGTATGAATGTTATGTTGTGGCAATTGCTTTGACTTGTACCTTGGTTGTTGTTTGAGATACTAGTCCTATGTGGTGTCTAGTATTCTTAGAGTTAGGGGCTGATGTGATTTTAACTTATACCTTGTTTTAGACCCGTCGACTGCTCGTGCTTCGGAGTCTACGCAGGTTTAGCTGTTTGCCAAGATTATCACGTGGATAAGCAAGCAGTGAGTTTGTAGTGTTATTTACCGCTTTATTAAGTACCGCACATTATTTTAGTATATCAAATGTTTGTGAACTGTTTTAAGGATTATGGATCTGGATTGAAACGAGCTACTCGATAGGCTTGTAGCGAGACTGTGCGCACCGGTAAGTACTTTGGGATTGGCTGACTAATGTCTGGCCTACTTTGGGAATCGATGAGGATTTGTTCCCATCTACTTTGGGTTAAATACTTTGGGATTTCATTTCAATACTGTTTTTCCATAATCAAATATATATTAGTATAAAAGGATTTGTTTTAAGGGTTTTAAACTTAATAAATATAAATAGCATTATGAACTCATCTCAGTATATCTGACCCCCTTGTTTTCCAAATTTTTTTCAGGCTAATGATTTGAGAGAGTTGGTCGATCTCCGATTTCTTGATTCCTTCGGAGGTTCTTTTGTTTAATAAGCTAGTCAACTGTTTTATATTCTTAGACCGCAGTAGAACTAGTATGTCATTATGATTATCTTATACCTTGGTTTGTCGGAGTGGTCAGACTATTTATTATCGTTGTTGGCATGTTATACATTGGATTTGATTTATATAAGGCATGCTTTGAGTCTCGGATTCTAGCCGAGCATTTCAGATATTTAAGTTATTATTTAAGTATTATATAAACTCCTAAACTTAGGTTGGAGTCTCGGTTGCCCCCGAGCAGTGGTTTTCTTGCAGGTTTAATTGTATTTAAGGTTATCCGCGAGGCTTGCTACGGGTTTTGGTACGACCATACCCATACCCTAGCGCCGGTCGCGATCCATGAAATTGGGTCGTGACATTAACTTAGCCCAACCGACGAGTGAGTCAAACAACGTAAATTTTTTTTTCACATGAAACTATCTGAAAATCGTAAACTACGTAAACGTACCATTGAACACAATTAACTCAAACATATTTAAAACAAATCGGGATATGTCACAACATATCCTTGAAATCTCATTACAAATTCACCCTGTAATTATATCATCTTTTAATAGTACGCTTCAAAATTCGTTTTAAAATTTAAAGTCAAATACGAAAAACTTCCAAATTTTGTTGAGCCCCACGGTTAAAAGAAAATCACAATTTGTAAAAATCTCTTCTTATTAATCTGTTGTTTTAAAACGGATACCCAAGTATTTTAAATCATAAAATCCCGAGTCATTACAACTACCAAACTCAACTCCTAAATTTGGATGACCCAAGTCGAACCCAAAACAATCGTTTATAAAACGTATTCAAAATATTTGTAAAACTGGAAAAAAAAATTTAATAAAATTTCCATCTTTTTCAAGTTGAGAGCTCAACTTAACCCAACTACTAAACGGCAATCTAAAATCTCAAGTGAGAAATCTTTAATCTCAAACATCTATTCCGTAAATTTTAAAAAAATTAACATGTTGATATACCTCAACATGGTAAAATAAATTCAACGTTAAAATTCTCAACCAACGAATTATCACATAAGAATATTATTTTGAAATCATCGCTTGTTAACACCAAACCTTACATAATATTTCAAAATATCAGAATTTCTTTTTTCTGGTAACTTAACCAAAAATCAATTTTTTTAAATTGTTTAAACCAACTTCTCTTATGATTCTGTGTCTACACACAAATTAGATAAACATTTATTCTAAATGAAAATTTTAAAATGACATGTGGTCAAAGTAATGTATAACCACCAAAAGACGTTTTAAAATTTAACCCTAAATTTCTTTTATAGAAAACAAGGCAAACGCTCAGCATACGATCACATTTAAAATCAACAATCGAGGCCAAAGCCAAAATGTACTTTATTAACAAGGCAAAAGCAGTTCAACGCATTACCTAAAATAACCGTAACCATTCCATATATTCTAAATTGTATCAGGCATAGTCGCCAAATATATCACACAACACCATACCCAAGTATGAGTTTAGAAAAAATTATCCAACCTATGATTTCCCGAGAAAACGAAAGCAATTATAATCACCCAAGTGAAATAATCTCAACATGATAAAACACAGCAATTAACATCCAAGTGAAATAAATTGTCAATCAAAACATCAGTACCAAATAAGGACTGACAGACATCACCTATAGGATGTAGGCTGAAGGTTTGAAAACAAATGATGACGTTTTAAAAGACAAGACAGGAATCCTAATTCCGCAGTAGTTCCTAAGACACGACATCAACTTATTATGCCAAAAACACATAACAATTAACATGCATAAGGCCTTGGTTTGAAACCAAAGCTCTGATAGCAAATTTGTCATGACCCAATTTCATGAATCGTGACCGGCGCTAGGGTATGGGTATGGTCGTACCAAAACCCGTAGCAAGCCTCGTGGAAATCGAAAAAACATTTAAACCTGCAAAAAACTGCTCGGGGCAACCGAGACTCCAACCTAAGTCGAACAATTATATTATAGTTTTCATAAATAACTTAAATATCTGAAATGTTCAATAGCAAGCCTTAAATATAATTATCAAATAATCTAGAGTGAACATGCCAACAATAAATAATTGAGCAAACCGATGATCTCAAAGTGTAATAACAATTGTGATACATAAACTAGTTCTACTGCGGTCTAAGAGTTTCGAAAACAGTAACTAGTTTAAATAACATAAAAACCTCCGAAGAATAAAAGAATCGGAGTGGACCAGCTTTCAAATCATAAACCTGGAAAATTTGGGAAAACAATGGGGTCAGATATACTGAGATGAGTTCGCAATACTATTTACATTTATTAAGTTTAAAACCCTTAAATCAAAACAGTTTATACTAATATAATATGATTATGGAAAACAGTATTGAAAAGATCCCAGCGTAAGTATGACATAGCATACTGAAAAATAAACCCAGAGTGGACGGGAACAAATCCTCGTCAAATTACCAGCGTAAGCAAGACCATAGTCTGCCGATCCCAGAGTATATACTGGTGCACACATTCTCGATACAAGCCTATCGAGTAGCTCGTTTCAATCCAGATCAAAAATCGCTTAAAACAGTTCAAAAGCATTTATAATACTAAAATAAATTGCGGTACTTAATAAAGCGGTAAATAGCACTACAAACTCACTGCTTGCTAATCCACGTGAATCTTGGCAACCCCTAACTCTAAGAATACTATACACCACATAGACTAACACAATACCGAGTCAAGCATAAACGTAGCCAGAATAGAATGAACAATTAATCACGTAATGACCCGAGTCAAAAAATGAACCACAACGAGTAACACAATACTCAAATAAATAAATAAGCCAAGTCTATTGGGTTTCCGCTTTAAAATCCGTTCCGAAAAGTATCACTTAAATATTAAATAAATAATAACTTAAATCAATTTCCTTAAATATTGCGTTAGCTGAGTTACCAATAACTACCACGCTACCTCACATGTCGGGTGATCCAAGTCTAACCCGACCCAAAATATTTTATCAAAATATAAACCAGAGTTTATAATTCCCAAAATCACTTTGATAAAATAAGTATAATCATACCCAATTATAAACCATAGTTTATAATTATAAAATCAATTTTGATAAAAAAAATAAATCAATATTTAAAACGGAACCCAATATCTTTAACTTCAAGTAACCCGAGTTACAATAAAAAAAATTAATCATTTTCAGTTTATAAAAGTTTAGGGACTAAACTATATTAGCCAATTAGGGACTAAGCTGTACTTTAGCCACATAGGGACTAAACTGTACTTTAGCCACTTAAGGACTAAACTGTACTTTAGCCAATTTGATATTTAAAATCAAATTAATTACTTTTATCTATAATTAAAACAAAATATAAAGTTACTAACCAAAAACTTAGTTAAATAAATTATAAAAACTTTCAGGGGCTAAATTGTAATTTAGCCATTTTGACATTTCAATTAAAACTAAATATAAATACTCGAGTAATTATATTAATATACGTTTATAAACATATTTAGCTTATTCATATTAAATCAAACGAGTTCAAATTGTTATGAAAACAAAAATCAATAGGTAAAACAACTTAAGGATTTCACTTTATTTAGACAAACAATTTTAGTGATTAGAAGCCACTATTAACCATCTCTTACAATTCAAATAGCAATTCAATGTTACAGCAACCCCGCCTATACTATTTGATTGAATGAATCACAATAGCAACAAATAGAATCTCAATTTTCTAACCAAAAACCACAAGCAATCCTCCAAATCATGAGCTTAACATTATAACCTCAAGAATGAAAATCAAACATAACAATCTAAAAGTCTAAGAACAATGGCAGTAACTTGCAAGCCAAAACCGAATACAATATAAAGAACACATAAAACCGTAACGGTGACAATCGAAGCCTAAGCAAAGTTTAAATCTATTAACAACTAATGAATCATGGTTTAATGATCATTTAAGACATATATAACACAATCATGAACAACATAGGAGACGGCAGCATCTTAAAATAAAAACAGAACAATACCACGCGAAATTACGACGAAACGGCGGCGACTATATCGTATTAAATTACGTACCGTTTTGGCAAAAATAGAGATGAGAGTTGAAGAGGCATGTGTTTACAATCTCAGCGACGAAACAGAACTGGATTCGATCAAGAAACGAAGGAGAACGAATCAAATTATGGAAGTGCTGTTTAAAGTTAAAGCTGAAAATAATGAAGTTATGGAAGCTTACCGGACATCGACCTTTGGATGATGATTGCAGCTTCGTTTTTCAGAGAATGAGCAAGGGAATGGGGGCTAGGGTTTGTTTGAAGTGTGGAGAGTAGATTAGGTTTAAGAGTTACGTATTTAAGGGGTCGGGATAGAGAGAAAACAATGTCCGAAATGCCCTCCTCGCAAGGGTCCTGCTGGTCTCGAACGAGACCAGCAAAACTGGTGCATTCTCGTTCGAGAATGCTGATTCTCGAATGAGACTCAGCTTAAAATGCTGAGGTCTCGTTCGAGAATCACAATTCTCAAACGAGAATCCTCCTCTTGGGTCAGGTCTCTTTCGAGACCTGATTCACATGTGGTGGTTCAACCAATATTGTTGAACCACCAAAAATAAAAAGGACCACTCAAATTTCTGAAATTGAACCGAACCAAAAATTAAACTACGAATCGAACCGCCCCTCGAAAAATTTAATTTATTACCAAAATTATATTTAGAGAATTTTAATAATTTTCCGGGATATTACACGTAACGTTTGTAAACGTTTGGCTTAATTTGCTAAAAAGGCGAAACGTTTGGATTTGTTTCGTAACGTTTTAAACGCTTGGATTAGTTTCGTAACGTTTTAAACGTTTGGCTTATATCGCTAAAAATGTGAAACGTCTAGATTTGTTTCGTAACGTTTTAAATGTTTGGATTGGTTTTTTAACATTTGTAAACGTTTGGCTTAAATAGCTATAAGGGTGAAACGTTTGAATTTGTTTCGTAAGGTTTGTTAACGTTTGGCTTAAATCGCTATAAAGGTGAAACATTTGGATTTGTTTTGTTACGTTTTAAACGTTTGGATTGGTTTTGTAAGGTTTTAAACGTTCGACTACATTTGGATTTGTTTTGTAACGTTTGTAAACGTTTGGATTGGTTTCATAACGATTTAAACGTTTGACTTACATCGCTAAAAAGGTGTAACATTTGGATTTGTGTCGTAACGTTTTAAACGTTTGGATTGTTTTATAACGTTGTAAATGTTTGGCTTAAATTTCTAAAAAGATGCAATGTTTGATTTTGTTTCGTAATGTTTGTATATGTTTGGCTTAAATCGCTAAAAATGTGTAACGTTTGGATTTGTTTCCTAACGTTTTAAACGTTTGGATTAGTTTCGAAACATTATAAATTTTCGCTTAAATCGCTAAAATGGTGAAACGATTGGATTTGTTTCGTAATGTTTGTAAATATTTGGCTTAAATCGCTAAAAAGGTGAAACGTTTGGATTTGTTTCGTAACGTTATAAACGTTCAGATTGGTTTTCTAAATTTTTAAACTTTCGGCTTAAATCGGTAAAAATGCAAAACGTTAGGATTTATTTCGTAACGTTTGTAAACGTTTTCTTTAAATTGATAAAAAGATGAAATATTTGGATTGGTTTCGTAAAATTTTAAACGTTTGGCTTAAATCGCGAAAAAGGTGAAACATTTAGTTTGGATTTGTTTCGTAACGTTTGGCTTAAATCGCTAAAAAGGTAAATCGTTTGAATTTGTTTCGTAACGTTTGTAAACGCTTGGCTTAAATCGCTAGAAATGTGAAACGTTTGGATTTATTTCGTAACTTTTCTAAATGTTTGGCTTAAATCACTAAAAAAGGTGAAACGTTTGGTTTTGTTTCGTAACGTTTTAAACGTTTCGTTTGGTTTCTTAACGTTTTAAATAGGGTTGTTTGCAAATTAATTCACCAACTTTGACCCAATTTGCAATTACAACATAAACTTTCAATTTTGGCAATGTTATTCACGAACTTAATTAATTTGGCTAATCGATACACCGACAAATGTCCGGCGGTTTTTTGGTGATCTGGAAGCCGGAGAAGCCATGTCACATGCCACGTATGAAACGCACCGTTTGAAGCAAAACGAACCGTTTTATTTATCTGAGTACAACGGCGTCGTTTCCTTCACCTAAAAATCAAACCTAACTCAAACCCCTTCATTTCCATCGTTGCCTTATTTTCCCTCCTTTCTCTACTCTCTCTGAAATGAACCCTAATCCCTTTTTTCTGTCTGTCAACTCTTCGCCCCCATTTCCCATTTCATATTTCTGCAACTCTTCGACCCGTTTATGAAGAAAGCTCCGTCTAATTTTTGAATTTAAAATCTGAAGAAAGTTCTGTAAAGGTGAGTTCATCTGTTTTATTCATCTTTTGTTCTTGCTGGTACCGAAAGTTTTGTTTATATTTTCTATTTTAGGGTTTACTGTTAGTTTGTTTTCTTTAGGGTTTTCTGCTATGTGGTTTTAGTGTTTAGTTGTTAATTTTTTAGGGTTTTCTGGTATGGGGTTTATTGCTAGGGTTTTCTAGTATGTTGTTTTATTGCTAGGGTTTTCTGGTATGTGGTTTTATTGCTAGGTTGTTAATTTTTCAGGGTTTTATAGTGTGGGGTTTATTGGTACGTTGTTAATTTTAGGGTTTTCGGGTATGGGGTTTATTGCTAGGGTTTTCTTGTATGTGGTTTTACTGTTTAGGTGTTAATTTTTTTAAGGTTTACTATTATTTTAAGTATGTTTGTATTGCTGGTTGCTTGCATTTGGTTTATTGTTACTTTAATTATGTTTGTATTGCATTTGCTTGCATCTGGTTTTCTGGTGCCTGGTTAGTTGCATTTGCTTTAGGAAATGTTTCATTTGTGTTATTCATTTTGTAGGGACTGTTAACATGAACAGTATACTATAATTATGGTGGGCATTTTGCATAGTCTGGTGAGGATATGGATTACATTGGTGGTAGGATAATGCATAATTTTGGATATGATGCTTCAAGGGTAGGGTTTGAAATCATTGAAGAGGATTTGGAGAAATTGGGATGCACCCATCCCTACAAATTGTTTTATCTAGTTCCTGGTATGAAGATATCAACTGGGTTAAGAAAATTACAGAACACTCATCAGCTGATGGAGATGTTACTGTGCATTGGCACAAATGGTTGGCAAGGATTCTTCCAGCTTTTTGTTGAAGGGGAAGAACACAGTTATGAAGATCAACCTACGGAACAAAGACCAAATGAGGGTGATGACAATTTGAGTTTTGAAGATCAACCTACTGAACAACAACCTACTGAACAACAACCAACTGAGCATGATGAGAATCTGAGTTATGTACCTGTAATGAATGCTCCTGAGATGAATGCTCCTGAGATGCAACACGAGGAAAGCGATATAGACTAAGACTACTGCCCAGTAGGTGAAAGTGAGACTGATGATGGACTTGAAGTGTAATACCCCAAAATATTTTAAGATAATTACGTCGTGCCACGTGTCGTGATTTCCGATAAATTAAATTAAGAAGAATTTAATTTAATTATATCGAAAATTTAAGAATAAAATTTAATGGGTCAATTAGCGGGATTAAAGGAACGAATTTTGAAAATTTGGATGTGGTTACATTTTGGGGCTAAATTGTAAATTTTGAAAAGTTTCGGGGCTAAAGTGCAAATTAGCCAATTAAGCCCGAAAATAGAAATTGGAGGATTTTCGATGAAAATCTATATTTTAAGTTAGTATTATTTATTCGGAGATAAATAATACGTATTTGAATTAATAGAAAGATTAATTGAATAGGATTTGGATTAAATTGCAAGCTTTGAAAAGTTTCAAAGACCAAAACGCAATTTAGCCAGGTTATATATAAGATAACCTTCATAATGAAGGAATCAGATCCTTCATTTCCAGAATTCTTCTTTTTTTTTCCTTATCACCGTTGCTTTCGTACGGTTCGTCGCGCGGTTTTCGTTTCTTGTCCGTTTCTGACTTTTTATAACTCCAAACGATCGTATTTCAACGGGTAATCACAGTAAGCTTGACGTTTTACCGTTTCGTTGATTATATTTTAAGTTATATCGATTCAAAGCTTTAGGCCACGAGACGATTTTATCGTTTTATCGAGTTTAAGATTGATATATAGTGTTTTGAGCTTAGAATACGCGTTTTGGTTGAGTTTGGAGCGTTTTTACGTATATAGCAGGTCGGAAACCCCGGAAATCGATTCCGGGGGATCGTGCACGACAGTACACGATCGTGTACTTGTGGTACACGAACGTGTACCATCAATGGTACACGAACGTGTACCATCAAGGTACACGAACGTGTACCTCCCTGCACGAGCGTGCACCCTTCGATTCTCGCACCATCCCGAATCTTCGTACCTCGATTGAATTAATGGAATTTACATATTGAATCGGAAATCGAATAGTAGTTAACCTAATGAGGTTATAAGAAGATTGAATTGGAAGTAATTTACGATCCGTAAACGAGTTTGATATCGTTTAATGGGATATGCGTGAGAAGCACGACGATTAATGAAAGTAAAATGTGTCGAATCTTGAGTCTAGAGTCAATCTTAGAATAGGATTCTGATATGAGTCAAATGTTTTGAAATTGTTTTAGATCCAGCGAGGCAAGAAGGAGCTGGACCAGGAGTTCGGGAAGCTTGACGTTTCTAAAGCCCCGACGTATTTTTGGATAAGCGTTTTCAGTGAGTTTATATGATTTGCTTTTAAAGTATTTATTTAAGCAATTATTTTATATTGCTTATTAATTGAACCGCATGTTTTATATGTGAAACTTTTATACGAATTGCATATGCTTGATTTGAAACCAGTATTGATCCGATGGAACGTGCTACCTATTAGGCGACAATAGGACTGTGTGATCACCAGTTTTTGATATAACTCAGCTGGGAGCTGATGATGAATATGAAACTTACGATTGGGTTATGATTTCGATACGAGAGTGAACTCGGCTACGGTGTAGCCTGGAAGTCCCCGTATCTAGTGGCTGGGCCACCAGCGAGTTGGACTCGCAATTGATATTTATGATTGGGTTGATCGATTGATTATTAGTATGTTTGAGGATTAAGGTTTCAATCGGATCCTGTACTTGGCTGCATATGATTGATTACGATTTTATGTTTTATTTGAATACTTATTAGTAAAATGTATGAACTCACTCAGTATATCCCAATATACTGACCCCTCACAGATTTCCTTTCAGGATAAAGACGCTTTGAAGCAACAGACTTCTATCCTACTCCCAGAAGTCTGTATTTTTGAGTATGTAAAGAAACATTACTTTACTCTTAGAGCTGCAGTAGATAAGTATTTTGTCAGTCAGCTTGTATATAAAGTTTTCTGTAAATATTACTTTAACGTTTTAAAGTTTTAAACGTTTTACGCTTGCTTCGTTATATATATTGTGACTGCCAGAGGATATGTGTGCCTGGCATGTGTGCTTCTGCATGACACGTGTTTACTTATGTCATGCATGACGTTTATGTTTCGCGAAAAATTATTTTTACGTTTTTAGGCTTGCTACGGGTTTCGGAGCAACCACTCCCATTCCCTAGCGCCGGTCTCGGCCCTGAGATTGGGTCGTGACAATGTTGGTATCAGAGCATGGTCCAGTTACCATTGCTTATGTCAGAAGAGTGATTGATTTTTCCTAGGAATCTATTGCAGCACATAGGACTCGAGTCTTGTCTTTGTTACGTATTCATTTGATTTTCAAACTTTCAGCTTTCCCTCTAGGATGTGAGTCTGTCTTACGTGTGTGTTCGTTTGTGATGAGATGCGCGTTCAATACGATATGCATTTGCGATAATATACGATTATGTGGCTAAGTGACGATGTTTGTCTCGGTCATGATGTCTGACCAACGACAAGAAGTAGAGCGAGCTGCCGCTGCAGCACGAAATGTTATAGAAGGGGCGCATGACGTCCATCCAGAAGCTCAAGATGAGTCTTCTGTTCAGGGAGGAGGTGGTGGCCAAGAGGCCCAGGCGCAGGCACCTGGAGTGCAAGCGCAAGCCCAGCAACCTAATGTTGTGGGTTTTGATCTGAATCAGTTCCTTACGGGAATTGCAGCCATGCAAGCTAATCAGGCAGAGGTGTAGAATATGCATCGTGAACAACTACAGCAGCAACAATTGCGTAACGTGGCTTTCACTGATCGAGATATCGTTTTGGCTTATATGCGCCTCAAGCCAACTAAGTTTGACAGTACAGGCGATGCTCTCGATTTCCTCGAAGAAGTAGAACGTAATGCTCGACGCCTGCAAGCTAATGAGAGACAGACCATCATTATGGTGGAAATGTCATTGAAAGGACCTGCGAAAGATTGGTTTCAGCAGCATATTCAGCCAACCATGGATACTATGACCTGGGCTGAATTTGCAAACCACTTTAGGGAATACTTTTTACCATATGCGGTGACGGAGAGTTATCGTAGTCAGTGGTTGACCCTGAGTAGAGGCAATCGATCTGTGCAAGAGTATGTAACGGAGTTTACCAGAGTGAGTAGGTTTGCACCAGACCTGACTACAGACCCTGTTAGAGTGAACTCGAGGTTTGTAGAGGGTCTAGGAGCTGAATTTGTGAGTCTGACGTCTGATATCGGAAGAACCCTAGTGCAACTGATTGATAGTGCTAGGCAAATGGAAGTTTCTCTGATCCGTTTTGGAAGAATTCCTGACCCTTCCAATGTTGCACCTGTGAGAGATAATACATTTCGCAGCGTACAGAGAGCACCTACCCGATCATATGCTGGGAGTTATTCTCGACCTCCATCACGTCAACAGAGAAATAAGAGAGCTCGGTATGGAACTAGAGTTAGTACTTCAGGCACCGGATTTAGTGCCAGATCGATGAGTGACATGGGAGGCGGAGTTCCTTTATGTGTGAACTGTAATAGGAGGCACTACGGCGCGTGTTACACTGCTAATGGAGCATGTTTTAATTGTGGTCAACGGGGCCATTTCGCTAGAGACTGTCCGAGGCAGATGCCCCAAGGCTCAATGACTACTGTAGTACAGCCTTCTTATCAGCAGCAGAGAACCGCGCAGCAGATAGCGTCAGGATATGATCAGACAGGAAGTACCTTTACTGGCCAGAGAGGCCGTGGCTATGGAAATCGTGGAGGAAGAAATGGCGGAGGACGCGGTACTGGCCAGACTTCGCAGGCTGGCGGAAGTCAGGCTAGGGTCTTTGCACTGAATCCGCAGGAGGCTCAGGCTTCCAATGCAGTGGTGCAAGGTACCTTTCCTATCGCTTCTTAAGACGCATTAATTTTATTTGATCCGGGCGCTACGCATTCGTTTGTTTCGCCTAGTTTTGCTAGTAAGTTAGAAGTGCAACCAGCGTATCTTAGGAATCCCTTATCCGTAGCTACTCCCGTTGGAGGAAGTGTGGAAGTTAGTATCGTTTACCCGTCTTGTCCTGTGAAAGTTCAAGGACGGGATTTGTTAGTTGACTTGATTTTACTTGAGGTTTTAGCTTTTGACGTCATACTAGGAATGGATTGGCTAGCTCAGCACTACGCTAATGTGGATTGCCGGAAGAAGACGATGACGTTTAACACGCCTGGAATTGAAGCGGTTTCAATTCAGGGTGATAAGATGGAATCTTCTACGAGTATAATTTCAGCTATTAAAGCTTGTAGTATGTTGAAGAAGGGATGTCAAGGATTCTTAGCAGTAGTACGAGACGTGGAGAAGAAAAGTGTAAATTTAAGTGACGTGCCAGTTGTGTCGGAATATCCAGACGTTTTTCCAGAGGAATTACCTGGATTACCCCCAAATCGCGAGATTGAATTTTGTATCGAATTGGCTCCTGGCACGAAGCCGATATCGATACCTCCTTATCGAATGGCGCCAGCAGAGCTCAAAGAACTTAAGGATCAGTTAGAAGAATTGTTTGATCGTGGTTTTATCAGGCCGAGTGTATCCCCGTGGGGTGCACCAGTGCTGTTAGTGAAAAAGAAGGATGGATCGCTTCGACTATGTATCGATTATCGACAGCTGAATAAGGTGACAATTAAGAATAAGTATCCGTTACCCAGAATCGACGATTTGTTCGATCAGTTACAAGGAGCGAAGTTTTTCTCCAAGATTGATCTGAGATCAGGCTATCATCAATTGAAGATTCGTAACGATGACATACAAAAGACTGCTTTCCGAACTTGATATGGACATTATGAGTTCCTCGTTATGTCATTCGGATTGACGAACGCCCCAGCAGCCTTCATGGATTTGATGAATAGGATATTCAAACCGTACTTGGATCAGTTCGTGATCGTATTTATCGACGATATTTTAATCTATTCGAGTACAGAAGAAAAGCACGCTCAACATTTGCGAATAGTACTACAGACACTAAGAGATCATCAGCTTTACGCCAAATTCTCTAAATGTGAATTTTGGCTAACGGAAGTGGCTTTCTTATGTCATGTGGTTTCACAAAGTGGAATTAAGGTTGACCCAAAGAAGATCAAAGCTGTGATAGAATGGAAGCGGCCTGAATCGGTTACGGAAGTTAGAAGTTTCCTTGGTTTAGCAGGGTACTACAGACGATTTGTACAGGATTTTTCAAAGATCGTTGTACCTTTGACGAAGCTAACTCAAAAGAACGCGAAATTCAACTGGACGAACCAATGTGAACTCAGTTTTCTGAAACTGAAAGAGTGCCTAACGACGGCACCAGTCTTAGCACTACCAGAAGGAACGGAAGGATTCACAGTTTACTGTGACGCGTCAAGAATCGGACTAGGATGTGTTCTTATGCAACACGGTAGAGTAATAGCGTACGCTTCGCGACAGCTCAAGAAGAACGAAACGAACTATCCGACGCATGATCTAGAGTTAGCAGCGGTGATTTTTGCGCTAAAGATTTGGAGACATTATTTATACGGCGCTACGTGTGAGATCTTTACAGATCATAAAAGCTTGAAGTACATTTTTGATCAACGAGAGTTAAACCTCAGACAGCGGAGATGGATGGAGCTACTAAAAGATTACGACTGCACAATACAATACAATCCAGGCAAGGCCAACGTAGTGGCGGATGCATTAAGCAGAAAGTCGGCAGGAAGTCTCGCGCACGTTACAATGACGTGGCGGAGACCATTAATCAACGAGATTCATACGATATTTAGCCAAGGGGTTGAGTTTGAGATCTCATCTCTCGGAAACCTAATGGCTCAGTTAACGATACGATCGACGTTGATAGATCAGATCAAAGAGTTGCAAGCAGACGACCCTCAATTGAAGCATTTAATTGAGGAAGCTCAACAAAGAAAGAGTCAAGATTTCAGTATCGTCAACGGAATCTTGAAATACGGCAATCGAATGTGCGTTCCAGATATGGAAGATCTAAGACAAAAGATCATGGAGGAGACTCATGGAACGATCTATAGCGTTCATCCTGGTTCCACGAAGATGTACCACGACATCAAATCAACGTATTGGTGGAGCGGAATGAAGAAAGACATCGCAGAGTTTATGGCGAAATGCCCGACTTGTCAGCAAGTCAAATTGGAGCATCAGCGACCTTACGGATTTCTTCAGCCGTTACCCATCCCGGAGTGGAAGTGGGAGCAGATCACGATGGATTTCGTAATCGGATTACCCAAGACGCAGAAAGGGTTTGACTCTATTTGGGTAATCGTGGATCGTTTGACGAAGTCAGCACACTTCATACCTATCAAGACGACGTATTCTGCAGCAAAGTTGGCAGAGATCTACATCGATAAAATCGTGAGCCTACACGGAGTTCCCGTGTCAATCGTTTCAGATAGAGGTTCCGTATTTACCTCTCATTTCTGGAAAAGCTTACAAGACGCGTTAGGAACGCGATTAAATTTCAGCACTGCGTTTCACCCTCAGACGGATGGACAGTCTGAGCGAACGATTCAAACGTTAGAAGATATGCCTCGACTTTGCGTATTAGACTTCGGAGGTAGTTGGGATACGTACCTACCTCTAGTCGAGTTTGCCTACAACAACAGCTATCATTCAAGCATCGAGATGGCTCCTTACGAAGCATTATACGGTCGCAAGTGTCGATCCCCTATCTGTTGGGATGAAGTCGGTGAACGAAAGCTTACTGGAGCAGAGATCATCCAGATTACGTCAGAAAAAGTACCGTTGATAAAGCAACGTTTGAATACTGCTTCCAGTCGACAGAAGAGTTACGCGGACCCCAAGAGGAAGGATATCGAATTTCAGCTCGGAGACTACGTGTTTCTCAAAGTATCACCGATGAAGGGAGTAATTCGTTTCGGAAAGAAGGGTAAATTGGCTCCGAGATATGTCGGA